>NW_027326411.1:0-368652 GCF_048164855.1 Canis lupus baileyi | reverse complement strand
TAAGAGTCATTCCCTTATCCTATTATGATTTTCTTGTCTTCTTAGCTCTCTCCTTTCTCAGTCCAATGAACTTTTCAAATGTTCTTTTCCCACATCACTATGAAATATTTTTTGGATGTTTCTCTTCTAGTTTTTCTTTCCTATTACACATTTATTCGGTCTTTCAATTTCTGACATCATTATTTCTTATAATCACCACTATACTTTCTATTTTTCTAGATGATTCTCTCTCAAAATCAGATTCTCTAGCTCTTTATCAAGATAGAGCTATCCGACCTATAGTCAAGTATTAAAACAGCCCTTCCATCCCAGGAAAGAAATTTATATATAATTTACCTCAAGTACCCAAGTTTAAATGACCAGTGGTTAAGATAGAGGTGAATGAAATGATTTTTGATTCTGGCTGAGTCTTTCAATGGTGGCAGAAAGCACTTGAAGAGAAGTGTCTAATTGTGATGAGCTGGCTAAAGAAGGTAAAATGTGTCTAATGTTGCTCCTTTGTTTTTTTTAAGATTTTATTTATTTATTCATGAGAGACACACACAGAGAGAGATAGAGGTAGAGACACAGGCAGAGGAGAAGCAGGCCCCATGTAGGGAGCCTGATGCGGGACTCCATCCTGGAACTCCAGGACCATGCCCTGGGCCAAAGGCAGGAGCTAAATCGCTGAGCCACCCAGAGATCCCAATGTTGCTCCTTTGATTTAACATCCTCCCAGCTTTTCTCTCGTTAATAAATCAGAGAGTAAGCCAAGGATTGGGGATCACAGAAGGTACTCCAGTGCTAGAAGAAAGCATGGTCAGGGCCTAACTTCCACTTTGAAGATGTCTACCTCTTCAACACAACCTCAGAACTCTAGGGGTTATAATGACATTTCTGGCTTATCCCTAACTCCATACCTCTGCCAGTTTCTCAACATATGTGTTTACTGGTGATATTTCTAAGTCATATCATGGGACTAGATGGGAAGCTTCTCTCAGAAATATGATAAACTATAGCCCAATAATATCACTGCTTTGAAATAAGATAAAAATCTTTTTGTCCTGCACAATCACATGTAAGAACAAAAGTATTCATGCTAGAATACCCTAAAAATGGAAATAGAATGAAAGCAGCAGTGCTTTGAAATCACAGACCATCACCAAGGAGAGGACCATCATGGGGAAAAAAGAATGTGTCTCTTAGAATAACATAGTTTCAAATTTAAAACAAATGGAAGAAATGATCTAATTATCTAATTGACTCCTTTCCTAAAATCACTATCCACTTTTTAATACCAATTTCTATTCCTCTATCATGTTATTCACTTTTCCTGATAATGCATGTATCATTTTCTTAATAGAGCACGAACATAAAACAAAGTATTTTCTGGTGGATTTGTTTTCTTTTTTCCCAGAAGCTTCAAAGCCACCCTCAGTTTCCAAACTGGCCAGGAAGATGGAATGGACAAGTCCATTAGTATGGGCTTCTGAGCCCAGAGATGACCTCTACACTAACTGTCCTGACCTGGATTCAACTCTGCAGAGGTTATGAGAGCACCCTGCCTAACCATCAACTCTGCTTCAAAGAGGAACCCCAAATAAGTCCTAAACTCATAGTCCCAAGAACACTAGAAACTCCAGAACTATCTCCAAATGGGGTTCCAAACCTAGGTGGAATGATGGTTGGGTTTTAGGGAATCCTTGAAATCTTTAAAATTATAAACACGTATAACTAAAGAAAATAAGTTCCCATTTAACATCACAAATACCTTATAAAGAAAGTGAAAGTAATAAACCATGAGGCCCCTTAGGTTTGTTTAGCATCTTGGGGGGCAGGTTAAGTATGCAAAGGTAGGCCTGGAACAGAGTTTGCAAGCTGATGCTGGAGAAAGCTGGATTCTACTACACTGAGTGAAAAGAACTTGGAGATTTCGAGACAATTAGGAAACTAGCGGGTGAATAGGAGAGGGTGGAAGGCAGAAACTTGAACTAGTGAGATGCTGTGAGGCTGGGGGACCACATCAAGCATAGCAGGAAGAGTCCCATGTGGAATGTCTAAAGGACACTTAAGAACAGGGAAAAATAGTGCTGCACATGAAACTATGTGAACTGCTATAATATAAGGCTCTCCTCCGTTCTCTCCAAATTTTCCATAGTCTACTACATTTCTGCATCTTCTGAGTGGAAGGACATGCTGGCATTTGAGGAATAAAGTACATTTCATATCTGAATCTTTGTGATGCAGAACAGGGACAACATATGTGAGATGGCAGTGCAACCCAAAGGTTGAATGTAGCATGGAAAGTACATAGTGACATATGCTTTGAAGACAGAACCCTCAGGCATAGTCAGAAATCCTCAGAAGGAAGGGCACCTGGGTGGCTCAGTGCTTGAGCGCCTACCTTTGGCTCGGGGCATGATCCCAGGGTCTGGGATTGAGTCCCACATCGGGCTATCCGCAGGGAACCTGCTTTTCCTTCTGCCTATGTCTCTGCCTCTGTGCCTCTCTTGAATAAATAAATAAAATCTAAATAAATAAATAAATAAATAAATAAATAAATAAATAAATAAATTCCTCAGAAGGGCCCGACATTCCACAGCATGAATAAAGTGTCCAAGAGAATCCTATTTAGATTTAAGGAATCAAAGATACTCCTTCTACCATCTGGGTTACACTGAAGTGTCAGGTAAGGAGAATGGATGCACATTCCTCTGGACAAGGATCCAAAGCTTTCTATCCAGTTTTCAAAGCAGCCCATATACAAAAGGAGGAACAGCTCTAAATAAACTAAGAGTCACTGTTTGGGAGACTTCTACTCCATGAATGATTTTTTTTTTATTTTGAATATACTTAACTAGAATGGAAAACACCGTAAAATCAAGTGGAAAAAGCCTGAACGAGGAGCTGAGAGACTCAACTTCTCTTTCTGGCTCTGTCATTAAGTAGCTGTGCACCAGTGGGTCACTCCTTCCCACCCTGCAAGAAAGCAGGGATAATTATCCTTATTTTTACGTCATAGAGTTATAATGACGATCAAATAAAATAACAGATGTTCATGTACTTTCTAAAGTACATAGAGCAACACAATGTATTAATAGATCTAATCTGGCATTAGATTTGCTAACCTAATACCAGAATAGTAAGTACAAAAAATGACTTTAGTAAAAATATTTTTACAATTCAATCATGGATATTATACCCTTTTCTTGCCATAATAAACAATGGCATTCTGCTTTAAAGGATATTTTTATCGTTCATCCAACTTTCGGAGTCTCACTGTGTTCTAGCCTCACTTTACAACTTCTATTTTGTGACTTTTCCTACCTACTGCCTTGTTCCTCTACAGGCAAGCACATCATACTTATGCAAAGGGAAAAGAGGCTTTGCTTGCTGCTTCTACACATGGCAATGGACATGACATTTGATCTTAACATAGGGATTAAGTCATTCATGAGTACAGCTCCAAAAAAACAACTAGCCTTGCTGGTACTACAACATCCAGAAATTCAGAGTTGCTTCTGGTACAGTTACAATTTGTAGTCTGTCTGGCACTGAGAAATCCAACTGCAGTCTCTGTGGTTTAAATAAAATGTATCTACAGCAGCTTGGAGCCATGTTTTAAAATTTTCCATGTTATTTTAGTTCAAGGACAAGCTTTCAAAATTAAAAGAAAACTTTGGCTTTAATTATAGATTAAAAATGAGGGTTTTTTTTTTAAAGGAATGCTATTGTGTCCAACTTTTGGAGAGAGCATTCAAAATAAAAAAAAAATTCTTCCCCTAAAGTAACAATCTTCATTAATATAGGAAGATCAAAAACTGAGAGCATACACTCACACATAAAGACAACATTTTTGTGGCTTTAAAACTATGATAGTCACAGTTCATCTACTCAGTATGATATTTTCCAGTAATTTCAGTTACATTTTACAATCAGGATGCAATACTTTAATAGGCATTACTGCTGACACAATGACAGGACTAATAAAAGGCAGTTGATATTGTTGTTTAACCTCAAATGTAAGAAAAACCTAATATCTTAGAATATAAACTTAGGAAACATAGAAGTTGAGTTATATCCTTCATATAACCAAAGGATTCAATGCAGGAATATTTGAAATCATCAAGTCTCTACACTGTCTTTAAAATTTGATTCAATTTAAATCTAATGTTTGTGGAATGTATCTATTCTGCAATTCAAGGCACAGCTGTATTTTCTGTGGATTTCTATAGAGTGGCTTGAAGTAGAAGCCTGAAGTCAAATTTACCAGCAGAGGCTGTAAGTGAAGCCTTAGACCCCAGACTCTAGACAAGTGCCAGCTCCTCTCCTGCCCTCAGTGCTCTGGGGCCACTCAGGATGCTACAGGAAAGAATCTGACTTCTTTTCTCAACAGATTTGCTGCCCCCTCCAAGGGAAAAGCTCCCCCTAATAAAGGGCCCCATCACCCTTGTTCTATATGATTGCTTTATCTACTTTCTCCACAGCTTGGGCTCCACAGCTCTCAGGAAAATTGCTTTGGGCAGATGTTTGCTTCCCTATGGCCATTGTTATGTCCCTGGATCCCTTCTCCTTTCTACAGAGATGCTCTGTACTTCCTCCTGGAAGTCTATGGCCTGTGTGCCATTGCCTGTCCTACAGAGAAAGCTCTGTCCTAATTTGTCCTAATGGCATCATCTCCAGCCTTAAATACTCATTCATACTGGGACTCTGAAAAAACTTGCATTACTACAAAGGAAGTGATGAAATAAATTCTGGACTGAAGGTTGTAATCAAAGATGAAGGAGTGACAAGGCTGATAATAATCTTCTGGAATGGAGAAATGATTAGGATGGCCCAGAGGAGTGAAGGGGGCTCCTTTGATACTCTCTCACACATTCAATCATTTAGAGACCTGCACGTTCTGCTTTCAAAATACTGTGTGGGAAATGGGGATGATAGGTGGTACTTACCTCACAGGGTCGTTATGAAGATTAAGTAAGAAAATGACTGGCACTTGGTAAACAGTGCTCAATAATTACCAGCTACTATTATTGTCATTATTATGCCTAAACTATTTTGACCATGCTGTTTTCCATCACCTCACAGACATCAGCTGTCCTAAAATAAAGTCCTGCAATTTTTAATGGCGATTCATTTACTATAGAAGACAGAAGGGGTAGACAGAGTACCTACTATGATTGGTGGGAGGCTGAGCACAGAGCAAGGACATAGGCTCCTTAGGAGCCAGGAGGTAGAATAAATCTTGGAAAATGAGGTGGGGGGATCTCTCAAGATATTACCATCTGTGTAACTTTCCCTAGGTTTGGGGAAAAGTAAAAAAAAAAGGGGGTCCAGAGCAAGGCTTTAGAGTCAAACAGATCTGAGCTTGAATTCTAGCTCTGCAACATCACAGCTTATGTGGACAAATTTTATATAACTGTTCTTTCATCGTCAAAGTAAGGATAGTAAGACATATATCACAGAGTTATTGTGGGGTTAAATAAAATAGCACATGAGGGTAAAGCACAGTGCAAGGCACATAGTAAGCACTCAATAAATGGCAACTGTTGTTACCATGTGCAGTAGATGTTCACCATCACACTGGGAACCATTTAGGAATCTACCTTAGAAATACATTGTCAGGGATCCCTGGGTGGCGCAGCGGCTTGGCGCCTGCCTTTGGCCCAGGGTGCGAGCCTGGAGACCTGGGATCGAATCCCACATCGGGCTCCCGGTGCATGGAGCCTGCTTCTCCCTCTGCCTATGTCTCTGCCTCTCTCTCTTTCTCTCTCTGTGACTATCATAAATAAATAAAAATTAAAAAAAAAAAGAAATACATTGTCAGTTGTCTGATGGTTGCATGTTTGTTAAAATGCCAGCTTCAGGGCAGCTGGATGGCTGTGGTCAGTTGGTTGAATGTCTGACTTTTGGTTTTGGCTCAGGTCATGATCTTAGGGTTGTGAGACTGAGCCCTACATTGGGTTCCACACTCAGAGTAGAGTCTGTATGGGATTCTCCTCCTCTCTCTCTCCCCTTCTGCCCTCCCCTTACTCACACTCTTTCTCTCTTTCTCTCTCAAAATAAATAAATAAAATCTTTAAGAAACAGCCTCATGTTATGAGCTAACATTATGATATTATTATGATAAATATATGTATCATTAAGGAAAGCAAGACTAATCAAATATATAAAGAGAATACATAATGTGCAATTTTTGTACTCATATGTAACTAATTATGTAAATGTCAACTAATTTATTTAGACAAGATTTGATTTCACAAAACCTATCCATAGCAAAGCAGTATACTTTTCATACTTTATAATTAAAAGATCACACTAATTATAATGCTTATTGTCTAAACTTTTGAGATCGAATGGGCAAAACCTTACTTAAATCCCTCTAAGTGATCTCTTCTGGGATAGGCAATATTTTGCCCCTGTGACTTTTTCCCCAGTGTCACATCTGTGAATCTGTTATGTTCCATATTAAAAGTGGCACTGCAGAGGTAATTAAGATTACCAATTAGCTGACCCTAAACTGTGGAGATTATTCTGGATTATCTGAGTGGGTGCAATTTAATCACACATGCCCTTATACTCAGAGCTTTATTCTGTGGGGATACAGGACAGAAAGATTAAGTGTCAGAGGGGAGCAATGTGCTGTTGCTGGTTTGAAAATGCGGAGAACCAGTGAGGGGATCAGGCAACTTTGGTAAGCTGAGAGGCAAAGAAGTGGGGTCCTCAGTCTTACAATCACAAGGAAATTATTTATGCCAATAGTTTAGACAAACTTATGAGTGTGATCTTTCCCAGCGCCCCCAGATAAGAGCCCAGTGTGACTGACACCTTGATGTCAACGTAGTGAGACTATGAGTAGAGAATCCAGTCATGAATGCCAGACTTCTGGCTTATAAAACTCAGAGGTAATAAATGGTATTAAGTTGCTGTTGGTGGTAATTTGTTATGTACCGATATAAAGCCAATACATAGGAGTAACAACTATTCTGCACTTTATAACCACAGTTGTCCCTTTCAAATCCGTCATGGTTAAGTATTAAAAAATACTCCTTTTCTGTCTGTGGCATATGAGCTGTCTGTTCCTAGCAATGTATGTTCCATGATCTCAAGCTGGCTTTCCAGCATTTCTTTCTTCTTCTTCATTTCAAAGCCTTCATTTAATATTTTCTTAGAATAAGTGCTTGGATATATTGCTGCCCATTAGCATCTCCCACAGAGGGTATGCAGGTTTGTTGGAAAAGAAAGCCCTTCAAATCCCTATATTCCAGGAAAAAAAAAAAAAAACCCTTGTGAAGGGATTTGCTGCAATGTCCGGCTAAAAATTAGCTCTGATATTTACTGTTTATTCTTTTTGCCCAACAGCATATCAACCAGTGATAATATGTAAAGCCCTTGACCTCATCGAAATGATTCTAGTGCTTCAAAGGATATACCAAAGCATTTGCTATATAATCCAGAGAAAGACCCACCCCATAGAGCAGATATTGCCTAACATCATGACAATAAAGTCATCACAAGCAAAAGACTCTGGAAATGTTAGGTCCAAATAAAAGAGGGTGCTACTCTAGGAAAGACATTAGGAACAGTGGCCTATTTTAAATTAATTACTGTATAAATAGCACAGTCTCCACATGTTGACAGCTGGACAATCAAGAATATCCCTGAGGGAAGAAAGAAAACTCATAGAAAAGTATTCTGTGGTCAGTCTACCACTGCCCAGAGACATGAGAATGTGGTGAAATATTCAGTCAGCTTAGCCACAGTCGAACAAACTGAGGAAGAATCTGGATAGCAGAGCCCTAAATAAAGATCATGCATTTTACTCTTTAATAAAAAGAGAGAGAGAGAGAGACTGGAGAAGGGGATTGAAGGAGGAGGGGAAGGTAGGGAAGGAAGGAAGAAAGGAAAAGAAAGAAATTAGAGAAAGTCAAGATATTCTGACATTTTCAAAATAAATCAAATATGTAAATTTTAATATGCAGCTCTTTAATATGATATTTTTGAAATATGATAACAGTTTCTCTCCCATGGCATCTCTTTACTTTGATATATAACTTTAATCAGCTATATTTATAGCAATAGCTAAAAATTATTAAGTAATCCAAGTACAAAAGAGTAAAAAAAAAAAACCTAACAATCTGAAGTATATGATTATTCAATGCTCCATTAATCGATTTGCTTGACGGAATGATTGGGGAAAAGGAATGGAATTCTTAGCCACTTTTTTTTACTTAAAAATTCCCAACAGTACTCACTCACAAAGAACTTAGGTTTTCCACTGGAAGGGTGAAAAGAAAAGTTAGTTCTAGCAAGTCCTGCCACATGCTCAACTAGAGGGTAAAATAGTATCCATTCAGATTTGAAATGGATACTATCACATTTCAAAAAAAATCACATTTCAAAAGTGTAGCATTTATTAGGTCTATGACTACCAACTACTACAATATCATGTCATAATTACAAGTATTTTTTATTTAAATTATATTTACCTTTTTATTTCAAGCACTGAAGTTTGGAAAGTCTTATCATCATAATGTGTCATGTTTATGTACATGAAACCCAGCAAGATTTTTCCAGGAGTTCCCATGTTCCATTCTGTATGAAATTACTCTTTATTTATTATTCCTTTGATATTCAAAATCTATACATAATTCTGAATGTGTGTAAATTCCCACTAAAAACTATCAGCAACAAACATCTTTGAGAAAAACATTTACTGACAACAGTCTATATTACAGAGTTCCCTTTAAGATGGTGCACTGAAGAAGCTTTACTTATGTCTCTCAAAATCCCATTAAAATTATGGGATGTAAATTTAAAAACAAGTGCCTAGCAATGCTTGAAAACAATAAATGGCACCACCATCAAATCAGAAAAATTGAGAAATTCACAAAAGATGAAATGCAGACTAAATTGATGAGGAAATCTACACAGAGAACTACAACTCAAAACAAGTGGCAGAGTGTGGTAGAGTGTGAGCTGCTTTTCCCAACAGGGCACAGAAGACACTACAAGCCAGGAATTTATAGAGAACAAAGTGGGCCATGGGAAGAATCATGAAGGTTACCAGTTATAGAACAGACATCAGAAGAGCTAGCCCATGCTTTTCCTTGCTGAGTCTGTAGAGCACCTCTAGATTACCTGAATCCAGGACACAGTTTCTACAAATGTTCTTTAAACAAGTTAGGGGACCTAGCAAAGATGACTCCTAGCAAAGGCATAAAGGCCATTAAGAGATGCAGAGTAGAGATTCAGATAACTTCTGATCTCTACAGGGGTTATGACTGCTATGAAAAAGGAGTGATAAGAAAAAAAATGATGTTCTTAGAAAATAAAAAACAAGACACCAAAATTAAAAGAAGTAGAAAGGCTGACCAATAGAATGGATGGGGCAAAGCTGATGACCAAATGAGTGATCTGGAAGATAAAGCAGAGATAATTGTTCATGATATGGAGGGAAAGATGAAGAGCATGTGAGAGAAAGTAGAGAACCAAGGGATCCCAGGCCAAGATGATTTCATAGATGAACTCTTTCCAATCCTCAAGATATACAGAAAAACTAATCCTTACGTTGTTTAAACTTTTCCAGAGTAGGAAAAGATGAAGTATTTTCTAGCTCATTCCACAAGCCTGGTATACCTCTAATATCAAAATTGTGCAAGGAGAGTGTTAGAACAAAAGAAAATTATAGATAAAGCTCACTTGAGAATTTTGATATAAAATGATTAAATAAGGGCAGCCCTGGTGGCTCAGCGGTTTAGCGCTGCCATCGGCCTAGGGTGTGATTCTGGAGTCCCAGTTTCAAGTCCCACATCGGGCTCCCTGCATGGAGCCTGCTTCTCCCTCTGCCTGTGTCTCTGCCTCTCTCTGTCTCTCAGGAATAAATAAATAAAATCTAAAAAAAAAAAGAAAAAGAATTCAAGGAGGTTAAACCCTAAGAAACTTACTCTACACAAACAGATTAAAAGAGGACAGTCAAATGGTATTAAAAATTGTGGAATTAGCATCTGATCATTATAATAACCTATTTAGTTATGTGTACATTTTGGGAGTGGGGAGAATCTCTTATTAAATAATCTAGGAATGGAAAGAGAATCCCTTACCTTGACAAAGTGATGACATCAGAAATTTTCTGCAAACGTTATACTTAACAGTAAAATATAAGAAAAATTCCCTTTGATGCCTGCCATCACTACTATTATCCAACATTGTTTTGGAAAATTTGGTCAATGGAATGTAATAACTGGAGGGAGGGAATAAGGGCAAGAGAGAAAAGAGCAGAATAAGTACATAAAGCTGTTACTATTTGAAAGTTGGATGTTTATTCATCCTCTGACAATCAGGTAAAAGAAAATATAAGATGGTATAAGAAAAATACACAAACCTCAACAGATTTCCTATTATATATCAGTGATAAATATGATAATATGTAATAGATTGGAATTCATCCACAATGGAAACAATAAAAATGAAAAAATAAAACATCTAATAATTTAATGAGAAGTATGTAAACCTTATGTAAAGAAAACTATAAAAATTTATTGAATATCCTGAAAAATAATCAGCATAAATGGAAAGACTGAGTGGAAAGATGATATAATAAGGATAGAGATATTCCCCAAATTACTATATAAATTCAATGCAATCCCAGATGAATTTCCAATGAAATTTTTTAAATGAAACTTGTCAATCTTATCCAAAGTTCAACTGGAAAAGAAAATCTTAAGTGCCTTGATGAGAGTATTTTGAAAACACGGACAGCAGACATTCCCTGCCATATGTCAAAATGCACAATAAGGCTCCAGTCACAAAAACAGTGTGCTACTGATGTAGAAATATTTTAAAAGTTTGGTGGAATACATTAGAGTCTAGAAATAGACACATTAAAAGGAAGGTAAGGTATAATAAAGGTAACATTTCAAATATGTAAGGAAATGTGGAAGTACTCAGTAAGTTGTGTTGGGACAAATGGTGTTGAGGAAAAAACAGAAATCAGATCACTACTTCATATAATTTACAAAAAAGTTTAGGTAGATAAATGTACAATTTATCTTTATCTTTTTATATACTTGTACAATGTACAAGTATATAAATGTACAATTAAAATAATAAAAGTTTGTTTTTATGTTTTTTTGGGATAGGTCTACCTAAAAATGACACAAGACATAAAGAACACACTGACATATTTAATCATAAGCCCTCTCCACTCTTGGCATCCTAACCTACCCTTAAGGTACAAAACCCTCCCTGGGCAAGGTCCTTTCCTACTACCATGGGGGCTCCTGTGGCCAAGCTCCCTGAAGCTCCTTTGAAATGTTCCTGAGCTCAGAGTCCAAATTTGTAGTGATAAAATGGTATGCACTTAACTATGACTTTGTCAACTGTAGCCTTCTTTTTCTCCCTCTACTTTTTCGCAGAATCTCAGATTTTCAAAGGTATAAAATACTTATGCATCCCCATTTTACAAGTGAAGGAAAACCAAGGCCCTGGTTAATAAAAGAACTTGCCTTGGAACACATACCTAGCTGCTAGCAGTTCAGCTGAATATGGAGCTCCTGGTTTCAAAGGCAATTGGTTTCTGCTCTTTCCACATTATAACTTCCTGTGGCCTAATCTACAAGTGGCTAATTTTCAGGTCAGGTATGGAGGCTTACTACAGAGAAAATCTGAACCCAATAAAGTCATTTTTCAAACCACATATGAAACAGTAGGAATTTAACTATAGTCAAAATACAGATTAAACTTGTATTGTTTCCAGAGTCCCTACTCATTTATACCATAATTTTAGTTAAAGTACCTGAGAGACAGGATGAGATCAAATAGAACATAGATCATTTGCCTTTGTCTTTTTGTTCTGAGCTTCCTATTAGCATTTCACTGAGTGTGTATGTCAGAGGGTGGGAATTAGGAATGGTATTTAGGGGTTGGTAATATGTCATGAAATCATAACGTTGAGATTTTTTATATTTTCCTAATGAGAGGAAAGTTATTGTAACTATAAACTAAATTTTACTGCTTCAATCATAGTAACCATGAAATAGTCCTCAAACACCTTTCAAGATAGTTGAAAATTACTATTCCAGATGATTTATGTTTGTACTTTTTAAAGCACATTTTAAGAAAAAATATAAATAAAAAACCTCCTGAAGGAAAAAAGAACACAGGTTAGATAAACCAGAGGCCCCATGGGTTATGAGTAAATCTGAACTGGTGCCATTTTTCTGGAAAGGTCTAAAGTAAAGGAACCCAGGAGACACAATAAAAACTAAGACAAGACCAACTGCACTACTGACAAGGTTGTGAAAAAATTCCTTGATCCAACTGGATAGATTTAGCAGCTCAGAAAGAATTGAGGAGTGGGGGGGAACACCAAGAGAGATAAAATGAAGTCAAGACAATGATAAAAGAAAATGCAAAACAATGGCAGTCAACCTCAGTTGCAAACTAGCAAAAGCTATGTGGGTTCTCAAGCAGCCACAATATTATAACCATCTAGTTTTGTGCTCAGGCGAAGACATCACACCAAAGGCACTTGGCACCAAATAACTTCTGGCCAGGGATTTTACATTTAGAAATGTAAGACCCAGTAACATTTAAGGAATTCCCCCTCTTGCCAGATAGCCATCCTCTTGCCCTGAAGCCATGTGACAAATGATCCTGAATACCACGTTGCCTTTTATGCATCTGTTGTCTAAATCAGTGTAGAAACTGGAAGGAGAGACTGAATTCTGGCCCTTAGCAAAAGGCTACATTTTAGTGTCATAATGACAGTCTTGGCAGAACAGGGCATTCTTACTTGAAATGTCTCTGCCATACTAAGAGCTTTGTCCACCATAACCTGAACCTGGCTTGATCGAAGGGACTATCAGTTCTAAATTTTAAATACACAATCAACTATGTGAAAATTTAAAAGAAGCAAACTGTTTCTTGGAAATCTCACTTCATGAATGATTGTCTCTGACTACTTTTTAGCACTTGAAAAGGTTTCATTTTCATTTGTGTTGTTTTCTGTTTTTATATCACCAAAATATTTCTCTCAAAATCACCACTGAAAACTTTTTTTTTGTTCTTTTTATTTAATGACACTTGATCAAAGGCAAAATTGCTTTTGTGTACTCTGTGTGTGTGTGTGTGTGTGTAGTGTAGTGTATAATGGCACCAAAAAGGGAATACATTCTTTCTGTCAAAGATGTTCATCTTGGTCACTGTATCAAAGATGCTCTAAAGCACTGAAGCCGGTAGGCAAGAAACTGTTTTTAATCCTCTCTGAAGTGCAGGATGGCAAGAGAGACACAACATGCACTTGAGAGCATCCTGGCCACAGTGCCATCACTTCAGGGTTGCCCAAATCTGTGAGTATTTTCATAGCTTGCTTTTCAGACTGGAAAGATCTAAAATTGTTGGAAATAGATGAGCAATGTTGTGCTTAAACCTGAGACTAGTCTATCTTCCCCAAACCATTTTCAATTTGGGTTGTTATTATCACTCAAGTTTTTTTCTGGCCACTATCAGGTAAGGATTCAAGGTCTCCAGTGTCCACACAAGGCAGAAGGAAGATACCACTGGTCATTTTGAAAAGCCACTTTGTTTTCCTAACTACATCCAATTTCTTTCACCACTATGACTACACACACATGCAGACACACACACACAAACCAGCAGTATTAAGTTTCAGGCGTTTTCTGCAAACTATTCATATTTCCCTTAGTAACCAAAGGATGACCCCTAGGTAACGATGCCTATTACAGCCTGCAGTCCATAAACATATGTAAAGATCTTTCCACTGCAGCCATTAAAATAGAGAACGTTTTTTAAATGAACATATACCCTGCCTAAGTTCTCAAAAGTTCAACAAAAAATGACTTAAGTATTTACTTTTATTTAAAAGTAAAAGTCAATTAAGTACCTGAAATTGCCCAAAGCAATCAGACTTATTGTACCAAGGATCTGGATCATATCTCCAAACAACTAAGCAACTCATCCAAAAACACTAACAATTTCAATGCCTAGAATAGAGCCTAAAACAATTTTCTAACCTGCAAATTCAAGAATTGAACTAGAGGAGCCATTAAAGTTCACTCTTGGATTTATAAAAATATCCTTGACTATTTCCTTCTTTAGTACAGTGAAAATGAGAGAAATTGGGTAACAAAGTTGTTAAAGAAGAAAAGGAGAAAAGGGGCATTATGCAATTGTATTTTAAACGGCCTTCCTTGACCTAAACTGAAAACTAAGAGAAAAATTCAAAATTTGTAAAAGAACCATTTCTTTTGTGAGTGAACAAAATTGTTACTTTGTTGCTTCCTCAAAACTCACAACTATAAATGATATAATTTCTAATAGAAAACAAGAACAGGAGTTTCCAAAATTTAAAAGTACCAAAATTCTGGTCTGGAAGAAAACACGTATTTATTCTGAGTAAAAATTCTGTTACATCAACAAGACACATTTTGACATAGAAAAATACCTGTTTAATTTTAGAAACAAAGTAGGGAGGCAGAAGGGAAAAACTAACTGCAGTTAACCAAAAAAGAAAGAAAGAAAAGAAACCACTTCCATATTCATTAAATAGAATGTCTTGTTATTTTCACAGACAGTAAAAACTTTTTGACATCCTTTTTAGTCCCAGACTGGAGAAGTGTCAATGGATCTTATTTGGTCTCTTCTTCAGTGTGTAGAGTTTACAAGCCTAACCAAATTTAGAATTAGTGGGAGTTATGCACTTATGTTCCTTATACATAAGAGAAGAAAAAAAGGCCCTTTTATGCCAGCTTCGAGCTGGGCTTGAATTTTTATGACTTATTTAGAAGCCCTAGGGAATGAAAAAAAAAAGTTTCTTAATGGAAATACTGACACAGTCTTAAATATAGTGACATGAACAAGCACTTCTATGAAACAGCACCAGGATGTGACTGACCACTCCAGCAAGTTTGAAGTGAAGACAGTTGCAGACAATTGATGATAACTGACTGAATGACATTAGGAAAGTAATGGCAAGCTAGAAAAATCAAAATTTCCGGTTGGTAAACTTGTTTTTAATAGGAAAATATGTAAAATGTATGGGATCTTTACTCCAGTAAATGGAGGAAAAAGAAAATGTAAAATTTTTGCATAGATTTTCTTCAATTGTTACCGGATTAAAAGTAGTCATTCTTAAAAAGTCAAAGCTGTCATATCAATCCTGAGAGATGTAGCGAAGAGTTTAAATCAGTGGATCTAAATCTTGGTTTCTCAGATCTTACAAGGCTATGTACTAGATAGAGATACACAACAAATACTTGTTTTTTGTCTACCTGTTACACTTTTCATTCTTTGGTGGATTTCTAAAAATTAGCTAGTCTTTTCCATTTATCATCATATTTTCCAGAAAGTCACTTATTTACTTGAAAATTGGGTTAGTTTCATTTTATACTTTCTAAATTACTATGTTGAATCTCTTAAACCTCTCGAAGTTTTCAGCTACATTTTGTTTAGCATTTTCCTCTGGCTTTAACTTTTTTCACAATTGCCTCTTTTTAAAAAAGCTGTTTAAACTTATTCAAGATCATTTTTTTTCTCTTATCATGTTCAGGGACACAGATCAACATGTATATGTGTACATTAAAATGTCCTTTATAGTTTGGAAGGCAAACAGACCAGATCATTAAAACACTAACTCATTTAAGAAACAGTTACGGGGCAAATATGGGAAAGACACTGTATGAAGTGCTAAGGGGGCTATAAAATGTATAAAACACCACTTCAGGACCCCAGAGAACTTTTAAACACATAAGGCAGTGAGTATCAGCACAAAAGAGAGACAGAATACCGCTGTCTTTCAGAAAAACAGTGTGTCTAACCTTCCCACAAATGTGTATTAGTGTTGCTATCATACTTAGGTATCGGATAGAAGAAATGTAATATTTGTTACAATGTAAAATGTTCCCACAAATGTGATTTAGTGTTGCTATCATACTTAGGTATCAGATAGAAGAAATGTAATGTTTGTTACATTGTAAAATGTAAAAGGAATGCAAAACGTACATTTTTAACAATGTAAAAGGACAGAAAACATTAGGACTAAACATAGTTCTAAAAAATGTGTATATTTTCTAAACCAAACTGCCATAGACTTCCGATTTGTTTGCAAGCCATATGGTATAGGGGCTTTAGGTCTCAGTATTTACATTTACGGTTTTTCAGACTCTCATGTAATACCAAAGAACAAAGAAAAGTGAAGGAAAAGTTACCCCTGAAGAAATCAGAAGAAATCAGAAAACTGCTCATGCCAATAGTTGTTCTTTTTTTTTAAATTTTTGTTTGCCATTACTCTCTCAGTTTTTAACAGTAGATGGAACACTTTTGCAATTTCATTTAAATTTTGCAAGTGAATTCATAAAGGAAATTTAATTTTAAAAAGCAAGCTACTGTTAAATACTCCATATGATGTATTTGGCTTTCATCATCACTGATAAACATTTACAAATCTATGGTGTTTAGAATATCGTGCTTAAGTTTGAATGATTCTGGAGTAACCTCACGCCTACCCGAAAGTCAGAACTTCTGTAGATATCATTTATAAGATTACTGCTTTGGAATAAGTAATTAGGAAAGAACCCTTTTCAAATGGCTATGAGAAAGACATCATTCTTTATTCAAAGATATTAGGGGCAAGTTTAGGATTGTGGTTAATTCTGAAACTACTGATTTGAAAGGGTGGAATATATAAAAAGCAATAGGAGGAGGTAGTTTAGAGAAGAAAGGATATTGAAGCACACCCCACATGCTGTGTTTAATATTATCATCTTAGGAGAACAGACAATTCTATATTTTTAAAATCAGTACTTAAATTTCTACTTGGAGATTTCACTTATGATGGAATACCTCATTCCCAGATGGTGTTTGATAGGCAAAGTATTATTGTAGTAAGGATACAAGACAAGAAATTGGATAACCTTTCAAGTATCCTTTAAATGTCACTAACTGGGCTCGTGATAGAGGGTTTTATTATTCTCCGCTGAAGTACATGAGCAGTCATTTGCATGCCAGGAAAAGAATGTCTGGAATAATCCAAAAGGGCAAAGCTTAGCTCTTTCACTAAAAATAAGGAAGTGACAGGCACAAAAAGGGAAATAAAAGAAGATAAAAGTATCCAAAGCAGACTTACTAGTCAACAAATCCCATAGAGAAACTACTATGTACACAGAAACATACTATTTTAACAGCTGGCTCTTGACAAAGCCTTCTCTTGACTACCATGAAGCTTTCTTTAAGCTACTCACAAATACAAAACCTAAAATTGATGAAACATATAAATTAGTAGTGATTATTCACTGTTGAAAAAGATCTGCCAAGACAGCCCTTTAAATCTTTCTTCTGCTTCATGTAACTATGGTTTCTTTGTTGAGCAGCCTAGCACAAAGCACAGGGCTCCAGTGAGCCTAGGATAGGGCCTGTGTAGAGTGGCTCTTAATATTTTTGTACATGGAATGAATGCATGAAAGAGCACCTCATACATGAGAGAACTGTATCTCAGAAACGTACCTGTGAAAGTCAGCTTTCCGAACTGGGAGTGCACTTCTTCAAAGAAGCCATTCTGTATAAAGTTAAGGTTAAATCCCAGGCTAATTCAATGCTTTTTTTTTTTTTAAGATTTTATTTATTTATTCATGAGACACACAGAGAGAGGCAGAGACAGAAGAAGTAGGTTCCCCACAGGGAGCCTGATGTGAGACTGCCCCTGGACTCCGGGATCAGGTTTTGAGCCAAAGGCAGATGCTCAACTGCTGAGCCACCCAGGCATCCCTAACCCAGTGGTTTTACTGAACTCCTGAGCATACCTGGGTTTTTACCACTGATAATGCCCTTTACATTCTAAAGTACTTGTGTATGTAGGAAGAGAGAAAAAAGAACATCATTAGCTGAGAGGAAATGTTTGAAAATGGCATTTAGCCTCTGGCATCCTCCCAAACTTATTTTCTACTTCCTATTTCCTCTTTCCCTAATAACCAAAATCCTTAGTTCTGTCATTTTGCTCCAACTGTGGCAGGCCATCCAAATGGCCTCTACCTTCCAAAAAATTCCATGTAGCAAATAAATGACTTCTTTTTTTTCTCTCAATCAAAATCTCCATTTCTTCAGGGATATTCACCTCAGTCAAGTGGAGGGGAAGCTAATCTAATTAATTCACACTACCATAGGAAAAGAGTTCTATCGGCCTGTATGTTTTTGCCACACCACATGTGTCTAATTAAGAGGGATTTTAGACAGTTTAACACGATGAAGTTTAAACATTCAGCCTGTGGGAGCTGGTTAAATTTATGAATTATATACTAGCAGAGCAGTGGGGCTCAGAGAATAAGCATTCAAATGTACTAGCCATTTATAAGTTGATCATTTGTGAGCTGCAAAAAGAAAGAACATAACAGGGATTTGTTCTCAAGCCAAGCAAAAGAAGGGGAAGAAGTCTACCCGTTTTACTTCAAGACTTGCCTGATTTTTCCCCTTGTCAATAGACTTCTTAGAAACCTCTCCTTTCTCCTTCAGTAAAGAAGGAAATTTGTTAGGTTTTTGAGGATAAATCAAACTGCAATGCAAGTTAGGAAAGGCTCCAGTGAGGACTCACTGTAAGGTGGCACAGATGGCACATAGCTCCTTCATGGATGGTCCCATCTGGAGAATATCAGTACTGATTCAATAGAAATGGAGGTGGATATTAAAGCTAGTCTTCATCCTGATACCTCAGAGAGCAGACTCACTGAGGGACTAGAGGGCTCGAGGTCAGTTTGTCATGGGGATTCACTCCATCACATACCTGAAAATTGTCATCCATTAACCTAACATGATGAACAGTAAGATGAACAGTATTGTAATTTTAATTTAGACATAGACAACACTGAGTGACTAAGTTTTCTCAAGTATTATTTAGCTGTATTTAGAAGCAATAACCTTAATAATTCTAGTCAATTCTTGTTTAAAGATTTTATTTATTTATTCATGAAAGACACACAGAAAGAGGCAGAGACATAGGCAGAGGGAGAAGCAGGCTCCCCAAAGGGAGCCTGATGTAGGACTGTATCCCAGGACCCCAGGATCACGACCTGAGCCAAAGGCAGATGCTCAACGACTGAGCCACCCAGGGGCCCCTAATCAATTCTAATGTTATAATTTCTGCTGTTAGAAAGAAATATTTTAGCCAATACTTATTGAAAGCCTATTTTGTCCCCTGGGGGAAAAAATCTTTTTTATCCCTTGCATGATGGGGAGACTGTAGATTACAAAAAAATGTTTAATGTCTACATAAAATCAACAAAAACATGTTTGCATCTACTTTGATGTTGTCAGTCAAGTGGAGAGGAAGCTAATCTGATTAATACACACTGACATAGAAAAGACTTCTATCCACCTATATGTGTTAATTATGATTACTACTTTATAATCTAGCAGGCTTCACCCTCCTAGAATTTACAAGAACAGGTGAAATGAAACTCAGTGATACATTATCTTTCCACACACCAACTCTTTCATTTGGCTTTTTTTTATTCAATTATCATTAATGGAATGAATCATAAGATACTAAAAATGGGTGAGGAAATGGATACAATTCTTTTTTAGCATAGATAAATTAATACACTATGTTTAAAGGTGATCTAGTCTTGAAAAAGAATTTAAAAGATGAAATCTTTGCACTAGGGACACCTGGGTGGCTCAGTGATTGAGTGTCTGTCTCTGGCTCAGGGTGTGATCCCGGGGTCCTGGGATCGAGTCCTGTATCATGATCCCCACAGGGAGTCTGCTTCTCCCTCTGCCTATGTCTCTGCCTCTGTGTGTGTGTGTCTCATGAATAAATTTTTTAAAAAATCTTTAAAAAAAGGACAAAATCTTTGCACTACTATAAAACTGGGGTGGAGGAGGGGAGTGGTATTTAATAGCAGATTGAGAGGATTTCTTTTTAGGCAAAGAAAGAAAGATATAACCAGAAGGAATTGAAGGAATTCAGAATAAGCCTGTATGCCAGAGAAAACCATAGCAGTTGCTCAGAAAGTATTTATTGAAATCCCCTGTTCTACTATTTATGCTTGAGTGGTAACCCAGCTACAACTGCAGCAACGTTGTCGCTCGGTTCCCCCAGAAGACAGCCATTTATTATTTCAGGCTGAGATTTAGCAGACGAGTCTTAGACCACCAATCTTTCTCAACTCTCTATCCACAAAACCAAAAAATTTATTTCGTTCTTTTTAAAGTTCATACTCATGCATGCAAAACCAGAAGTTTACATGTCTAGGTTGCTTTCTCATTGTTTGCATAACTAAAAAATAGGCTTTTATTTAAAAATAGAACTTGGCAGATGAACAGGCCATTGATTGGATATTTTAATAAAAATAAATGGCCAAGATACTTAATTTCGAGAAGTATCAACTATACAGGCAAGTTTCCCTCTTTGGTTTTCTACTTTATCACCTTTGAAAAGAGCATGCATTTTCAGAAGATTCATCACAATGTGTAAATTTCAAATTTGTTTCTACTGGGTAACATAAAGAAATTTATAAGAAATTTCACAAAATAATAGATCTTCAATTATTCCACCTAATCAAAATTAATCTTCATTGTTTCAAAAAATCTTCCTTGTTTTTGTCTATATATATATTTGTACTGTCATAACTGCATTCAATGTTTCCACAATTTTAAATTGTTTTCCACTTAACCTTATGCTATCAATATTTCTCATGTTGCTTTAAAGTCACTATCAGTATTATAAATAAAAATGTTGATTTTTATGCTATTCTAATCTAGCTTTGGATTAGAATAACATTTACATTTTTAAAAACTGACATACTTCCCATATTTTTATATGTTCCAGAAAAATGCATGAAGGATGAGAATTAATTATTTCTTCAAAGTTTGGGGGAAAAAATCCAACAAATCTATCAAATCATATGTTTTGGGAACAGGGTTTACTAAAATCCTTGACTTTCCCTGAATTAGTGATCATTTATAACTTTTCTCATTGTAATTTTATAATTTACTTCGTGTGGATATTACCAATTCATTTCATCTGCACATTTATATATAGTATATTGTCAAATAACTGTGCATAATACACCACAATTTTAAAAAATATTTTTAATGACTATATATTGATTGCTATATCTCCTTTCTCATTTCCAACTTTAATCTCTGCCAAGTTTTACCTGTTTCTTTTAGTATTGCTTTCAGAGTCAACTCTTAATTTATTTTTCAGCTTTCCATGTTAACTTTTTCATTTTATTTTTATTCTTTTTTCAATTATCTGTACTTGCACATTTTGACGTCCTATCCCTTTCTATCTCTGTAAATAAAATTAATGAAGCTCTGAATTATCTCCAAGTTCTGCTCTGGTCACATTAGTTAGATGTTAGTATGTAATTAAAAAAATTTTTTTTATTAGCTAAATAGTCTTTATTTCATCTTTTACTTCTTACTAGACCCAATTATTACTTACAAGACTAATTTTGTATGTCAGAGCATTTGGAGTTGTTTTCAACCTTGAAGTTGGAGATGCAAACAGAAAGTGAAGTTAAGTCTTTAAAAATGTATTGAGATTTTCTCTGAATCCTTACAGATAATATATCTTTTTTTAAAAAGATTATTTCTTTATTTATTCATGAGAGACACACAGAGAGAGAGGCAGAGACACAGGCAGAGGGAGGAGCAGGCTCCCTGCAGGGAGCCCGATGTGGAACTTGATCCCGGAACTCCAGGATCATGCCCTGAGCTGAAGGCAGACACTTAACCGCTGAGCCACCCAGGTGTCCCACAGATAATATATCTTGTACACATTTGTAGACACTTGAAGATTTCCAGTTAAATAATCTGAAAGGTATATTAAACAGACCAAATGTAATTCTTTTATAAAGACCTATTGCCCACATATCAAGCTCCTTACAAGGACTACACTCAGTATCATTTGTGTAGTGTTTAGCAGAGGGCCTAGAATATCATAATTGCTCAATAAATGAATTGTGGCAGTATATGTAATAATTAAGAGTTATCATAGTCTTGTAGTAGTTATGTTCCTCCTACCCCTTACACAGGCTAAGCTGCACTACTGATCCGGAGAAGAGTTATTAACTTGTGTTTTTGGTCTGGGTTTTCTTATCTATGATATAACATGGCAGGACTAGATGCTTTCTAAAGTTATTTCCAACTCTAAAATTTCTAAATCTCATTTGTTGGCATTTTCAGGATCTGGACTCTATCTGCACCAGATGTAGGTCACACATATCCTTTGTTCTGAAGCAACTTGCTCAAACACACTCTTTACGAGCAAAACTCTGGAAACTGAAGTGAAGATAGAAATTTTTACCAAACTCACTACTCCATCAGAAAGTTCCGGACAGGCAGAAATCAATTCATAATTTTTGGAATAAAAGTAAAAATTTCGGGGATCCCTGGGTGGCGCAGCGGTTTGGCGCCTGCCTTTGGCCCAGGGCGCGATCCTGGAGACCCGGGATCGAATCCCACGTCGGGCTCCCGGTGCATGGAGCCTGCTTCTCCCTCTGCCTGTGTCTCTGCCTCATTCTCTCTCTCTCTCTCTCTCTCTGTGACTATCACAAATAAATAAAAATTAAAAAAAAAATTTTAAAAAAAAAATAAAAAAAAAAAAAAAGTAAAAATTTCAAAGCTATTTATCAGTCTTATTTGTGCTTTCCAGGAATAAAAGTAAAATTTCCAAAGCAATTTAAGCCCGATCTACACTTTTCCTTCACATGAGTCTTGGCACCCATGCTAATTTGTGTTCATTTTCCATCACTATTAGCAATCAAAGAATTTAAGAGAAAAGATGGAACACAAAGTGTTTGCATGGCTGGCTATAATTCAGGGCATTCCTCCTCCAAGAATGTATATCATTGAGATTAAAAATGAGCATTAAGAATGAAAATTCTCATCTTTATTACTAAGAGTGAAAAACCCAAGTAGACCATCATCTACTAACAAGTACATCTGGTAATTAAAAACAAAACAAAAGCTTTCAAATTAAATTATGAGCTATATGTGAATAATCCCTTATAAAAGCAGTAAAGATCATGCCATTATACCTGTTGAATTTGCTGCAGTTTTAGTTCTATTTTAAACAAGGTGTCATGAAAAGCACAGACTTACCTGTACGGTAGACAAAGTTGCCTTCGGTTTCTGATGATGAGGGAGACACCAATTCTTCCTCAAATTCATTGGAACTAAAAGATCCCGAATGGTTTCTTTGCCTTGTCTTTCCCATCATGGCAGCATTTGTGGCCATGACATGTCTCAAGGAGTCGTTAAGGTAACGATTCAATAAGCTGCTCTTGTATTCGGGGGGTGATACGTAGTCCTCACTGGCCTGTGACTCTGGCCTCACTCCAGCTTTTATGACTGAGCTTTCACTTTTAGTCACAGGATGATGAACTGGATTATTATAGCCCCCTTCATTTATGTGGTTTCTTGGAGGATTTTCTCCATCTAAGGGAGAAAAATACCAATAGGTAGTACTTACATATACTATTCCCTGTTATAGTCAATCATTAAATATATACATAAATAAAGAATATTTAAAGTATATTAAATTGTCTTTGATACCCCAGGTTAATTTTTAGGGAAAGGAAGCAGGAATCTATGTAATCTCTCCCTATGGTATCTTAATTTTAACGAATTTCACAGAAAATGTTATTCTGACACATGATAAATCTATAAACAAGAGGAAGCAGCCATATTCTGTTGGTCATTTATAGAATTGTAAAAATGAAGTTACTTCACGCAATAAAAAAGAATCATTAGAGTACCATCATATTTAGTGGAGTCAACCTTAAAAAACAGCACTTGGGGTGAACTTCTTATTAATAGAGGGAAAGCAAAATAAAAATATTAACAAACCTTCAGAACATGAATCATCGCTGCTTACACTAAGTCGCTCAGCGTTTCCTTGAACATACTTGTTGTACAGTTTTATTCGTAAAGCCCAGCTTAAATCTGGCTGTCGAACGGTATTCTTAAGCCGACGTCTTGCATTAGCAAACCAATTTGACACCTAAAAAAGTTTTATTTTTCAATTAACAAAACAAAAAATATTACCCATCACATATTACTTTCCCACAAGGGACCTAAGCCTCTCACAGTATCTCTGATCATTAAATATTCTCAGAATGCAATAGTACTAGACATTCATTCATTCATTCAACAAATGCTGAGCACTTACTACAGAGACTGAGCACCTACTGTGTTCTAGGAATAATAATAATTAAAAAAAGAACAGGCTTTGCCATCAAATGCTCAGTCTAGTAAGAGGTAGGATAGTGTACAAATAACTTTAGTATAGGAAAGAATGTGATTGAATGGCTTAAGAGGCATTAAAATAAAATGATACAGGAATCCAAAGGAAGAAGGGGTTACTTTCATGTATGACTTAAGACTTCATGAGGAATTAAGTGAAACATTGAAGGAGTGTGTCAGGTATAATGGGTAGGAAAGTGTGTTCCCAATAAAGAGGACTTGAGAACAAATATAAGTCAAATTCCAGAGACATTGTGGTGGGTGAGGAAGAGGGAAAGAGTTAAAAATGACCTTGAGCCATTCCTTTGTAACCAAGAGAAGGACAATGCCATTTTGAGAAGGAAAGTAGAACTGTTTATGGGTGAAATGATGTGCTTGGTTTAGGGAATGATTAGTCTGAGGTACTGGAAAAGCATACAGGTGAGATGTGAAGGAAGAAAGCAAAAATGATATCTGAGACTCAAGGGAGAAGAAAATCAGATGTGGGTCAAATGCACAGAAGTGTCGGCGGCAGCTTTGAGTAGTCAGGGAGATGGCTGAAGACCAAACCCTGGAAACCTCCAGAGATCAAAGAGACAGAATTATAACAGAGAAACTAGCACAGCAGTCAGATACAGCAATCAGAGAAGTAGAGAGAGAGAAATGCCAATAACACTCAGCTTTTTTTTTTTTTTTAACACTCAGCTTTAAGTTGAAAGTCAAATGCTTCCAAAGAAAATAGCTGAATGCAAAGAAACAAACACTGCAAAACAAAAGAAAGTTACTTCCATTTCTTTTTAATAGATACTATTGTATTTCTGGAAGTTAGAATGGTGCTTGAGATTTCCTTGAAAATATCTGGCTATCATCAGGAAAAAATATATGTAAATAACCCAAAGGGCCAATATTTGCTTTTAAAAGAATGATATATGGAAAGAGAATTACGTCTTTCTGCCAATTTTTTTCTAGAACATGAGTCCACATTACAACAATAGTTTGTGTGGCAGTGCTTATGTTGGAAGTTTCTTTTTTTTTTAGAGATTAATAATATAAACCTACAATTTTTACATATTTCTCAAGACATAATTATTGAATGGGCCTATGGTGAATCCTACTTTTTAAAAAAACAGAACTACATTTTTTCCCTCTTTGACTCTACAAGTTTTTAAAACATGGTGGTTTTTCCCAATTTACATACACACACATACACATGCACACACACATATATACAGAAAATATATCATAGGTAATATATATCCAATATTAATTACCTTTGAGTCTTAAGTAATAACTGTCCCCTTAAATTTATGTGCATTGATGTAATAACTCACCATGGCATTCCAGAAGTTTTAGTTTTTATCAAGCCCTCTTCCTATCAAGTTGTGCTATTATACTATGATTTAATATGGCTTCAATTTTTTTAGTCTTCTCCAACCTCTAGACAGACACCTTCTGCAAATACTCATTCAATAAACATACATTGAGTAGTTCTTGTGCTCTAGCTATGGTGGTCAGTGCTAGGAATGTTAAATATTAGGATAAACTTCGTCCCTGCACATATGGAAGGATTAGTGTGGAACTATGTATTAACTGAAATACATGGGTGAACATTTACTATGGAAGCACAAAATGCCTGGTCTAGTCTTCAAACCTTCCTCTACTCTCCAAGTCATAGCCGAAGTATTTATTCAGGTTTTTGTTAGTAGTAACTGGGAATTTTAGAACTTTTTTTTTCTGGATTTCTCTATCTTCCATTCTATGCACTTGAATGAATCTTAACCATCACCATCAACTTCAAGTGTTGATGTACCATTATGATTTAATTGCTTGACTTCTTCAAATCCTCATCAATATCTTGTTATCCTATAACTGTGGCATAATGTTTTCCTATTCTGAATTTGCCAAAATCAAGTGTGAATCTACAGAAGTCACTTAACTTTTCTGAACTTCAAACCCTTCATCTATAAAATGCATTAGATGGTTCCTAACATCCTTGCCAACTCTAAAAACTAAGATCTGTGAAATACAGTCTAAGCTCTCCTACAAAAGTGTTAATTTATTCCTTTTATAGTTGGTACTAATCTACCTTCTGCTTTTGACCACTGCCCTTTTGGGGCAATCAGACATGTGTGTTTATGTCTTAAACTTTAGCACAACCATCATATAGTACAGTGTAATCCAATTCTTACGTGACTCTGCATATTTTTATTTAAATGCAATGGCCTTCTAATTTCCAAGGACATTAAGACTATAATTCTAACATACAAAAATTGGGACCTTTGAATATCATGGTGGGATTACAGTTTTTCAAATACAGGGGTCATATCCTTTTTATGTTTTATATAATTAGTTCTTACCATAATATATTTATCACATGTTAGAAGATTTTCCAAAAAGGTCTGCTGATATCTAAGATGAGCTGTCTGTAACCTGATTTCATAAGTTTGACTGGCAAGCAATCTGCTAATATATTCACTCTGCCAGTACTTTATCACTAGAAATTTACTGTACAATTTAAGGTGTTTAATATCTGCTTGCATTGTCATGTAAACAGCAAACAGTTGGTTAACAAATTTGCATAAATACTGTTTTTCTTTTCTTTTCTTTTTCTTTTTTTTTTTTTTTTTTGGTCCTGATGCACTAATGCAAACTCCATCTGTTTCACAGAAGGTAAAAATACCAGTTCAGATTTTTCTACCTTCAACTTACTATGGATTCCTTCAGGTTGTCATGCAAATCTCATTAAATTCTATTTTACACGAAACAGGCCTCCTTACTATGGATAGGTTCTGCAACATCATTTTGATGTCAAACTCAGAGCTTAAGAAACAAGGTATTTTATAGTGAAAACTTGGAGAACCAAATATCTAGAAGTTGGAAGAGAAAAACTAGTAATTTTCATCCCTACTTTAACCAAGGTGTTTACATTCATCGTATTGACAGAGCAATCATTATAGTAAACCCAAAGGGATAAGCCAGCATCTGTCCACCTTTGAACATACAGAATTAAAAAACTTATTCTGAGTTACCCAACTGAAATATTGACAACCTCATTTCTATTCCATATAGTATAACACTTGGAATAATGTAGAAAGACCAATTTGAAATTTTGTTGAAAATTTAACAGTTGCTATAATCCTTGCAGTTGATAACTACATACATATTCCGGCAGAAGCACTCACCAAGCAAAAATGGAGTTATGTCAACAGAAGGGGCAAAATCTTAGAACAGAGCAGTTTTAATCAATGGTACATTGGTATGTTTAGCCATTATCATAGAAATGTGAAACTTCTATAAGTAAAGGAAACATTAACACCCAATCATTAAACATAATCTCAAGCTCAATGTGCATTGCACTCTGCATTGGGATCATGAAAGAAGTCAACTCAAGGAGACAGTTCACTCTTATAATCCAGAAAAAATATAATAACTATGTTTTAAAATATATACACATGAACAATGGGCAACACTGAAACCAGATATAGCACCCATCTGTCCTTCTCTGAAAAACTTCTTCCAAGGCAATTATTCTGCAGTATGCTCTATATCCTACAATAATATAAACCCTAAATGCATGCCACTTTATGTCATTCCACAATAAAGCTCTTCACATTTTGATAATACAGAGTATATTTTTTATAATGTTTAAGCAATGGGCAGCCACAGAGATTAAGCACAATGGAATATTTTGGTTGGTTAAAGTACACACACACACACACACACACACACACTACCTGTTAATTTTATGGAAATGTGTATATCTCATTAGGTAGTAAGATGTCAGGTTAACAACAAAGAACTCTTTTAGCTTCATTTGTCAGGGATAAATAAAATATAAGTGTAGATTAATGTCCTTAGTGCTTCTATTTATCAGAAAAAGTACCTTTTGAGGTGCTAAAAACATTTCCTCCACTAAAGTTTCAATTCTATGCTTCTAGGTTTAGTGGGACTGCTGACCAGGTTTTATGTTCTTCCTTATCAATTTAAGAGTAACAAAACAAAGCAAAAATATGTTTTATGGAAAGCTTAATGGCCTGATACACAGCCAAAAGGAAAATGTTAAATGTGAAGGAAATTGTCAAAATACAAGACACTCTAATAGTTAAGGAATAAAAGTTATGTTAATTGCTTATTAACATCAGTTATAGAAACAGAGACAGAAGGTACTGCAATAAACAAGAAATAGGAGTTTGGAACTAGAAATAAGGGGAACACCCCATATTTATTCACAGACATTAAAAATATGACATATTTCCAGACATACTGAAGATGATAAAATGAGTTACATTCATGCCGTTGTATGGAACCATCATATAGCATTAAGGATAATGAGCTGCTCCCTGTGTATTCAATGGAATGGATTTAAAAACTAGAATATCTATAAGATTTCAAGACATTCTCTAGTTTTCAAAATGATACTTTGGAAAGCCACATGGTGATTATAGCGGTATTCCCCAAAAGAACCTATTCACTCTACAAACATGTATGAACAGTTTATGGAAAATACAGTGCTGGATAACATGGGGAGTGTGAAGATGAAAAAGACATGATCACTATTCTCAAGAAACCTGACTCCACAGTAGAAATTTGTTCACTGGGAGAACGTGATTCATTAAATAGGGCTCTAATTTGCAGAGATCAAAAGCTTTATTCAGCCCATAGCTTTCTATTTTTCCTCCAGAAGTGTAAAGTATTTACATAATTTATTTGGTTTCCCAGAGAGTCAGAATTTGCTTGAATGTTGAATGTATGTCTGACTTTCACAAACTCCCCCATACAATGCAATATAAGTGCAGCTGACCCTTGCACAACACAGGTTTGAACTGCATGGAACCACTTATGCACAGATTTTTTTTTCACCAAATCAGTAGTATTGTAAATGTATTTTCTCTTCCTTATAATTTTCTTACTAATATTTTAATTTCTCTAGGTCACTTCATTATAAGAGTATGGTATATGATATGTATAACACACAAAATATGTTTCTATCGACTGTTCATGTCATTGATGAGGCTTCCAGTCAACAGCAGGTTATTAGTAGTTAAGTTTTTGGGAAGTCAAAGCTATATATAGATTTTTGACTTGCAGGAGGGTTGGTATCTCTAACTCTTGGGTTGTTCAAGGGTCAGCTGTAGATAGATACGTATGTATACATACACACACACACACATATATATACAGATATTCTTACATGGATATCTTATTATGCCTCATTGAAAATAACTGGACCAAAATTGGATTATTATACTTAAAGTCCCTTGCCTATTCCACACATTTTTATTTTTTCTGTTAATCACTATAAAGTTCCAGAAACCAACTTCATTTGCTATAAAAATTTGAAAATCATTAAGCAGGAATCACTTATTATTATAAATAATTATCTTCGCTTCACTTAAAAATCAAATAATTTTGTGCATTTTTATTTTCTGAGGAGTAGTGTAAGAGAAAGAAAATACAATGAAAATATAAAGTATAATTAGAAAACCATAATAGAGTTACCAAGCTCTTAATGCAGAAAGAATGGTTATTTGCATTTGAGCTATCATTATAGGTAGAAAATAATTTGGTTCTGTATTAAAATTATGACTGCTTGCATTGCAACTCAACAGTACTATTGTACACAAAACTTTAAATGTCTCTGCTAATGACAATGTTACTTTTCATAATTAAAAAAAGTCTAAATATGCCATATGCTTTCCGTATAAAAGGACGGCAAGCATTAAGTATGGAACTGTATGATATACCAAATTAATCTAATGTTTTATTGCTGACATCATTGTGAAGTATTCAAATAGTTCTATAAACTAGTGTATTTTCAAAATAAATAGCATACCTGTTTAAACTGAAATTTGAGCATATGTATTTATTTTCACGAGTCAAGTTTTTCTGACTAGAATCACTGAAAATTCATAGTTTTATGTTAAACAGATACTGAGCCAAGAACACTAAATAAATTTTCCCCTCCAGTGCTACAGCAAATCACTATTAATACTATTGCCTGTTAACATGAAGCAAAACAGATGTTATTCTCTACAATTGTATTCTGAATATAAGCAGACAAATGCATATTATAGTTTTAATAAGCTTGAATACAAGTCAACTTTCATGCTTTGTCAAACTTTCCAGCAATTCCTAAAATGTCAACCTTCAATACTCTGGAAAGCAAGTTTTATTTTATCTAGTAGTTAAGTATTATCTTTTATTTGGGGCCTCCCTCACTATAAATTTAATGGAATGACCAAAACTTCACAAATGCAGTAATGTAGTTGCTACTATCATACATGAAACTTCTCAGCTCACTTACCTCCTCCTCCTGTTTCTGAATAAATTTGTTCTGTTTGCATGTATAAAAGTTCATGTCACCACACTTATTAAAGAAGTCTGTGGTGCGTTGGAAAGAGCATTTGATCTGGAATTACATTATTTCCAAGACTACTTCTATCCCTTAGTAACATTTAACTGCCACAGTGCCTTGGTCACATCACCTGTAAAATGCTCATTACTGCTCTAACTCACCATATTTTGGGGGAATATCAAGTAAGATTACGTACGGAAAAGTCAAATATAAAGAAGTGTTGTTCACTAGAGAAGAAACAAACCTGCACCCTTTCTCTGCACTTAACAAAGTGGTAAACCAACCACTTGAAATTGGCCTCTTCTCAACCCCAGTAGAAAGATACCAGCAGCAAAATTGTGTGGATTCTAGCTAATGCTCGGGATGCCTCTTACTTAATAAAATAAATACAATTAAATTAAATTTTAAAAAATCCACCTCTTGCTCTTCCTCTCCATCTCTTGGCTCTATTAGTCAAGGTAATTCTGAAAGTCAGCCTGTAATCGACCTTTCATGTGGGGCCCTAATGTGTAGTGCCTTTGTTTGTACACGGTTCTCAAAGTTTCAGCCAGGGCCAGCAACTTTAGTATCCTGAAAACTTGTTAGAAATGCAAATAATTGACCCCACTCCAGACCTACCCCTGAATCAGAAACTCCCGTGTGGGGCCTAGCAGTGTGGGTTTGAACAAGTCCTCCAGGCGACTCTGATGCACGCTCACGTCTGAAAATCACTGCAGGTCGTCCCATCCTACCCATCTATGCATGGCACCTTGTCATAACTCGCAGGTGACTTTTCACCTCCCTCCTTCACAAAGCACCACGCGTCCCTCCTGCATCGAGCACAAGCACTGAATCGACAGCTCAGATTGAGGGGAGACCCAGGGCAGGAGCCCGAGCCCCAGGACGGGCCTCCGCCGGCCCCGTCCCACCGGCTCGGCTCGGGAGGCGTCAGGCGGGGGTTGGCGCAAACACGCCGCGGGCCGGCTCCTCGGCCGCCGTTACCTGCACGAGCGTCATCTGCGAGCCGAGCGCCAAGAGGATCTTCTCAGTCTTGGTGGGGTACGGGTTGTCACGGTGCTTGTAGAGCCACTGCTTCAGGGGCCACGCCATGTCTTGCAGGGCCTGCCGCTTGTGCCTCACCTTCCCGCCGTTCTGCCTGGCCCTGAGCATCGGGGGAGGGGGAGGGGGAGGGGGGAGGGGGCGGCCCGGGTGAGCGGCGCCGCCCGGCCGCTGTCCCCGGGGCCCCGGGGCCCCCCGCGCCTGGACGCCTGGACGCCTGGACGCCTGGGCGCCGTAGGCCGCGCGGCCCGCTCTCGGGGGCGTCGGGCTCCGAGGGACGCGCCCGCCCCGCGCCCGCCAGCGGAGGTGAGGCAGGGACGGAGCCGCACTAACGCGCATCTCGCTTTGAAATGGCCTGCTTGCCGCCAGGGGCACGTGGCGGCAAGGACACTGTCTTGAAAGGCGGGAGAGCTTGGCCAGCGGCCAGCGCCTAGAGCTGGAGGGGACCGGACGGTTGTTAAGCGACCTGAGGGAAAATGGTATTTAGGCTCCGGATCTCGCAGCGGGGCCGGCCCCTCTCCCCCGCGCCCGCGCCCGCGCCCGCGCCCGCCCTAGGGATGGGCCCGGTCAGGGTGCTGCCAGCTCTCGAACGTTCCCGTGGGGAGCTCACGCCTGCCTCTCCCGCCTCTCGGGAGCTTCCCGAGCTCAACCACTGGACGGCGGGAATAGAGCAAGGGATGCTGGCGGTCCTGCCGCCCCCGCTCTTTCCCACGGAGCTATTTTCTTTGATCCTCTGGACAAAGGGGAAATTCTCCACGCAAGTGTTTGTGGAGGAAGGACGCAGAACCTTAACCCCCCCCCCCCACACACACACACACACACACCACCCCAGGGGCCTTTTCCCGACTGAAGGGAGACTTTAAAAGGTATGGAAAGCTCGGTCCCTGAGCAAAAAGCACGTTCAAAAAGGGAGGGAAGAGGCTGAAGCAGCGCGGAGCCCTAGGAGGCTTCGGCGCTGCGCTCCCCGGCGGCTCCGGGAGGTGTCGCCGCGCGCCGCGCCCTGCGGCTCCGGGACGGTCGCGCGCCTGCGCCGCAGCTTCCAGGACTTTCGCCTCCTGAAACACTTTGAAGTGCAACTCAACGCGAAAGGACTGGTAGTGACATTTCCACGAAACCTAATCTCTATTTCACTAACCAGCAACGCCGCAGAGCAAGCAGCTGATGCAATCTTTCAGGTGGAGACGGCCAGGACGGCCGCCCCTCTCCCGCGGGGCGCTCGGGGAGCCGCCGCGACGCCTCGGCAGCCGGAGGGAGCTGCCGGCCCACCCGCGAGTTCCCGCTCCGCAGCGGCCCCTCACCCCACCAAGCCGAAACCCGGCGCGGCAGGCCGGCCGCCTCCACCCCCCCCCCCCCGCCCGGGCTCGCAGCGGGCCCCGCCGAGCCGCGCGCGCCCGCGCCCGCGCCCAGGGCGCCCCGCGCATTGGCGACCTTGCCAACACCTTCGAGGCAGCTCCGAGGCCCCGTCGCGACAGAAGATGGGGAAGGCCACGGGGCCGGCCTGACCCGGGACGCCCTGACCGCTTGGCCCTGCCCTGTTCCTTGGCATCGCGCTCAGCCCCCTCTGCCTAGCTCTCAGCCGCGTCTGCACCCGTGGGCCGGAGCGGGGCAGGCAGCCCCCACCCTGAGATGCAGGTATCGGGGCCCGAGGGGCCGTCCCAGGTGTTCTCACTTTCCAACAAGCCTCTTGTGAGCTGTCCTGATGAGCTGATTCCCCTATATTTCGAGAAACTAATGCTCGAGACCAGGGGCGGAGACCTTCCCTCCCGGGGACTCTGGGTCTCTAACCCAGGGGCCTGGCTGCCACTTGCACGCCCCGCGCCGCTCACCGCTCCCACTGTCCCGGCTGCAGGCGGGCGGGGGTCCCGGGAGGGTGCGCGTACCCAGTCCTCCGGTGTCTCAGGCCGAGGTTGTCCTTGAGGGGCGGGCCGTCCGGAATGCCCACCTCGGGGCGGGCGTGGGCACTGTCCAGGACGCCACCATAGGGCCGGCTGCCCCGTTCCCGCTCCGCAGCACCGCGGTCCTCAAAAAGCACGGCGCCGCTGAGCTTGTTGAAGACGATGGTGTTCATGGTGCGCGCTGGCAGGGGCGCGCCACGCGGCCGCAGCGCCTCGAGGCCTGGCCGCCGGGAGCTCCGCAGGGCTCGGGTTCTAGACGAAGAAGATGCATCACGTTACTCGCTCAGTGCTCACGGCCCAACGCGTCCCGAGCCCCGGGCTTGGCCGAGGCTCTGGGCCCGGGAGCCGAGGGGAGGAGCGGGGCTGCGGCACCTGGACACGGGAATCCTTGCTCTCCCCACCTGGCTACACCGCTAACCCGCCAGCCTCCCCTCCCCCCCAACCCTGCTCGCTGGGGGGACAGGTCCCTACCCTCCTTCTGGCCCCCCGACATCGAGTTCCCAAGGAACCTCAACCAGGAATAATTTACCTGCGTTGGCAAAGGAAAGTAATTCCTAAACGAGTTCTTTTCTTGGTTTTAATCTGGAAGAACTGCAATCGGGTTAGCGGAGCCCGAGAGGCGCGGGGAGGGGGGTGTTGGTTCTTCAGGCACACGGAAGTCTAAAGCATCGCGGAGCTCCCACTCGGGTTAGAAGGAGGGATTGGAAGGAAGGGAAATTTGGGGGTAATATGAACGACTACATCTGCAAGTCCCGGTTAATGAGTCCCAGGCCACACTGGGATTCCGGGGATTTTCATGTTTTCTAGATCCTGGATGGTTTGGCTGAAACCCCTGCGTTCTAATTCTGGCTAAGGTCCCTGGGGGTAGGGGTGAGGGCAGGGAAAGTCAGCTCACTCCAGAGCTAGAAAGTTAAGTGGCGTCAGAGGCAAATGCACCACTTTGTGTCCCTCCCCCCCACCCCCGCCCGCTCCAGGACGCGCAGGGTCCCGGCGGGTCAAAGGCGCCGGAGACCCGGGCCTCCCGGAACCCGCTGTCAGTGCGGTCCTCTTCCTCAGCGCGGGTGTGAGCCTGGAGCTCGGAGCCCCTCCTCACTCGCCCCTCTCTGGAGCCTCGGGGAACCATTTCAGAGGTTGCATAGGTGTCAGGAGCGGAAGGAGGCATAGCGGTCCGCGCACCACCGAGCCTGCGGCTTCCATCCTTGGAAAAAGCTTGCAGCTCACCTCCGGGGTCGCGGCGGCCCCGAGCCTCTGGCCGCAGAGCGCCGGCCTCAGGTTCAAGCGCGCGCCGCGGCGGAGCAGTGGAGTTACCGCCCCCATCACCCCGCCTCGCGCCTCGGGGTAGCTCCTGTTTCTCCCCAGCCGCCTCCGCACTCCTGCCAGCGCCCCCTCACCCCGCCCCGCCCGGGCCGGGGCAGCCACCCCAACACCGCCAGATCTTCTGCCTCGCAGAGCGCCCACACTCGCCAACGCCCCCTAACCCCGCCCTCCCGCCGCCACAGCAGCGGCCACGCGCGACACTGAGGACCGTGACCACAAAGATTGAGAGACGGCTACCGTCAGGATTCCTGGGGAGGTGCAGCCAGCCTTCTGCGGAGTGCTCAGTGCACTATAAGGCTGAGTCCTCCCGCGCAGGCAGGTACGTGTCTGGAGTGTGCCCACAGCCTCGGCGAAAAGTGTCCAAGCAAATTTCCGTGCTTGCAGCCCCTGTTCTAAGGTCAGGACTAGCCTTGGTGGTGGTGGTGGTGGTTTTTTGTTTTTTTTTTTCTTTTTTAAATCAGTGCGCGTAGTGCTTTGCGTTCACGCTGAGATGTTTGTCCAACACACCCTTTCCCACTCCGACTGTGTCTCTCCGCCCCGTGGTCCCATAGTCAACGGCGAGTTTTTCCAGGCGACTCCGCCGTGAGGTTTGCCACCCCGGACCTTTTCCTGGCTGTCCCAAGCCCACGCAGAGGTCGCAGCCACAGACACCCGGCGCAGTCTGGGTCTGCAGGCTGCAGGCGAGTTGGGAGGGGGCTGCAAGGGTCCGAGAGCCGGGTCCGGAAGCGAGGGGTTCGGGGCGTGGGGCGTGGGAAGCGCAGCTGCCGGCCCTCACCCGGCGCCCAAGCGCAGTCCCCAGCGCCCCTTTCTGCTCCTGCACCCCCCACTTCCCCTTGCCCTGCCTCGCTCCAAACTGTCGCTTGGGGAGCTCCCTGCGTGTGGAACTACCGCACCCGACGCCCGCGAACAACTGTAAAGCCGCGCAGGAGCGGCCACCCCGGGGCGCGGACCTCGAAGCGGGGTGGGGGCAGGGCGGGGAGAGCCGAGGGCAGGAGGCAGAGGGAACGCGCCCCCCCCCCCCCCGGAGCCAGGGCGAGCCGCGCGTCCCCCGGCGCCGAGCACGACGCGCGACCCGAGGGCTGTACCTGTGGCGGTGCGGCCGGCGGCCGGCGGCAGGGCGGCTGGCTCTCCCGCGTCGAGGCTAGGCGCGCTCCCATCCCCGCCGCATGTTCTCGGCGCGGGCTCCAGCGCGCTCACCGCAGCCACCGCCGTCCTCTCGGCTTTATTTACGCAGACGGGCGCGCGCGGCCCGGGCACAGGAATACCGAGGCCTTCTCATGTTTCTTGACTGCGCGGCCCAGCCGGCGAACATCCTGCGGGCGCGGTATCCACGTTCCCGGGCCGGCGAGAGGAAGCCTCAGCACCCTCCCGGCCGCGGGGACTGCCGTTAACCTCGCAGACGAGCCGCCGCTGTAGGCGCCGCCGGGGAGGCCCCCCCGGCCCCCCTCCCCCCCCGCTCGCCGGGTCCTCCCCAGCGGGGCCCGGCTCTCAGATCCACCGGCCCCGCAGGCGCAGAGCAAAAGGGGCTATTTCCTTCACACTTAGGGGAGAAATTGGAGAAGCCGCAAGTAGCGCTCGGCTCGGGCTCCGGGAGCTGAGAGACTGCGGTGCAAATCCCGCGTCTTAGCTGGCCCGAGAGCCGGAAATTTAGCCACGCGCGGCCAGCAGGAGAGTGCGCTGCGATGCGCCCTTCATTTGCTTCGCGATTAGCGGGAGAGAAGTTAGAGCTCAGGTTTGTGCCTCTAACGTGCGAGCATATCACGGGAGGTGCTTGCGCCCCGGGAGCTTCTTTTCTGGTGTCACCGGGCTTCTGAGGTCCGGGTTGTCTCGGATCCAGGCGCACGTCCCGCGTCCGAGGCCAGGGCTGGAGAGGCTGCGCTCGCCGTGGACACAGGGGTGGAGGGAGGCAAGGCTGGGGCGAGGCGAGCCCAGGTGCCCAGCCCACGGTGACCCAGGTAGAAAGAGAGGGCGAGCCCAGGGCCAGGGACCTGCATGGAGGAAAGGGCATGGAACTTGGAAGAATCCCGAGCTGGGACACAGTGCAAGGAGTCAGAATGCCTCTCAGATTCCCTTATTGACGATAGTTCTCTTCCCACCATCACCCTAAATATAAGAGTAGCGAAAGCTGTAATTTGGGTGCAACGGTGAAGCTCAGAGCTTCTGGCAGCCTTGAATATCCTCCAGGCGCCGAGCACGAAGCCGCCCGCGTACTCGCCGCGGGCCTTGCCGCCGCAGCGACACCTTCATCTTTTTGTAAGAGCGAAAGTAGATTTTCCCAAACCTGAAAGTTATGACATCATTATTCTTTTCTCCTTAAAGGTGGCTGGTCAGCTCTGGGGCAGAGGCCCACCTAAGCATCTTCCTTTTATGGCCCTGGAAGTGGTTAAATATATCTCTATATTAAAGCTACTATTTCCAAGACTAATCACACCTTCGAATTTTCCATTATGTTATCTCCCAAAATACGCGATGGCAAACCCGGCAGTGGCACAATCTAAAGCAGAACAGGACGAAGGTTTAAGTTTTTGCGCGTTAGGCAGATAAATATTATCATTTGAGCACATTCCCCCCTGTCCTTGTTTTCCCTTCATGTATAATTTGAGGTTGGAACGTTAGCATTTTGTCATTGGCGCCGCACTTGACTTGCTGAAGTGTGAATTCAATATACACATCGGTCTACAGAACTCGCTGTGGGATTTAAAGTCCCATCATAAAATTTCAGCCACAGACTTGCAGCGAATAAGTTTCACAACAATTGATAAATTGATAATTCACAGGAAGAAAGAGAGGGATTCTCTCCTATGGCTCTATGATGGTGGTCACCAGTCATTATAATGAAATCAGCTGTAAAACGCCCCTCTGACATCTATTTTGGCCAGCTGTGCTGTGTAAAGCAACAAGCATGTACTTGGTTGCTTGTAATTTCATTGTACAGTACTGAGTTAGGGAGTAGTATATACTGCATTTTGTTGTTTTAGTCTTAACTGCATTTACACAATTTTAAAATGCACTTAGAGGACTTTCATCTTAGATATATTTACGTATAAGATTTGTTTTCTTAAAATGTGATATAAAATATACAGCAAAATAATCTTTGTGTGAAACATTTTTTATTTGGTATAGGAATAAATATACACACCTTTGTCTTAAGTCACTGAAAAAGTATTGCAGAATTATTTTAGATTATAGTTTAGTAATTAGAATCCATTTTAAAATGAAAAAAAAAACAGTGAAGGGTTGGTTTTTAAATGAAATCATATGGAGGATCCCTCCATAATATACAAATGGGCATGTGTTTTCTGATAGACCAAAATTTTTATTTTTGCAAGTTTCATCCTCTGTGCAAGAATAAAGTTTCTTCTTTATTTTAACCCACAGTTCAGACACAGTTATCATTATATTAAATTCCACCTCTTCTGAAGATGAATTTTACTGAGCTTCTAATGCTATGTTGTAATCTCAGCATATGAAATGCTGCATTATAATCCTCAGAAGCAAACCTTCAAGTTTTAGAAAACATATCAGAAGACCTAAGAGAATATGTAGTTTGTGGGAGATGGCCATGTGCAGGTGAAAGAAAAAACAGCTTAGGCCGGAAGTCAGAAAATTTGAGTCCTAATCTTAATTTTGGTTAGTTTGATCTTGGTTTAGCCTGAACTTACTAAAGCATAAAAGATGAAGCTATTAAGTTTTCCACAAATTTGCCATATGCTATTATTAAGATTTTTTTTTAATGTGAAAGCAATATATTACTACTGCTAAAGCTAGAAAAATGTTAAGTAACAACATTTGGCAGAAATCTTGATTCATTCTGTTAGACCTAGAGTGTCATTATAAACATAAGCAATTTTCACTTTCTAATAAAAAAAAAGCCTTCATTTTAAGCATTTTGGTATTTTACCAAGGAGCCTGACAGTTCAGAACAAATATTGATTAAAGTTTTTGAAAATAAGGATTGCTTTTAAACTCTTTTTTTCTAGTTATTACTTATAGGCAATGATATAAATTACAAAGCCAGGGAATGACTGTCACTTCCCGTCCAAATGTTATAAAATAGTAAATTTATGAACAAATAGCAGGTTCACCTCACACTTGGCCAGTGTGACTTGTAGAGATACATGTCGAAGTGCATAAGGGAAACAGCGAAGCCCATAGTGAAAGCCACAGCTGCAGAAACGTGGTGGGTGAGCCAGCAGAAATGGGAGCCTCCAAATTTCTCACAAGGCATTTTTTGCTTTGTTTATGATTTAATTTTAATTGCATAAATAATGCAGGATAAATTCTCTCTGAGAGGGCCTTCTCCATAAATTCACTCACAGCCAAGGAACAGAGTACAAGTGAAAGTTCCTCGTCAGCCAGCTCCACCCAGTCACGTTCCTGGGTAGCAACCACCAAGAGGTGGCCACTGCTGATTTGATGTGCAGCCTTTGGCTCCTTCTTCTCTGGGTTCACATACATGAATGCAAGCAAATCATCATAGTTTCGCTTTCTGACCTTTTGAAATAAATGAGACCATAACTTATGCCCTTATATAAACATACACAGACACACAGAATTAAACTAAAACTCGCTTTTTCATTCGATTTCATAGAGAACTTTCATATTAGGACATATACATGTAATTCCGTATTTTTAAGTCTTACATGATGCTCCATAATCCATTTAGTCATTCTCCATCATCATTTCTGCCTTTTCAATTCTCACTATAATAAACATTAAACACCTTTGTTGGACTATTTCTGCACAAGTGTAAGCATGTTTCTAGGAATCGCTATACAGATGTGAAATTCCTGGGTTGAAGGAGACATGATTTAAAAATTTTGATAGATATTTCCTAATTTCCCTCCAATCTATGCCCCTAAAGTCCCCGTTTGCTGACGTGCTACATAGCATTTCATATATTTGGACATCATAATGTTTGCCAGTCTGATGAGTAAAATAGTGTCTTATTGTGTGAGAAGATTTTCATTTGTTTATAAGCCATTTGTATTTCTTAATTAAAGAAACTTGCTTATAATTTTATTAGATGCCTTGTTAATTTTATAAAGATCCTTTATAAATCATTTTTCCATGATATATATGTTTTATATAGTGCAAATATGTTACCTGGTCTGACATCTGCCTTTTGCCTATTTTGATTTTGCCTTATAGGGGGTTTAAAGGTGAATATAGGTCAATAGGTCTGCATTTTCCTTTATGAATTCTTGGTTTTGTGTCTTCCTTACAATTTTGTGTCTGTATTTTGTGTTTTTATTTTCTTCTAATGGTTTTAAAAAATTATTTTCACTTGGCTCTTTAATCCTCTTGGAATTAATCTGTATATGTTGTGAGGTGGAAATCTAACTTGATTCTTTTCTCTTCTTCAGTTGAATAGCTAGTTATTCCTGTGGTGTCCCTTAAAGAGTTTTCCCCCACTGATTTGAAATTCCTTTTCTGGTGTACATGGCGAATTCCTTTCCAATGTAGATTGGTCTAAGAGATGTTGCAAAACACCCAAAAGGCTGTAATAAATTTAATCTTCAAAATTTTAAAACCATCTTGCGCTCCAAAGACTTCCAATATTATTCTGTTTCTAATTTCAGAGCATGTCAAGTATCGAAATAGTAATATGCATGGCCTGGTTATGGTTCTAATTTAGAAGGCTAATTCAACACTGTTCTAGGACGAAGCTGCCTTTTATTTTGTCGTGTCCTGCTCGAAGCAGGAGAGCAGTTTCGGGCAGCCATAGTCTCCAGAGTAGAGGACGGCTGTACAGAGCTTTTCAAATGCATCACATAACCAAGTGGTAACTGACCACCAGCAATATAAGGTTATTTGTAAAAGTGATGAGTCCCTGCCATCCATCATTTGAAAAAGTAAAATGCATCTTTTTTTTTTCTTGCTCAATACTTAATGGAATGCGAATTACTTTTTTTTTTTTTTTTCACAAAGCAACCAGTCAATATGAGAACCTTCAATCTGCTTGCATATTAGTCGAATTCACTCTGGACAAACATGCAAATATTTTGTTGCCAACACTCCTCAAAACGTTAGCTACATAAAAAGTACAGAAATACAAATAATGAACAGTCAGTAGAGCTGAGATCCAGGTGGGTTAATGTTCTTCTTCTACTTCCCAGAGCTTGAGACAGGGCCTGAAGTAACCGTGAAGCACTAACACTTCATCTTTTCGTTTCATTCCAAAATATCTTCGGTAGCCACCAATAATCACAGAGTCTCTACTCCATTATACACATGAAAATATACTATATTGTGGAATCTTGAGGTGAAATCTGGAGAACGTTTTGTCCTCAAAATGTGCATTGAAATACAAGAATTTCTCCCAGGAGACTATTCTATCTTGAAAATCAATTTGCTTGCATATCAAAACGTGGCCATTTAAATATAGTGAAGACTTTTGATCACCAGCTAGTATGACTCTATGTTTGGAACCAAATGGACTTCAGGTACTCAATAGAGTTTTAAGATGCAATTACTCTATGTACTTCATGCTGTATCAAGCTTTTGGCTGACCCCACCACCCCATCCATCCTCCCTGCTTTCATTTTTATTCTGTTTTCATGTATGTGTGGTTTATTTGAATAAATTCACCAAAGGAATGCGTGTGAGCAAAAGTGATGTATTCAACTTTTGCTTAATCTGCTTAAAAAGAAATTGCTTGTCTTCTTTAACTCTTCCCTGTTACCAAGGGCTGGAACACGGATGTGACAGTGACCCACATCTATTGATCAGATAACAACTCAAAGAACAGCAGAGAGTCACAAGATGAAAGGAACCTGGGGCTTTGAATGGACCACATGGATGAGAGCTTCCGGGCTTGGGCTCAGATAACTCTTTCTGGGAATGGCTGGACAGTAAATGTGTGAGGTTTTGTGGGTCATAAGTTCCCCGTTCAACTCTGCCACTGCAGTGTGAAAGCAGCTGTAGATAATGCTTGAGTATGAATGAGTCAATGAATGAGTGTTGCTGTGTTGCTGTAAAACTATTTAATGGACACCGAAGATTGAGCTTTATGTAATTTTCATGTGCAACACAATATACTTCCCTTGACTTTTTTTTTTCCAGTCATTTAAATATGTACAAACTGTTCTTACCTCAGGAACAGAAACAGACAGCAGGCTAGATTTGACGGGAGGTTGATTTTGCTGGCCCCCCGCACCTGGGCTATTCAGCTCTGGACTCTTATGAGGGACCAATAGACTTCCCCTTCTTGAAGTCACAGTACTTTGGGGTTTCTTGACAAAGGGAACTTAGCCTATATGCTCCATAATGCACACCTGTACAAAGTTACCGCCAGCGGGCTTAAGCAAAGCACTTTTAGATGACTGGAGGCTTTCCCAAACAGAGGGAACTCAAAAGATGTCAAGAAAGCATGCTTTCTCCCCTCTCCTCCTGAGAATGTGTTAAATATGTTTAGAGAATCAGCCTAATTATTTTCACAATATTTTTAATGCTGTTCTTTTTGTATTTTAACCCCCTTTAAAAAAAAAGTATTGACATACCTTTAGACACGGTATTGTTTGGGTTTTGATGCTTATGTTTTTTTTAAGTCATGGAAAAATGGTGATTAATTTATAAGGATTACTGTTTTCTAGCTCACTTCCTCCTGCCTCTCCCCCAAACCCCACAAAATTCAAACTATTTTTTCCATTGTTTTCTTTTAAAATAATCAACAGTAAACATTTATGGGACACCTGCATGCAAAATCCTGTGCCAAGAACTGCATTGAATTTGATTTAAAAGACATGATCCTTGCCTAGCTTAGAAACTTGTTAAGAAAGCCCCAGAAAACAAACATACCTCATCTAAAATGTTCTAAGGTGTCTGATATAAAGATTGCTTGAATCCAGTAAATCTGTAAATCATCTGTAGAAATTGCATGAGGGAGCATAAAGACGATAGAAGGGCCATTTTATGTGTCTGCTAAAAATTTTGTAACCATATTACCAACATCCTTCCTGAAAACATGCAAAAAGATCATTATTTCAGAAATTTGAGCCTGATTGAAAAACAGCATTTTCACCTCTTACATCAGACATTTTCAAGTTTTATGCCAAAAACCTCTGGGTTTCAAGAGAGATTTTTAGGGCTTCCATTGGAAAAAAAAAAAAAACAGCAAGAGTAAACACAGGAGTTGTTAGCTCATCTTTCCTGGTCCAGGCCTTCCTGAAACCTGCCTCTGGTCCTCCACCTTTACACTCTTTTGGAAAACTCTTGAAGGGAGAGGGGGTTTGGAAGAGACAAGTTTTGAGAATAAACTTGTCATATGTGGCAGTGAGGTAATTCTTGAGAGAGAAGCCTCTACCTCTCTCCTAAGACCAATTCTTGCCCAAGTGTCTCGGCTCCAGACTACCCCGGCAGGCAACTTATTGGGGTGGAGTGGTGGGGTGGAGCAGTTGGGCCTTCACCTAGAACTATACAGTGATCCTAAGTAATTAGCTATCTGTTTGTTTTGATATTCATTGATCTTTGCTAAGTGTGCTTTGATGTTGTCAGCTACTACAAATCCTGTTTTAGAAGGGAGTGTGGGCTATACAAGAAAGGGAAAAGGAAAAAAGGTGTTTATGCCAATGAATTGTGCAATTTAAATAGCCCAAAGTCTAGGATAAGAGAAGCCCTGTAATATCCAAATATCACAGTTTTTTTTTTCTTGGACCTGCAGTAGCGGTCAGCTCAAGACAGAATGTCCTAATGCTGCTCTTCTGGACTCTTATAAATGGGGACATAGTTATGGAATAAAAAAATTTACATCACATGCACATGGCACTTACTACATGCCCATGTACCATCGTAGGCACTTAACTCATGTCATTCTCACAGCCATCCTTTGGGGTAAGCACCTATTAGTGCCCATTTTGTAGAAGAGGACGCCTAGGCCTAGAATTGCCCTAAGTCACGGGTTGATCACTGTTGGAGTTAGGATTTGAATGCCGTCAGGCAGGTGCCAGAGCTCATTTGCTGAATCACCTAATTCTGACTAACCGCCTCTCTGAAGGTACGCTGGAAGGGTAGAGAGAAAGAACGTTACTTGACTGCATCATTGTAGGCACAGCTAAATACGTGGTTGCACACCTTTTGGCTCCTCATGCAGCAGCAGGAAATTTGACACCAGTGTGTTTGCTTTCCTTTCTGTATGTGACCTTGGTGGGGAGCAGATAGACTCTCAGTGTCACCCAGAATGTGCTGACTTCCCACAGCTCCGACATCATTGCAAAAGGCTGTACTTCCTGTTAAATTTCATGTGTGTGTTCACACTCAAAAGCTAATAACTGCTGACTCTTCTGTGGGTTCTCTCAATCTGGAGAACATCCTTCCTACCAGGCGGTGAAGTGGTTCAGCAATGAAAAACAACATACTTTGGAACACCCCCAGCGATCTGGAAATGTTGCTCTGTTATAGGAATAGACACAGCATGATTGTAAGTGGCATATCCCAAGTGGGGTGAAAACCAGTCGTTTGACTGAGAGGCCTAAAGAGATGATAGTGGCTCCTACAACTTCATGAATTTCTTGCTGTTTTGTCTTGTCTTGTTTTGTTTTGTCTTGTTTTTGTTTGGGATAGCTTCTAGGCCTCCCTCTAATATTCGTGTAGTCCAAGGCAAAAGTACAAATGGACGCCTACACACCATATGTCTAAATATTTAAAAGTTACAAATCAAGCTAAAAACACTGTTAAATAAAATATGTCACATCCCTCTACCTTGACAACTATACTATCATGATGAAAAATCAAAAACTATTTAAAGTTATGATTTTTCTTTGAAAAATATTGAAGACAAGTTGGTTTAATTGTTACTGCACATGTCTGGATGTTTTGTTGTTGGACTAGCAATGTTAAATGAGTAATAAAATGAAAGAGACACAATTTGTAATTTATTATGTATTTATTTAGTTAAATTTATTTTCCTTGTCTTCATTTCAGTAAAGATCACTGTGTTATTATGATCGATATGCTCTCATAACTTGTGTTCTGAAGGAATTCAAATAAAAAGTAATTCTACTAAAAGTGTCCAAGATATATTGAATATATGAAATAAGTGAATATATTTTCATCAAGAATGTACATTAAAGCAAATATAGAAAATTTTAGGTTTAAAGTTATTTTAATATAGTTTATATATTTTTAATATATATTGTTATGAAGTGCTATTTCATTCTAAAACATTATATGTAACATTCAAATAGAAAAGAAAAATTAATAATTAATGAATATAGGATTTTAAATAAAGCTGAAATTTTATTTAATATTTTGGAAAATTAATTTAGAATATTCCATATAAATAAAATTATCTGTTCATGCTAGTGTTCAAGGCATAGCTGGTTGTCAGTGTAAAGTATTGATATCTGATTTCATGAATGACAGTCTAGATCTACACACTTATCAATCTTTAAGTGTTATAAATTGTTTAATATTGCAAAATGTTCTGTCACTGCCAGGTGCAACCACTGCAAAGATTTGCTAAACATTGAATATCCTGTATTGGAGAAGCAAGAAAGTGATGCCAGGCACTTCTGGAAAACAAATACTATATGAAGCAAGGCTAGATTGCATTCAGAGGATTTGCTGAGTTGATTAACTTATCTTTTCTCTCTGCTCTTGAAAGAAATGCTCACCTCTAATGTTCTTAGCAGGATAACCAAAACCTTTCCAATATTTGGAAGTGATTACCTTTTATCCTCAGGTTATACAACAAACAATGTGTAGAAGAATTCCTATGGGCCCTGAATGGTATTGGTCACAACAGCAGATTTTTTGGTTTAAAGTCATTCTAATGAGTGCTAAGTCCTATACAACAGAGGCACTGTGTGCTCTTTAATATAGTTACCTGCACACATGTGTGTGATGTAGGTACTTTCAAAGAAAGGTTCAGGACAGTGGCCCCTTGCCTGGGTCTAAGGGTGATACTGGTTGTTTCGAGTGCTTTTAAATTTTTTGCATTTATTTACGTACTGATTAACTGACTTCTAAAAAATTTATTAAACTTGGGTTCTCTGATGAATCAAAATGAAATCACACTTACTGAATAATTCCCATGAGTTTATCCTCTGATGAGCCTACAATGATTAATGCATGTGACAACACCTGAAGTGACAGAAAGGAGTGTCATTTTTAACAGGGCAACATACATTTTTAAGAGGGGCAATTATTACAGAGCCGTTCTTAGGAAACAATATTTTCACTGAGGGTCAGGGGATTATACACTTGAGCGAAGTCAGCTTTTCTGTTTTTTTTTTTTTTTTAAAGATTTTATTTATTTATTCATGATAGTCACAGAGAGAGAGAGAGAGAGGCAGAGACACAGGCAGAGGGAGTAGCAGGCTCCATGCACCGGGAGCCCGACGTGGGATCCGATCCCGGGTCTCCAGGATCGCGCCCTGGGCCAAAGGCAGGCGCCAAACCGCTGCGCCACCCAGGGATCCCGCGAAGTCAGCTTTGCAAATTATTTCCCTTAAGATGAATGAGGAGACAGCTGATTATGGGCACTGCATATGGCTACTACCACTTACCAGCCTTATTCACAGGCAATCATGAGCTCCACAAAATGCTTTTTATTTCCTTCAACACCATGTTTTTCAACATGTAGCTTGTGAACTGCCTTAAGCAGGGGTACTTGTTAAAAATGCACATTCCAGATCCCAACTATACATGCTGAAAGTCAGGTTTCCTGGGCTTAGGCCCTATGGCAATGCTAACACAGATGTTTCTCAAACCATACTTAGGGAAAAAATTGATTTAGGGCAGTGGCGCTTAAGCTTTTTAAATTATACACCCTGATTAGTAAAAAATATTTTGGGCAGACGTCTCTAATATATAATCATGTATTTGTAAATAGTCTATGTGCACTATTGTCCTATTATATCATGTTAATTCTAAAACACAAAAAAAAATTTTTTTAAAGGCAAAGGTAAGTAATATTTTTAAAATATCTTTTTCTCTCAGTGAAACAAAAATATTTTTTGCTTCCAGCAAAATATAATTGTTAATAAGTAAATATATATTAATATGATCAACAGGTTTTAGTGAAAGTTTTATAATTTGAATTGCTTCATAATTAAAAAAATCTTGGCTTAATAATAATTTAAAAGTTGGGGCTCAAGTTCAGGTTAATTAGAGACTTGTTTTTCATGTCATCTCAAAAAAAGATACTTCAAGACAAGACAGATTCACACAGAATAGGTCAATTTCAGACCACATTTACCATTTGTTTTCGGCCCACCCACAATTAAAAGAAGAGTTTGCTTAAAATTATGCTTACAAGTCTTTGGGGATCCCTGGGTGGCTCAGCGGTTTAGCACCGGCCTAGGGTGTGATCCTGGAGTCCCAGGATCGATTCCTACATCAGGCTTCCTGCATGGAGCTTGCTTCTCCCTTTGCTTGTGTCTCTGTCTCTCTCTGTGTCTCTCATGAATAAATAAATAAAATCTTTTAAAAAAAATTATGCTTACAAGTCTTCCTTGATATCAATCAGTTCTTATAAATTAATCACATGTTGCATTTTTATTTTCAACAACTGACTTTAATAATTCGCTTAAACTCTTTGAGAAATTTTTAAAAAGATGTGAAAATTTCTGTTTTCAAGTTTTTAAAGTGTGATCGGAGTTTCAATAGGCAATACAAGTCATTTTAAGGAGCAAAATCACACAATGGTGGGTACACTTGTAAATCATGAGTGTCTTTTGGAAAACAGTTACTTTCTCAATTATTGTTAAATGTCATCTTTACCTGAAGGGGGCAGATGAAGAGTGTTTTATGCTTTTTGTTCTTAAATAACAGCTAAGGTAGATTCCCATTGAAAGTCATATCCTCAAGAAGATAAACAAATGACCATGGCTTTTAAAGCTGAAGTTTCAGAGTTGTAAAGGAAATGGTGAAAATGATGAGGCTGCCAAGAAGTGAGCATAAGCTAGATATTGGGAGACCTGTGTTTTATGTCCACTGCTTTCATTTGTATCCCATAAAAAAAGAGCAGTCATGGATGCTAATTGCTGACATTGCCAATTCACTGTGGGAAGGGTATGGAGGCCTCTGGGATAATTGGGTGCGTAGTGGAATTCTTTACTGTGAGGGAGAATAGTAACAATAGCAAGAGCTCATAATTATGGAACCCTTAGGTGCCAGGCACTGTCCAGGGTTTTATATGAATCACTTCATTTCTTACACAATGTCCTGGCACAGTCCTAGAATCAGGTTTTTCTGGATGAGGAATCTGAGTTCAAGGTCATATAGCTACTAAATAATGGAGCCAGGAGTCTGGCATGTTAGGGATTTCATTTGTGGATCTGGGGATTTAAAATGCAGGCCTGGCCCTGGACCTACGATTATGACTCAACTCTGACTTCCCAGTAAGATGGAGGAGGTACTAGAGGGTGCCTGGGGGGCTGAATGCTACACACTCAGGAAACCGACCAATCTCCTGTGGAAGGTGCCCTCTGCAATCTTAAATCTGCAAATAGAGCAGAGGCTAAAATAGCTGATATTGTCAGCTGATCTTGTGGAGCATTGATTTCCTGAAGACTACAGCCTTCTTTTTTTTTTTTTTTTTTTTTGACTACAGCCTTCTTGGCAGGATTTCCCCGGTTGTTTTGGATCTCATTTACTTCAGAATGTGTTTCTTTAATTTCTGTGACATATAGAGATGCAATATTAGTGGCTGGGGCAATTTCTTGCCCCATTATAAATATTAGTTTATGTTTTCTTGGAGGGCTTCCTCTGATTGAGTCAATACTTTAGCATCCATTCTATTCCAGGCATTGTGCTTGATTCTTGAGATACAGTGGTTTCAAAAATCTGTCCCTTGCCCTCAGTCTAGACAGAAAGAGGTAAGTGGGTAGGTAGTTAATATAGCACGTTGAGATTGTTTTTAGGGCTAAAACAGCGTGCAGAGACTTGGAAAGACAGAAAGTTTCCCAAAGGGATGATTTGAAGATAGCTAGGTGGAGAGGTACGGGCTGCAGAGACTTCATTCACGTGTGTATCATCATACTTCAAAATAGGTATCATGTGCTTCCTATCTCTTTCCTCACTTCTGTCCTTGCCCAATACCCTCTTCACAGATTTCCTTTCATTGTTCTTCTGTTTTTAATTCCTTTCTTCCTTTAAAACAGAATCACTTTCTTATGTTCAGAAGTATATTATTAGCAATAAACAAAAGGAGATGAGCAAATCTTCACCAATAGTCCTTACCGAAGATTAAGAGTTCTCTGTTTAAAGTCATTGAAAATTATTGCAGTAATCAGTGTGAGGTACCAGAGAGGTCTAAAATTCTAAGGGCATTAAATCATGGGCACTCCCACCCTCAGTGTTTAATTCTTATAGTTTTTAAACCACACACACACACACACACACACACAATCTTATTGTTACAAACACTGCTACCTTGAGAAAGCTAGAAAATAAGATAAGCAAAAATTAAGAAAAGAAAAGCACTATATTCCCACCATTGGAGATTATCTTTAATATCTTTTTGATTTGCTTTCAGATACTTTTTTATATATGGATGTATTTTTATAAAAAATGAAATGATTGCAAAGCAAGTTGTTTTGTATCTTGGTTTTCTAATGATCTTTCCCTTTGTGAGTCAAAATTTTAATCTTATCTAATAGTCTATCTTGAATCAGATTTTCTCAATTATCTTCATAATACCATTTAGAGCTAGTAGGTCCTACGTGTTGAATCTAGCTTTTATGGCTCTTGGTTTTCTTATATTCTAGCATCATCCTTAATTTTTTCCTCCATTGTACACTGACTTGTTGAACAGATCCGACCAAGGACCCCAACAGAATGATTCGTCTTGGTTTTGTCTGGGCGTCTTCTGGTGCTATCATTGAACTTCCCCCATCCACACTATTTTCTTATGCTGAAAGTTTGGTTTAAACTTCTGCTCAAAAAAAAAATAAAAAAATAAAAAAATAAACTTCTGCTCAGGTTATGTTAAACATTTTGGCTAGAATATGCCACAGGTGACAGTTTGTGTTTTTTTGTGTGTCACATCAGGAGACATAATGTTTGATGGCTCCACCATTCAGGGGGCTAAATTTGAGCACTGGATTCGGGTGTTGAAAATCTGGTCGCTTTGTGAACGTACACTTATGTTTTTCTCCTGTGACTAGAAAGAAATCTTTAGTATTGCTTTGGCACTTTATAACAGTTAGATTCCCCATAAAACATGCACTTAATGCTTTTTAACACTACTTGACAACCCTTGCCTAGGTCAATAATTTCATTAGGGATCAACAATGATTAAAATCTAATTCAATCCTTCCTTTTCTCTTAGTAGGTAATACTTTTCTATGAAATAACACTTTCTTTCATCAAGTGGTGTTGTTTTGTTTTGTTTTGGTTTGGTTACTCTGTAATATAGTCTAACTGGGGCAGCAAAATAAATGTTTAATATTCCCCATTAGATACATGTTTTCAAAGGAAAAAACTTACTTAATAACTGCCTCAAATGGTGACATCTGGTGAGGAGGGCTTCTTTTTTCAGTATCATTCTCTATTCATGGATTTTCACTGATTCAATCAATGTTCCTATATCCTTGAAACATTTCTGGTCTAAAAAGTTTTAAGTTGAGTAATTCAGTATCAGTTGTTTTACACTGAAGTGCTACTTAAGAGAAACAGATACAGCCAATTCTACAATTTTATGAATATTTTGAAAAAATGAGATTGACAAGATGGTGAAAATCCCTTTCATTACACATGACGAGCCACCTGGCTCAGAGTATGCCCTTCCCCGGTTGCAGTGTGTGAAGTTCAGTCTGTCAGCCTCACAAGATGAAAATGAATTTACTCTTGGAAAAATGGATTTACAAGGCTGAAAGGGAGGCACCATTTCACTAACTGTTCTCTTGTACCATAGGCAAGATAAGATGTCTCTATTTAGAGAATTTTTCTTTTTTATTTCACAATGCAGATATGGAACTTCAGATTTTTTCTTACCCATTTTAAAAAAATGAGTTGATAAACAGCTGACTACTGGCTTAGTGGTGCAGCTCATCACATAGCACATACATTGGAAAGAGGTATATATTTATTTGCTTGTTATTCTGTCTTCTAAAGTGAAGTCAGGGATCCCTGGGTGGCGCAGCGGTAAACCAAGAAGAACATGAAAATGACAAACGTGTGTGAGCGGGTATATATAAGCATGCATACATGCATGCATTCACAGAAAGATGTATTATTGAATTGTAATGTTACTGAATGTCTTGACTTCAGCACTGAAAGTCTCGTGTCTGGGTAAACACTCCAGTCCCAGGCAAAAAGGGATGGTTGGCCACCCTAAAGTTACCAGATAGAAACCACATGGGATTCAGCAACAGATCTCTGATCAGTCTTCCTGTTCTTGACTCAGACATTTAATAAGGCCTTTAATTCAGACATGAGTTAATATGTCAAACTGGCAGGAAAATAACTTATTAAGTACATAAGAATATGAATTCAAGTAAGTATGAGGAATGCACTAAAAGTCTTTAAAACTGCCAGTATGAAAAGGATCAAGAATTGTACTCCCTATTTTTTCTTCAGAAGAGGTAATATAGCTGCCAGTATTTCTGAATATTCCAGCCAAAGCTTGGAAAATAGCATGGCGGAAGGTACGAGGTACTTGAGTTGATTTTCACGATGGAATTTTATTTATACAGAGACCATTCATTGACTGTTTAGTTAGAAAAGACCTTAAAGAATTATATAATCTATCTTTCCACATCTAGTCAAGGCCACAATTAGATCATGATGGGATTCTACCCAATATATTTTTAAAGACCCTCAAATAAAGAGATGTTCCATTATTAATTTTATGCCTCGCCTGAAACTCTCATCCTTTATATGGAACTAATTACTTTTCTGGTTGATGCTAGAGAGTGTGAATAGCCAGAAACCATTCTCTGACAAAGGTTAGAAGATTATTTTTCAATTTCCTTTAAGTATTTTAATTCTAGAAGCTTTTAACTTTTCTTCAAAGTTTGTACTTTTAAACTTTTGATTACATCTGTGCTCTGCTCCAAATCCCTAATGCATACATTTGGGTATGTTCTGCATTCCTAATAGCTCCTAGGTGATGCTGATGGTTCAAGGACCATAGTCTTGCTTGCTTGCTTAATTGAAGTATAGTTGACACACAATGTTACATAAGTTTTAAATGTACAACATAGTGATTCAGCAACTCTGTACATTATCCTATGTTCACCACAAGGATAACTACCATCTGTCACCATACAACACTGTTACAACACCGCTGACTACATTCCCTATGCTGTAACTTTCATACCTGTGATTTATTCATTCTGTAACTGGAAACCTATATACCTCCCACTCCCCTTCACCCATTTGCCCCTCCCCCCACTGCCTTGCCCTCTGGCATCCACCAGTTTGCTTATTCTGTATTTATGGGTCTATTTTTGCTTTTTTTTGTTTATTTGCTTTGTTTTTTTTTTTAACCACACGTTGAAGAACAAGGTTGCAAAGAACTTAGTTATAGCTTACTTCAGACTTTTCTTCTTAACCTAGAAAGACAAATAGTACCCAGTTAGATACAGTCTTTACAGAAAGCAGTGGACATAGATAGAGATGGAAAAACTATTTTAAGGGTATTATTGGTATAGAGAAATATTTGTAAAAACAAAATAAGAAAGCTATTTCTGTAGCATAGTGACTAGACTGCGATATAAATATGAATACTATATACAATGGTGACTTATCCTGTAATTGCTGATTGCTTTAGTTATGAATTTTTAATTCACACTTTATAACTAGATTTAGACTTATTTTACTCCCCTTTGATGAAATTATTTTTCTCTACTTATTTTTTCTTTTTCTTTTTTTTTTAAATGATTTTATTTGTTCATGACAGAGAGAGAGAGAGGCAGAGACATAGACAGAGAGAGAAGCAGGTTCCTTGCAGGGAGCCTAAAGGGGGACTCGATCCCAGGATCCCAGAACCGTGACCTGAGCCCAAGGCAGACGTTCAACTGCTGAGCTACCCAGGTGTCCCAATTTTTCATAACATGAATATATGAAATTACTTTATACAAAGAAAGTTCACATGTGGAAATGCAGTATTGCAAATACCATAAACCAAATACATTTTTATATTTTGTAATTCAAGCTAACATTTAGATTGGGGTGCCTGGGTGGCTCAGTCAGTTATACATGGGACTCTTGATTTTGTCTCAGGTCCTGATCTCAGGGCTGTGAGATTGAGCCCAGCCTGTGGCTCCATCCTGAGCGTGGAGTCTGCTTAGATTTCCTCTCTCCCTCTGCCCCACTCCACTGGAACAGCTGAGGGCAGCATGGAAAACCTCAAATGTCTCTGTGAGGAGGCCTACCAGAAGACATATCAAAACTGCAGAGGCAAGGCCTCTATCGTACTTCCAAATGCCAAGTCTCCCGCAGAGTACATCTGATTTGTCAAGCCTAGATCACATTCAGAATTCAAGCTGCAAGGCAGTCTGGAAAATGTAGATCTTAAGTTTCTAGTCTCTATGACCTGAGAAGGCCAACTAGAAAAGGGGTGGAATGAATGGTGGTCACCAATACTTTATACCCTGTCCTAGGACTATTGTTCTAGAATAGAAGCTCAACATCTACATGGGATGATGTTCTTTTTTGTCAATTCTGACAAGTCAGTATATCAATCTATCAACAGTCTTCCTGATCTTGGTCAAACCATAAAAGTTTGATATTCTCAGAAACATACCAGAATGAGGCAATCTTAGATTTGAAATAATCGTGTTATTTAAAGATTTTATTTATTTGAGAAGGAGAGAGTAAGCACAAGTGGGAGTGGGGAGGGGCAGAGGCAGAAGGAGAAGCGGGGAGCCCAGTGTGAGATCATGACCTGGGCCAAAGCCAGACACTTAACTGACTGAGACACCCAGGCGCCCCTTGAAATAATCACTTTATTTTTGGATCGGTGCCTTTATATATATATATATATATATATATATATATATATATATATATATATATATTTTTTTTTTTTTTTAGCTAGAAAATGCATTCTTCAGGTAAAATATCCCTTGGAAACATTATACATAAGTAAATAAATAAATAGCTACCCTCCTCAAAGTGGCGGTAGGGCTTGTTGGCAGAAATATTTTGGGCTTTCTGTGTATTCCAGGTGGTTGCTTAGGTCTTCCAGATTCCCTTAAAGTTAGCTTGAGACCATGTGATGGCTTTCCGGCCCTAAAACCCCTGTGGATCCTCCATTCCTTTCTTCCCATTACAGACAGTGGAGTCTGTGTATTGATACATAATAGCATCACACTATGATGACAGCTGGACCCTACGCTTACTAGATGGAAGAGGTCTTTTGCCTTATGCTGGTGTTTGTGGGGAGAGAAATAAACATTCATGATAGGATACCATTGAGATCGTATGCCATTGCAGCATAGCCTGGCTCTCTTGACAAATGTGGGCCTGAAGTCCTGCAGTCTCCACCTCTCATTCTTCCAATGCCAGCCTCTTTGCCTCTCCTTTTCTCTCTGCTTTCTACTTGCCTCCCAAGGCAAATCTACATCGCTACTTCCGGGTGCACAGTTTGTAAACCATTACTCTCGGCTTTTCAAGTACCCCCTCCTCTGGTTTTAAAAATATAAAAAACTGTGTGATAAATGAGTATTACTTTATAGATAAATGGAGGATAGGAGTGGGGTAGAAATGATGTTAAAATAGGCACAAGGGGTCCCAATTTCTGAAATAAAAATTACTACAGATACTATATCTAACCACTTGAAAATAGTATATTTGACTAGCAATAGAAATAAAGTTATATTAATCAAATAAATGGGAGCTATATTAATCAATCACAGAACATTCTACCTAATGAAGAACATTATCATAATATACTATAATTAATCAGCTCATGAAAAGCAATCTCAACAAATAGATCACAAAATTCAGAAGGGTTTATTTGAAAGATTGACAGGTTTTGGGGGGAACAGACCTATTGCATAACTCATCCAGGAATTTGATTACTTTCTTTTCCTCATCAAACATTTCCCTGCAATAATCTTAGGCACCAGAGATCAAGCAGTTGACCTCACTGATACATTGGAGGTCAGACTGTTTCTGTCAGCTTCTCTCTGGGATCCATGGTGTCCATGAATGTCTAGAAGGTCAGAAGGAAGAATGTTAATGGACTGAATATGGATCTATCTGCATTTACAAAGCAAGCTTCTAATCCATTCACACCTCAGCTCAGATGCCACCTCTTAGGGAGATCTTCCCTGACCACCTTATCTGAAATAGCTGTACTTTCCTCCCTGATCACTTTCTAGCCCTCACTTTACCTTATTTTCTTCATACCACTTATCACTGATTGAAATTCTATTGTTTATTGTCCTATTTCTTCACTAGCACGTAAGCCCCACAAAGAGAGGTGCACCTGGGTGGTTCAATAAATTGAGCATCTGACTCTTGGTTTTAGCTCAGGTCATGAGATCAAGTCCTGTATCAGGCTCTGTACTCAGCACAGAATCTGCTTGAGATTCCCTCCCCTCCCCTCATTTGCTCATTCTCTCACTCAAATAAATGTTTAAAAAAAAAAAAAAAAAAGCTCCACAAAGAGAGAGCTTTTGTTTAACATCACTGTAACTCCAACAAATACATTGCCTGGTACATTACATAGTAAGAATTCAATATTTCTTATATTTCCTATGGTTCTTTGCCAGACACAGTGGAGAGTTTCCTCTGATCTTTTCTATGAGAACCTGGTAGGGCTTTTGGAGATAAAACTCATTCCACCTTCCCAAGGCTGGATCCCACTCTGGAGTTTTTAATTCTCAAATTTGCACAGAGCCTCCAGCAATTTGTCAATTACAATTTAGGTTTCCTATGCCATAAATGGGTCTCTAGAAGGTTTTTCCTGCGTGGGATTCACCTATCTGTCTCTATAATTTTTGAGGCAGGGGTTTGCCCTATGACCTCAGTTCTCTAATGGATCCCAGAATTGTTGTTGATTCAGCTATTTTTATGTGGATAGGAGAGATAACTTCCAAGTTCTTTTTGTGCTGGACTGGACACTGGAAACCATTCAAAAATTTTACTAAATAAGTGAATAAATGCTATAAGAATGTACAGCTATCAGCTGGCTCACTATTCTAGTTTTGTAAATCTGAACTTTATTTTAATCAATCACAACATAATTATACAGGAAGAGATGAATTCTCATGCCAGTGAATGGCACTTCTCTGATGACTGAACTTTTGGACTGAACATCATATTATTTGCATAATATGGAAAGTGGTATATAAAAGTTACATTATTTATTAATTAATAATTCCTTAAACTGAAAGCAACATATTCTAAATGTATTGATTGTGGTATAGGCTAAGCTGCAATAACAGATACTTCCATAAATCATTGGTTCAAATATAATAGAAGATTATTTCTCTCTCTTACAGTCTGGAAGGAGATGGTTGCCCAGGTTGGGGTGGGCAAAAGATCAGATAGAGCCCCAGGCTGAGTTCAAAGAGAATATGTAACCGGATCCTGGCTGTTTAGTTAGGAAGGATTGTATATGATCCAAATATAAAGTGTGTATATGTGTGTACAGGGCTCAGATGAATCAATTTTAGCATAGCATTCCATTTGAAGAAATATATACTCCAGTAGCCCAACAGAAATTAAAAGACATTTTAATATTTTATGTGCATTTCTCAAGAACTGTTAGGGAGATCTGTGCCATAACCCACAACAATACTTTAAAAAATATTATCTGTCTTCCACACTTCTTTCGTACTCCGTGTTTTTTGCAGTCTTCTCAAAATCCCCCAATTCCCCTGACACCCACCTTTTATGGCTTTTCTGTCTTCTTCCTCCTGCCCCCACCTTATCTCTTTCTTATTTAGATCAATTTAGAATTGAGCTTCTTTTTATGGTTTCATTTCTGCTTTGCTCATTACCTGGATTCTCCACAAGAAAGAACCCAGGGCTGACCCAGAAAGCAAATATCCTTTCCCTTACTTGACTGCAGCTCGGGCCCAGTTGCTCTCCCTGTCTTCTAATTTTGCATTACAAAAACACCAAGAACTAGACTGGCAAAGAAAGACTTGCTTAAGGTGGTGGGGGAAGGGTAGAATCTGCACAGACAGGACTGGGGAGGCAGTGAATACTTACACGTTAAGACGTCTTGTTTCCATCACACATATATCATTAAGAGCTCAAGTGAGGATAATGTGGACTGCTATAACTCCAAAACAGATGGAAAATCTCTCAGTTTAAAAATATTCACAAAGCTAGATTTATGCAGATGTTCCACCTGAAGACAGCGCTGAACAAATTAATGCTCACTGTGGACTATGAAAGTCTAATCTATAAAGTGAAAAGGGAAGAGAAGGAAACTGAAAATTACTGAGCACTTACTCAGTATTGGGTTAAGCTCTTTAAAGAATGTCATGTTATTTAAAATCCCCCCATAACCCTTCAGATCAGTGTTCTCGGCTTGGGGATCTATAGACCATATTCTCACTCATATGTGAGTGCTGAGATTGAAAAATGCTTGTGTTTTCATACCAAAAATAGCATGAAAATGTTTAACACGATATAGTGTGAGTGCCTGACATTAACCTTTTTGATTATAATGTAGGTGCCTGACATCAAGCTTTTGATTGCTGAGGTATTCATTTCAAATAAGTCCATCTCAAATAAACATACTGCCAGCTGTATGACACAGCTACTAGCTAAACAACTGTGCTAAGGAGTTAGGCTGCCCTCACCTGTGAAGGTCCCTTTTCAGAAAGCCCTGTGTCACCTAGATAGATGATTGCTTGAGTCAACCCAATTTTTCTTTCTTGCACCCCAATTCCTGCTTGGGATGCTGTAAATTCTCCAATAAAGAGTGAACCCAAGAAACCCTAGGGAACCACACTTGGATGCCAATAAAGTCAAAGCCCCAGATCCACACTTCTTCCCTCTCTCTCTACCCATGACCTCACTATATGGCCCTTGGATGTGCTGTGTACCCTCCAGGACCTCCAGTGCTCCCTTATCTTTGGCACTGAGGTGCATCTTGCAAATGTAAAAACACAAAGGCTGGTACAGCCACCACCATTGACTCTGGTCAGCGAAAATGTCTATGGGACCTTGGCATAAATAATATGGACCCAGGTGATTGGCCTCGGGCATTCCTGGGCCAACGCATTACTAACAATTGGCTGGCACTGACAGGAACACAGGGGCATGTTCTAGATCATCAGGAAGATTATCTTATAATCAAATAATTCTAACCAAAGAGTCATATGACTGTATGCTACTGTATGCTACTGTAATTGAGGTAGACTAGTGAGAAAGGCATGCAGTCAGACTTGATCTGTAAATGACATGTGTAAGCCAAGTGAAGGCCAAAATATCTCATACTGTATGAAATAAATGATGACTTTGTAAGAGCTAAAATTCAGAATTGGGCTGAGATTTGAGTCATCACCCGGCATATGGTGGTAAAGTCATATTCTAAAGAACACGCCTAGAAGCAGTATTAACATTTGAGCTGTGATTTGATATAAACCAAAAAAAAAAAAAAGTCATCACATTGTTAATGCTATTTCCTTGAGGTTTGTTGTTTTTGTGAGTATTTAAACAAATTTACAAAATGTGTTGATTTATATCAGGGCGGTATATCAGAATGATTTATATCATTCTTCCCAATTTTTCATCTCTCTCTATCCCAGCATTCTCTGTTCTACAAGCCAAGCTTATGTCTTGTGACTTCGCAGCACCCCTCACTAGAGAAGGCAGAATGCCGTAGGAAGCTGGAAAAGAGGCAAGCTGTTTATGTGGCAGCAAAACACTGGCAAAACCGTTGCTTTCAGTGGCCCAAAGGCAAAAAAAAAGTACTTAATGAACCTGTGGCAGACAGAAAGGTTCTCAATCAGAATCTTGATAATGTGAACAGACTGTAATTTGCTGCATTCAAAAAGGTACAACAAGAAAGTGATGAGCTCAGAAAAACTGGCCACTTTGCAGGCAAAATTGAGAGGGGATGTAGAGAACCTAGAAATTCCAGAAGCTGTAGGGTTGATAAATAAAATTGTTTCTCCTTTCCATTCAGTAAGAGATAAAATTTAAAAACACCTTGTATTTGAAAGACCTACTAAAAAATAGCCTCACAGAAATGACAAAATCCAGGCACAACCTCATTAAGACCGACCTTAAGGCAATGTCTGGCAGTAGATACCTTCACCTGGACAAAATGACTTTTGAGAAAAGTGATTATGAACTCAAAGTACTTGTAATTAAGTCTAGAGAGAGACAGGCCTCACAAAAACTACAGTGTGGATTTTGGCACATGGAGTGGCTGTAATTAACGGCATCAAAAATCCAACAGGTTTTCAAGAGCCATGTTTGCAAAAGTGCTGCCATGCTAGATGAAGAGGTTGACTTTGAGATGGATCAAAAAGCTCTGGGATCCCAACTTTCTAAGGGTAGCAAGTGGGTGAGAGAACTGCTCATGTTCGGCAATACTATTTCAGATGTGGCCCCAAAGGGTGGAAAGAAAAATCACACCGGAGGCAGAGCAGGGCTGTGGAGAACAATGGACTGGGCCCTATGTCCCAGGGAGCAGAGCCAGGGCCCGAATAAAGGACTGTTCCCTACCCTAGTGGAGAAACTGGCTGATATATCCCTGTTTCAGAGTGTCTGTGGACCAGTTGACCCCATATGCCTTCCAATCTTCCCTTTTTTCAGATAGGAGAGTTTACTGCTAAATCTTGTCCCTGTTTTATGATTGTATGTTGGCAGAGGGTGACAGATTCCTTGGTTTTGTTTTGGCTTGTAAATATCTAGATTGGGAAGAGCCACATCTGGCCCCAGGGTAAAGCACAGATCCTGAACTTTGAACCCCATGCTATGACTGGATGAGACTTTTTAATTAAAATGTCTTGAGAGGCAGGGGTGGGGGGAGTATGTTGCAAAAGGGAGCAAAGTGAATAATTATTATTTGAAGGAGACTGTGGTGGATTAAGCAGCTGTCATTCTCAATTCTTCATATACTTCCTCTTATAGATCTATTCATCCATGCTCTTTGCCTTGGGACTTTGCAGTACCTCGACTAGAGTAAACTAAGATATTTCCTTGCCCCATTGAAGCTGGACCTGGCTGGAATGTTAATAAACATGATGAGGCTTTAAATATGTGTGCATGGTTTGGCATTGCCTCTTTAGTCCAGTAATACATCATAAAAAAAACCTAAACAAAACTCAAAGAGCCAAAAAACCCAAACAATAACAACAACAAAAACCCCATACTCCGTGTAGCCTCTGATCTCAAAATGAAGACTTGAGGAGAACTGATTCTACTTGTAACCTGGGGCTAGTCTTTACCTAGTCTACCTGACATCAGCCAAACCCAGCTGTGAATAAAAAAAAAAAAAAAAAAAAAAAAAAATTTAATGTGCAAGCAACAGAGATCTTTGGTGCTTTCATTTATGCAATCAGTATTAGTTGACTAATAAAATTCACATAAGGAATATAAGTATAAAGAATTCATACCTCATTTTATGTTTATACATCGCTCATGTCATTAAGTTAGAAAACATTTTGAGTTAACAATAGAGTTCAATTTTTTTTAAAGATCTCCATGGATTTATCAAGTTTTAGAAACTTTGCCTTAGAGAGTTCTGATTAAACCCATTTTCTACTATCTGTCTTTCTGCCTCTTTTATTAGTTTTAAGTATCTTCTCTTTTGGTTAGGTGACTATTAAAATTTGCTCTAAGGGCATAAAGAGATTAAAAGAAAGAAAAAAGTTTTCTAAGAAGAAAGATAGAAAGGAAAAAGCTAAACTGCTGAATTCAGATGATGCAATTTGGCAGAATAATATAAGCAGAACTGTGAATGTCCAAACCCTGTCAGAGATTTTCACCATCAAAGGATTGACGTACCAGGTTTGCGCATCCCTACTGCGGCAGACAAGGGCAGCTTTCAAAATACTTCCAAACTTGGGACTATTCATCAATAAGGCTGATACTAACATCAAAATGTCAAAATGTGCAGCCTAAAAAAAAAAAAAAAAAAAAAAAAAAAAGATAGAATCTTGCAGAATTAGACCAGGAATGAGAGGCCCTTGGGGAATAAAAATGCAGATTACAAAACAAATAGAATCTTTTAATATTCAAGAGACATTTTTTTGTTGAAGTTTTCCTCACTAGACCATAATTTGAGTAGCTTCAGACATTAATCACATCATGGAGGGGTGAACCGCCCCCCACCCCTGATTTATTTTTTATGTGTCTCACTGTTAACAAACTTTTTTATATTTAGAAAAAACTTGAAAGCTCCTTGGGGATTTGCACAAACTGTTCCTAAGGTGGGCCATACAGAACCCTGTGGTCAGTCACTCCATGAAGGGAGCTGTGGCTTCCTTCAGTCTTTACCTCCTTTAGGTGAGCGGAGAAGAAAGGCTAGAGCAGCTCAAGCACCTCCCAGTCTGTCTAGAGGGAACTATAGTGACTACACAGGTTGCTTACACACAGGTAGGCTGATAACAAGAATGTCTTGTTTATGAGCATTACTTCCTCAAGGAGTGTTGTGGGGATACTAACGTGGTAAAAAGAAGGAAAGGAAAAACTAACAAGGAAAGGAGGTTAAGTCCTCCACCTCCAGCCATCTAGAGCCAATTTTCTCACTTTAGAAAACTTCATTTCTGAAAGCTCTCAAAAACCTGCCCACTTCTTAATTTACTGACCATCTCTTGGGTAAGGGTACTCACCTCCTTCATATGACATGTTGGGGCACATTTGCTCTGGAAGCAGTTTGGAATCAGAGAAGAATGGTTATCCCACAAATGTGGGGTCTCTTTCAGGGAATGATGCAAAGTCATTCAGTTTCAGGAGGTGAAACTTAGAAAGGTTGCTCTTGCAGATTCAGGGTCCTGGGGAGGTCATTCTGGTTTGGAGGCTCTCAGCAAGCCCTTGTGTCCAGGCTTCTTTGTCATTGGTAGCCCGAGGGATAAAGAGAGCAGCTGTTTAGCCAGGGCAAACTCTGTTCTGGAACCACTGTGAGAAAAATAATACTTCAAATCAAATTCCTATCAAAAAAATTCATGGATTTTTGGTCAAAATTAAGACTCGCACAGTTATCTTTATTATTGGTTGATTGATTGCTTTTCCCATGATCATAGGTGAGACCACTTCGTTTCCATCTTTACCTTTTCTACATTCTCCTTAGCTCCTTTTTTTGGGGATGCTAATCCAATTATTTGTGTTGTGGGGGTGGTAATGGAAAAAGAGAGTGGCTGCAATTATGGAAGGAGTGGAGGTATGGATCTTATTTTCAGTGCAGTTTTTACAGTAGATTTCCTTTAAAAATTACATTGAGCAGGGATACCTGACAAAAATATTACTAATACATAACTCTGAAATTAGATATAGCTATGTCTTATGTAGACCACTGTACATATCCTTAACTTGAGTAATTAATTTTGGATAGATACATTGCATTATTTTTATTTTAAAATTCTTTTAAAATCAGGAAAATTATTCTGTTTTAACAAATACAGAGGACAAACTGGTAGTTGCCAGAGGTGAGGTTTTTTGGGGAGGGGAATGGTGAAATAGATAAAGGGGATTAAGAATATAGACTTATCATGAAGAGTGATGAGAAATGTATAAAACTGCTGAATCATTATATTGTGCACCTGAAACTAATATAACACTATATTAATTATACTTCAATCAGGTTTTCTTTTTAAAAAAACAACATTTTTGTTGAAATATTTCAAGTTATTTAGAGGTACATAAAAAATGTTCAATCTCTCTGATAACAGTTTAACACTTTGGTGTATATTCTCCCAGACATTACACATACCTCCATATATAAATGGACTTTAACAAGCTTTTCTCCCTCTAGTTTTCATTGATGCTCTTCCCATGTGAGTTTATGTAATATAATTCATTCTTCTAAACAATTACACAGAATTGTATGTACTAGAATTTATTTAATCATCCCTTTATCGATTGGGCATTTAGGTTACTTCTAATTAAATTTATATTATAAACAATGTTGAAAAACAACTATGTAGAAATACTTTTTTACTCACTTAGAAAATTCTCTATAGGAAAGATTCCTAGAAATGATATATTTGATTGGCCTTTGTGCTTTTAAAATATTCATAGAAGCTATCTGATTATTTTCCAAGAATTTTACTAGCTTATAAATGCATCAAAAATAGATAAATTTTGGGATGGCTGGGTGGCTCAGTGGTTGAGCATCTGTCTTTGGCTCAGGTCATGATCCCAGGGTCCTGGGATTGAGTCCCACATCAGGCTCCCCAAAGGGAGCCTGCTTCTCCCTCTGCCTGTGTCTCTGCCTCTCTCTGTGTGTCTCTCACAAATAAATAAATAAAATCTTTTAAAAAATAGATAAATTTTCTTCCAAATTCCTTTGAATTTTTATGCAATCATAGAATTCATTTAAAAAAAGGACATTTATATTCCTAACCTCCAAAGTAATGGTATTTGGAAGTAGAGCCCTTGGGGGGTAATTAGGTTTAGAAGTGGTTATAAGTGTGAAGTTCCCATGATGAGATGAGTGTCCTTATAAGAAAAGGAAGAGCATGAACTCTCTCCATCCCTCTTTCATCCCCCTCCTCTTCTCTCTGCTGTGTGGGGACAGTGTGAAAAGGCAGGCATCTGCAAACTATGAGGAGGATTCTCATTACATTCTCAACATGCTTCACACCCTGATCTCAGACTTCTCAGAGAAATGGATTTCCATTGTTTGTCACCCAGTTTATAGTATTTGTTTTGGCAAAGCCAACTGACAAATACAAGAGTTTTCTTTCCAGTTAGGGTGTTCTCAGCTGCAAGTGATAGAAAGCCTAATTAGGTGGGGCTTAAGCATTAAAGACATTTGTTACCCTCCCCCCGCCCCACCCCTTAAGAACTTCAGGGTTTCAGGGAACTCCAGGGCTTGATAACCTCACAAATCTATCAGGGGCCTGGGTTCCTTTATCTTTGCACTTCATTGTTCACACTGTGTTCCTACACATATGTAGGAATTCCTGCCTTTTCTCATGATCTCGAAATTGCTGCCACAGTTCTAGGTGTCATATTCAGACAATTTTTATTTATTTATTTATTTATTTATTTATTTATTTATTTATTTATTTTAAGATTTTATGTATTTATTTGACACAGAAGGAGAACCAGAGAGTACAAGTAGGGAGAACAGCAAAGGGAGAGGGAACAGCAGGCCCTCCACTGAGCCCGATGTGGGGTTCGATCCCAGCACCCCAGGATAGTGACATGAGGCCAAGGCAGCCACTTAATGACTGAGCCATATGGTCACCCCCAGATAACAACTTTTTGAGGCAGAAATGGTAATATGTGTGACATTCTCAGAGTGAGGAAACCTTTGCAGCCCTCTCTAGCATATTTAACGCTAATGTCTCACTATGCAAAATGTAGTCATAGACAATGAGATTGCCATGATTATCTTGCTTCAGTGAAGACTTGCCCTCTGGGCTGGGAAGAAGCCTACCCTTCTTGTAAAATTGATTGCTTTAGTTCTGTATTGCTAGAAAACAAATTACCCCCTGAATTTAGCAGCTTTAAAGAACAAACATTTATTATATCACACAGTTTGTGAGAGTTGGAATCTGGGAGTGGCTTAGCAGGGTGGTGGTGCCAGTTGAAGGTCTTTAATGAGGTTACAAAGAAGTTGTCAGCAAGCACATGAGAAAATGCTCCACATCACTGGCCATCAGGGAAATACAAATCAAAACCACAATGAGATCCCACCTCACACCAGTGAGAATGGGGAAAATTAACAAGGCAGGAAACCACAAATGTTGGAGAGGATGCGGAGAAAAGGAAACCCTCTTACACTGTTGGTGGGAATGGGAACTGGAGCAGCCACTCTGGAAAACTGTGTGGAGGTTCCTCAAAGAGTTAAAAATAGACCTGCCCTACGACCCAGCAATTGCACTGCTGGGGATTTACCCAAAGATACAGATGCAATGAAACGCCGGGACACCTGCACCCCGATGTTTCTAGCAGCAATGTCCACAATAGCCAAACTGTGGAAGGAGCCTCGGTGTCCAACGAAAGATGAATGGATAAAGAAGATGTGGTTTATGTATCCAATGGAATATTCCTCAGCCATTAGAAACGACAAATACCCACCATTTGCTTCCACATGGATGGAACTGGAGGCTATTATGCTGGGTGAAATAAGTCAATCGGAGAAGGACAAACATTATATGGTCTCATTCATTTGGGGAATATAAAAAATAGTGAAAGGGAATAAATGGGGAAAGGAGAAAAAATTAGTGGGAAATATCAGGGAGGGAGACAGAACATGAGAGACTCCTAACTCTGGGAAATGAACTAGGGGTGGTGGAAGGGGAGGAGGGCGGGGGGGATGGGGGTGACTGGGTGACGGGCACTGAGGGGGGCACTTGATGGGATGAGCACGGGGTGTTATTCTATATGTTGGCAAATTGAACACCAATAAAAAAGAAATTTATAAAAAAAAAGTTGTCAGACTGAGTGGCAGTAATCTGAAGGCTTGACTATGACTGGAGTATCTGCATTCAGAATGACTCAGTAACATGGCTGTTGGGGGTGAGGGGAGCTCAGTTCCTGGTTGGCTTTGGCTGGGGTGTCGGCTCCTTGCTGGATGTTGGTGGGGTGTCAGGTCCATGCCATCTGAGCCTCTCCACATCTGGGCTGCTCATGCTTGGCAGCTAACTTCCCGGAGGGCAAGCATTGCGAGGGAGTGAGTAGTAAGCTGCACTGCCTTTAGCGACCTAGTACCCCAAGTCATGCACTGTCACTTCTACTTTATTCTATTCATTAGAAGTGAGTCACCATTAGGTTCTGTCTCTTACAGAAACAAGTATCAAAAAATTTGTGGATATATTTCAAAACCATCAGAGAAAAGTAAGTGCGGCAGCTCTTTCACAAGAGAAGAAATGAGGGTGGCTGATGAGACAATTGATTATTTTTTTTTACCTTCCATTCTTGGTTTGCTAGGTTTTTAAAGATTGTGTACACTTGAATTTTATCAAAAATCATTTCAATTATAGAAGCAAATGGAACTTTTTTCTCTTTTAATGTGTTGGATTATATTCTTAGATTTTTCTAATGCTGAAGCACCTTATTAGTAGTGGGATAAATCTTTATTGTCATTCTGTATTATTATTTTTTGTACATTGCTTATTTGATGTTGCACCTGTGTTCAAAGGTGAGATGCATTTCTTCTTTATTCTTCTATTGTCTTGTCAGGTTGTGGTATTAAAGATATGTTAACCTCATAAAATGATTTGGGAAGCCTTTCCTCTTTTTCTATTCTCTGAAAAATAAACCATGTCTAGCTGTCTCTCTTGCTCTCTCTCTTTTTGCTGTCCTTGCTTAGCCTTTTTTGGCTCCAGGGATATCTTTTAATTTGAAAATTTGTCTTTCTTAAGAGTGTGGTGTTTTCAACCACTGCCTTTTTTTCTCTCTAATAATCATATTTAGCTTCTCGTTTCACAAGGATCCCACAGTTACAGTCCCTCTGATTTATTTAGGGAACAGTTTTTCAGACTTTATTCTGCTAAAAATGTGACAGTTTCTGTGGAACTCTAGCCTAGTACTTTTGCAAAGTTTTAAGTAGGCATCCCTCCCTCTCGGTGCATGATTCCCTTTGGCTCCATGGATATCCTGACTCTACCCAAGGTGGCTGAGAGAGTTCTTGTTGGGAAGATGGTAACACACTTCTCTGGCAATTTTCTCCTGTTAGTGCTTGGACTCACTTATGAGCACTTGGTGCTGGTTTCTTCATAAAGGGGACCTCATTTGCTTTGTATACTACAGAAACCCTTCCCGATACCTGTTTTACTGGTGATACTCGTCCTTGATTTCTAGCACTTAATGGATTTATTCCTTTTACTCTTTGGAAATTTCAATGAGCTTTTGGGAGGAAGGATAATAAACCTTCGTGTTGTCCATCCAACCTGCCATTTAGACTACAAGTCTGTTGCTGCTACTTACTATGCACATAGAACTTGACCTCCACACAAGCATGTCCACAACTATGGTATTTAGAATCCATTATCTTTTAATATATACATTATAAAAATAACATATGCATACTATAGAAAACGTGGAAAATGCAAAAATGTGAAAAGAAGGAAAAAAGATCCATTGACCAAACACCTCAAAATAATGGCTTGTATCAGACCTGGTATTTTCTTGTAATTCTGTTAAATATTTGTAATCATACATATATTTTTATATCTTTTTTTTTTTTTTTGAGAGAGAGTGAGAGAAAGAGCTTGAGCGGAGGGAAGGAGCAGAGGGAAAGGGACAAACAGACTCCATGCTGAGCACAGAGCCCTGTGTTAGGCTCGCTTCCAGAACCCTGAGATCATATCCTGAGCCAAAATCAAGAGTCATATACTTAACAGACTGAGCCACCCAGGTGACCCTGTATATCTTTTTTTATTTAGTGTTATACCAGAATTCTCTTTTAGTGCTATTGCTTGTTTTGTAATGATAGTGTCATTTTTGAAGTCACTGTTTTCATGATTCTAGTATCTAATTTTTAAAATCTAATGATGGTCTTTGATGTTGCTTATAGCATTCCATTTTTCTGTTTTTACAGGATTTTCTACTAGTCCTTGGGTTGTGCTTTCTATGAGCAATGATTGCTCACCTTTTCTCTTTCTATGATCTTTTCCATTATTTTCTTTGCTGTAGTGAATTTATATATACTTGATATGTTATTTTGTTGCTGAAGGCAGCCCTACCAAAGTGTTCTCTCACATCTGAATATAAGTGAGTCATCTCGATTCCCTTATCACTTATCTGAAACCTGAGAATTTGAGGACCGAGTGCTGGTGTTCCAAATACTTTCAGAAGCCTGGTTCTGATCTTTAGTGAATGAGTCGTGATCTTTCTTCTATAATTTAAAGCCCTGTAATGGGATTAATTACATCTAAACAGCGGCATTTCTTACTCCCTTCAGTAATTTCCTTAAGCTTCACATCCTTCTCGACTCAGGCTATAGCACTTCAGCAGAGCCACTTCTTGCACTTCCCCCAGCTCTCCCCAGAAGCTGTTCACACTCTTCTCTGGCTCCTTTTTTTTTTTTTTTAATAATAGGATTTTTTTAAAATATAAAATTGACATACCATAAAATTCTTCATTTTTAGGCATACAATTCGTTGTTTTTTAGTATATTCACAGAGCTGTGCAACCATCAGCACTAATTTTAGCACTTTTCCTTATCCCCCAAAGAAACCCCCCACCCATTAGTAATCCTTCCTCATTGTCTTCCTCCTCCCGCATCCCCCTACTTTCCTGGGAATTGCCAATCTACTTTCTATTGATTTGCCTGTTTGGGACACTACATATATGTGGAATCATACTGTATGTGACCTCTTGTCACTTAGCATGATATTTTCAAAGTTTATCCATGTACTATTTATTTCTTTATTTGAGAGAGAGAGGAGAGAGAAAAAGAGAGAGAGAAAAAGAGAGAGAGAGGGAAAGAGAGAGAGAGAAGAGAGAGAGAGAAAGGGAGAGAGAAGAGAGAGAGAGAGGGAGAGAGAAGAGAGAGAGGGCGAGAGAGAAGGGGCAGAAGGGAGAGGGAGAGAGAGAACTTTAAGTAGGCTCTATGCCCAGCATGGAGCCCCTACAAGGTTCGATCTCACGACCTCAAGATCATGACCTGAGCCAAAATCAAGAGGTAGATGCTTAACTGACTAAGCCACCCAGGTGCCCCTATCCATCGACTTTTTAAAAATTGTGGTAAGAATCCTTAATATGAGAGCTACATCCTTAACAAAATTCTAAATGTATGATATGGTATTGTCTATAGACACGAGGTTGTGCAGCAGATATCTAGAACTTATTCATCCTTTACAATTGAAAATTTATACACATTGATTAGCGACTCCCCATTTCCTCCTCCCCACTGGCACCCACCATTCTATTCTTTGTTTCTATGAGTTCTATTGTATTAGATTCTTCATAGAAGTGGAATCATGCAACATTTGTCCTTCTGTGACTGGCTTATTGAACTTAGCATAATGTCCTTAAGTTTCACCCACTTGTCACATATTACAGGATTTCTCTCTTTTTTAAAGCTGAATAATATTTCATGGTACTTATATACCACATTTTCCTTATTCAGGTTGTTTCTTTATTCTGTTGTGGGGATAGGCCACATTTCGCATCATCAGTTAATGAACGTTGGGGTTGTTTCTACTTTTTTGGCTATTATGAATAATGCTGCTATGTCTCAGGGGTTTTAAGAGGGGGAATATCTCATGAGTTTTGATACAGACATTCTTTGATGGGGTATGGAAGGGGATGGGTGGTGGGAATCTCCTTAGACTTCTCTGCCCTGTGCTCTCACTCTAACAATGAATTTGCCTTCTTCTCCTTTGCTTTCTTTCTTTTTGTTTTATTTGTTTTAAGATTTTATTTATTTATTTGATGGAGAGAGAAAGAGAGAGACAGAAAGAGCAACAAGCAGGGGGAGTGGCAGGGATAGGAAGAGGGAGAAGCAGGCTCCCCGTGGAGCAGGGAGCCTGATGTGGGGCTCGATCCCAGGACTCTGAGATCATGACCTGAGCTGAAGGTAGATGCTTAACCCACTGAGCCACCCAGATGCCCCTGCTTTGTTTGATTTTTTTTTTGAGAGAGAGAAAGAGAGAGAGAGAGAGAGAGTGAGAGCACGAGGTGGAGGTAGCGGCTGAGGGTTAGGGAGAGAGACAATCTTAAGCAGGTTCCATGCCCAGTATAGAGCAAGATGTGAGACTCAATCTCACGACCTTGAAATCATGATCTGAGCCAAAATCAAGAGTCAGATGCTTAATGAGCATCTGAGCATCTGAGCCATCCAGGCACCCTGCTCCTTTGCTTTCTGTTCCAGCAAATCCTTGTTTGTCACTGAGCTATTTGTCTGTGCCTCACAAGGGACTGCTCTGCAGAGCCCTCTATGTGTTCTATCAAGAAAAACAAGAATGGTGAGCCACCATTCTTTGTTACTAGCCAGACACTGGCTTGGGCAAAGGAGTTCTCCCTTCTACAAGAGTTTGCTGCATTTCTTGTTCCATACTGCTCCCCTCTGTCCCAAATAACCTCTCCTCAACTGAGTAGGAGTCACAAGAATATTTAGGATTTCATGTATTTACCTTCTTCCTCCCTCTCACTTTCCACTGTTCTAGAATGGAGAGTTAGGAGTTCATCCAAATGACATTATTTATTGGTCTGTTTCTTGCCCTGACTACCACTTTTCAAGCATTATTATATGAAATTGGCCTTCTCTCTATGCATTGCTTTTTTCCTTCTGTTTGTAACCTATTTTTTTTTTCATTTTATTAGTTTTAAGAGGAGGGAGAGACATTTTGTGATTTGGCTTTTTTTTTTCAGAAAGTCTTCAAGTGATTCTCCAAAAACTGTTATAAATTATTTATTTAATTGCTATTTAATAGTCCATGGTTCAATGTGACATGATTTATTCCAGAATTCCCTTATTTTTGGACATTAGGTTTGTTTCCCTTTTTGGCTATTATAAATAATGCTTGGAGGAGCAAATTTTCCATAAATCTTTTTGTTTCGAGATCATTTTCTTAGGCTAAACTGCCAGATGTGTAATTATCTGACCAAAGAATAAGATGGTTTTTAAGTTACTTGAAACATCTATGCAAAATTATGTCCCTAAAAGATTTCTCATTTGCACTCCCAACAGTATGGGTTACATGACTCTCTGATTGAATTTTTGCTCTTATTTAAACAAAACAAATCAATGAAACACGTAACTAACTTCTTGTTAGAATTTATGGAACTATGAGTTAGAAAAAGCATAAAATTCGTTGTAACTGCCTTACAAGGCATAAAGGTGTGACAATGCTATTATTTTGTTTTGTATATCTGCCTACTTTTTGGTGGCTAGTCTTTATTTCAATGAAAACAGTAGAAAGATACATGTTGGATCAGCATGATCCACCAAGTTTGGGTATACGTAAGTAGATTTTTCAGAATCTTGACTTCAGCTAGGTCACTTTTTGTTCTGAACAGTTTTATTAGGGTAGACATACATATTGAAACATATAGTATAGTGCATATTTTAAAGTGCTTAATTTGGTACATTTGACATATGTATATGCCCATGAAACCATCAGCACAATCAAGACAAAGAATATTTCCATAATTTCTAAGTTTCTTCTTGGTCTTGTATTCTTTCCAGGTCTTTCCAGCACTCCCACCCCTCATCTGCTTTTTTTGTCACTGAAGATTAGTTTGAATTTTGTAGAGTTAAATAAATGAAATCATAAATTACATGCTCTTTTTTTTTTTTTGTCTGGCTCTTTCAATCAGTGTAACTATTTTGAGAGTCATTTATATTGTCATGTTTCCAGTTTGAGGACATTACCAAAGAGTTGCTATGAACATTTCTGTACAAGACTTTGCATGGACATAGGCTTTCTCTTCTTTAGGGTAAATACTTAAAAGTGAAAAGTCTGGGTCATATGGTAGGTATATGCTTAATTTCCAAATAAGCTGCCAAACTGTTATCCAAAGTGTCTATGCCATGTCACATCCTACCAGCAGGGTATGAGAGCTCCATTTCTTCCACATCATCACCAACACTTGGTATGTCAGTTTTTTTGAGTTCAGACATTCTGATTCTAATGGGTGGGTAGTGGCATCCCATTGTGATTTTAACTTGCATTTCCAACTGGGTTATTTGGTGCTTTATGGATGCCTAGTGATACAGTGGAACTGTTGTGTCCCTTTATATAGTTTTGTGATGCTGGATACATTATTCGATCTCTCTGTGCCTTGGTTTATTTATCTAAAAATATATAGATGAAGAAAACTGTACCATATACTTCAAAAAAGTTGTTATTAAAATTCATGGACATTGCAAATGTAAAATGCTTTGCAAATTACATAAGTAATAGATATTATCATTATGATGGTTAAATTGCTGCATGATTTTGGGCAAATCACTTCAACTTATTTGAGGATTACTTTCCAGTTCTGTAAATTGAGGCTAAATAAGGTGACCTCTAAGTTTCCTTCAAGTACAAAAATGTTCTTGTCTAAAAAATATACTGATGTTCCAATACCACATATATATATAACACATTTATGGAAAAGTACTCCTTAATGTGGAAAAAATGATAGCAAAACATTAAAAAAATGCAAACTTTATAATTTCTTATTATCTTAGCTACGCCATATTTTAGAATTTTAACACAGATTTCTATTTTTCTGTGTCTTATGTGGAGGTGGTTACTAATAAGACCTTCCTTCATCTCTGTAACTACTCTGATCCAGAGAGAAAGAAATTTTAGTATTCATACACAAGTTCATCCTCTATTCCAAATATATGGAATTCAAAATATTCAAAATAATGTGGTCATTTCACTAAATATCATGCAGTTTAAGGCATTTTTGTGAAGTTTAAAAAACTTTATCTGCTGGGGCACCTGGGTGGCTCAGTGGTTGAGTGTCTGCCTTTGGCTCAGATTGCGCTCCCCATGTCCTGGGATTACATCAGGCTCCCCCCAGGGAACCTGCTTCTCCCTCTGCCTAGGTCTCTGCCTCTCTGTGTGTCTCTCATGAATAAATGAAATCTTTAAAAACAAAACAAAACTCTACCTGCTTATTCAGATCAAGAGCCAGGCCAAATTTTGGGATGATAAAAGGTCTAGGAATCACTTCTATCTGGATTTGCATATAAATGAAATCATTTAAAGGAACACCTAATTGGAATTGGGATCAAGGGAACTGTGCTATGAAACTATTGGAGGATTCGAGGTTCCCTATTTTAATAATGTTCTGCCAAACATCTGTTTTATTGCTTAAAATCACGTAAACAAATAATAAGATATTTGATAGAATAGCATCTCAAAGTTGCTTTTTAAATTATTTAGAGATTTAAGGATATAACTTGTTGTATCTAATGTATTTCTTAGCAATTGACCTAAACATGTTAATTCCCTCATAATTTCAATGACTTCATTATATTTTGATGCAGTTTAACTGCTCGGTTTGAAATATACTCACAGTGACATGTTTTTTCTTTAAGTCTTCCTGAGTACATTATGATTTGTCCATATTCCATAGAGTTCAACAGTCATCTATTAGATTGGAGAGAAACAGTAGCAAGCAGGAGCCAATTCCTTCCTTCATATTCTCCAGTATTTAGCAGTTGAAAGCTGACAAAGTTAAACCAGTGGCCTCCCATTTCTGCATAAGAATTCTGTTTTTCCAATATTTTATTTCATCATTTCACTGTCTTATTTTAGTTTCATTATTTCCATTTCCGGGCTTGATATTATTGGATTTGTTTTTACAACAGTTGTAGAATTACAATGATAGCTCCAGTTTTTTCTCCCTGACTGTATTCACACCCTTGGCCATCTCATTGTGAGTGGGGTGACTGTTCATCCTTCAATAAGCAACTCAGCCAGCTAACTTTCTTTGGTTAGTGGGATGTTAGCTGACCTGACTGACACAAACCAAGTCTTGAAGAAGGTGTCTGTGGCTTGCTAACACTGTGGACATCACCACGAGAATATCTTTGGGCTAGCCTGCTGGAGGATGTGAGAAAGTGGGCACAGCCAGAGTCACCCTGCTTATGCCCAGTCACCTGGATCAGGCAATGGCCAGCTGACCCCCAGTTGTGTGAACTGGTCCAGCAAAGGTTGGCAGAACTGCTAAACCAATCCTCAAATCACCCCAGATGCATGAGCAATAAACACAACATTCTCTCCAGCAATGCAGCAATGCAGTGTTATTGTCACAATAGACAAGGACACACTACCAAGTCCTATCCTTAAGCAACTTCTCTTCACATATATAATATTTAAAAAAAAAACAACTAAAGAGACTATTTGGAGTGGCTGAGCATCTGCCTTTGGCTCAGGTCATGATCCCGGGGTCCTGGGACTGAGTCCCACATCAGGCTCCCTGCATAAAGCCTGCTTCCCCCCTGCCTGTGTCTCTGCCTCTCTCTCCATGGCTCTCATGAATAAATAAATAAAACCTTTTTTTTAAAAAAAAATAATAATAACCCTTAAACAGACTATAAGGGTAGAATAGTCTAGAACAAAAAGGTATGGATATCTTTTGGTCAAATTTTGCAAGTATGCCAGGAATCTCCTATGCTGTTGATGGTGAATGAGAAAAAGTTTTATACCCACATTGTTTGACAAGATGGATTGATTAATACCATCAGAACTTTCATTAGGATAAAAAGGATAAAAGCCAGTGACAAGTCTGATGCTTTTCTGACTTAAATAAATTCAGGTAGGTGTCTTAAAGAAAAATTGGAGTTTATTGTTTGTTTGAAGTGCAGTTAGGTGATATAGTTACAAGGCATTGGTTCTCAACCCTGGCTGCATATCAGAAGCACAAGAGGAGGGTTCCAAAAATACCCATGTTCAAGCCCATCCCAGACCCCCTGCACCGGCATGTCTGGGAATGAGGCCCAGGTTTATACATTGTTTAACAGCCCTTCAGGTTTTCTAATATGCAGGCCAGGCTGGCAGATATTACCCTAAGAGGAATGATTGCATTATATAAGAGATAATGCTAAACATTTCATTCTGACCTCAAAAAGTAGGTTTCTTACAAGAGTAGGCTTCTACCCTTTTTTTGCAAAAAAGGTAGTGGTCGGTCAGTTCTTTGGTGACAAGGTACAGAGCAGAATGATTTAAAGACTTGAAACATATGGACACTGGAAGGTCTTCCAGAGTAGTTAGAGCTCACTGTCTTGTGAACATTGTTGGCATGTAGGTTTTATTTAAGTTTTTATTTAAATTCAACTTAGTTAACATATAGTGTAATATTAGTTTCAGGTGGACAATATAGTGATTCAGCTTCCATACATCACCTGGCACTCATCACAAGTGCACTCCTTAATCCCCATCACCTATTTCACCCCCCACCTCTCCTTTGGGAACCATCAGTGTGTTCTCTAGAGTGAAAAGTCTGTTTCTTAGTTGGCCTCTTTCTCTCTCTCTCTTTTTTTTTTTTGTTTCCACATATGAGTGAAATCATACGGTATATGTCTTTCTCTGACTGACTTACTTCACTTAGCATAATACTCTCTAGCTCCATCCACAGCATTGCAAGTGGCAAGATTTTTTTTTCCTTAGATATTATTTGAGAGAGGGAGAGAGCACCAGCAGGAGAAGGGGCAGAGGGAGTGGGAGAAGCAAGTTCTCTGCTGAGCAGGGAGCTTGATGCGGGGCTCAATCCCAGGACCCCAGGAGCATGACCTGAAGTGAAGGCAGACACTTAACTGAATGAGCCACCCAGGCGCCCCAAGATTTCATTGCTGAGTAATATTCCATTATGTGTGCATATCTGCTCATTTGTTAATTGGATTGTTTGTTTTGAGGGTGTTGAGTTTTAGAACTTCTTCATATAGTTTGGCTATTAACCCTTTATCAGATTTGTCATTTGTAAATATCTTCTCCCATTCTGTAGTTTGCCTTTTAGTTTTTTTTTTTTTATTGTTTCCTTCCCTTTGCAAAAGCTTTCTATTTTGATGAAGTCACAAGAGTTTATCTTTGCTTTTGTTTCCCTTGTGTCAGGAGACATTTCTAGAAAGAAGTTGCTGCAGCTGATATCACAGAAGTTACTGCCTGTATCCTCCTCTAGGATTTTGATTTCATGTCTCACATTTAGGTCTTTCATCTATTTTGAATTTATTTTTGTGTATGCTGTAAGAAAGTAGTCCAGTTTCATTCTATTGCATGTGGCTGTCCAGTTTTCCCAGAAGCATTAGTTGAAGAGACTTTTTCCTACTGGATATTCTTCTCTTCTTTGTCAAAGATTAACTGACCATACAGTTGTAGGTTCATTTCTGTGTTTTCTCTTCTGTTCCATTGATCTCTATATCTATTTTTGTGCCAGAACCATACTGTTTTGATCACTATAGCTTTGTCATATAACTTGAAGTCCGGGATTGGCATCCTCCAGCTTTACTTTTCTTTTTCAATATTGCTTTGGCTATTTAGGATCTTCTGTGGTTGCATACACATTTTAGGATTGTTTATTCTAGTTCTGTGAAAAATGTTCTTGGTATTTGATAGGTATTACATTAAATGTTTAGGTTGTTTTGGCTAGTATATTTGTTCTTCCAACCCATGAAGATAGAATGTCTTTCCATTTCTTTGTGTCATCTTGAATTTCTTTCATCAATGTTTTATACTTTTCAGAGTAAAGGTCTTTCTTTCACCTCCTTGGTTAGGTTTATTCATAGGTTTCTTATGGTTTTTGGTGCAATTGTAAATGGGATTGACTCCTCAATTTCTCTTTGTGTTGTCAGCATATGTTTTGATCTAATAATTTCTACCTGTCTTGTTCAGTGTAGCACACAGTTCAATAATCTTGTAACTTTCAAAAGCTTTTCATTAACAATTGCTCCTTAAGCCCCTCAGTCTCCTTCCCCCAAGAATGTACTAACCAAAGCTGAAGCAAAGAAAAGTATAGTGCTTCTATAAATCAAAAACTCCCACAAAGATTATGGGTTTGGAAAATGGTAATTATGATTTCTGCCTCCATAGCAAGTTGAACTACTGTTTGAATACTTTAAGTGGTAATATTGCTTGCTAGCATAAGAATTCTAGTTTTTTTAAAAAAAGATTTCTTATTTATTAATGAGAGACACAGAGAGGCAGAGACACAGGCAGAGGGAAAAGCAGGCTCCCTGCAGGGAGCCCGACGTGGGACTCTATCCCAGGTCCCCAGAATCAGGTCCTGGGCTGAAGGCACGGGCTGAAGCCTGTGCTAAACCGCTGAGCCACCCAGGCTGCCCAAGAATTCTAGTTTTAAGTTCAGATAGGTTTAGATTCAAAATCTGGTTTTATCACTAATTTTGGTTTTGTCATTTTAAAAATGGAGATAATAGTTAATGGTCAGTTGCTCATGAGGTTGCTGAATGTATTAAATAACATGTCGCAGAAAAGTGTCCTTCACAGTTCTTGGCAGACAGTAGTACTCAATACATGTTATCTATAATAATGATAATAGTTATTTTAATTACTATTATATCATAAGGCAATCATTCTATTTTATATTGCTTGGCAGCTCTGTACGATATTTAGGCCATTATATATTTTCTCAGAACTTCCAGTGACTGCAGTCATATTCTGAAGTACTGGGTGTTAGGACATTGACATATGAATTTGAGGCAGGAGCACAATTAAGCCCATAACAAAAAGCTTTGGAATCTTCTCCCAGAGTATGAAACCAGAGCATAGTGACCAAGGACAGAACACAGCTAGAGCTGATTCATTGAGGTAGGGTTTCTTTGAGCGTCTTTCCATTAGTACCCAGGGCTGCCCTGACTTGACTTCTGTCCTTCGTGAGACTTGGTCCTTTGCTTTCTCTTTTTTTATGAGCAATCCCCATTCCACGTGATGCACTCTTTTCTTTTCCCTTTAAGCTAGCCAGAATTAATTTCTATTGTTTGCAATAAAAAAAACAAAACTAAACAAAAAAAAAACCTCTGACACATACCCTGAAGTTTGTTCCCCAAGTGTGGACTCTAGACAACTTGTGCCGAAAGGTGGCATCACCCTTTGGAAGTCCTTGTGACCAGAACCAACAAATTCCCAATTTGAGTTGGACCAAAAGAAAACTCCCTATATCCCTGGGTGGCGCAGCGGTTTAGCGCCTGCCTTTGGCCCAGGGCGTGATCCCGGAGACCCGGGATCGAATCCCACGTCGGGCTCCCCGTGCATGGAGCCTGCTTCTCCCTCTGCCTGTGTCTCTGCCTCTCTCTCTGTGTGTCTCTCACGAATAAATAAATAAAATCTTTAAAAAAAAAAAAAGAAAACTCCCTAATTGTGTATGTGTGCAGATATTTTACTTTATGAGTGAATTAAATTACTTATATGCTTAATAATAATTTGTTCAAAGAATATATGCTGGGAAAGGATTAGGAGAAAGTGCTCTTTTTTTAAAAAAAATTCTATTTATCACTGAAAAACCTTATTTTTTTTGGTTTAGTTAACAATTGTGAAAGTTCCCTTATGAAGACCAGGAAAAAAGTTGGGCTAAACGGACAGAACACAAATTCTCTGGTAAGAAATGTGTTGCTTGGTAATAAAAGGTTTCGAGTGAAAGTCAAACCCATAATGCTTGATTTACAGGGTGGCTCTGACAAAGACTACTATTTATACTCAATGTTCATCCTCTATCTCCCCTTTTTATGGTATTAGACTATTTTAGTTGGGTCCATGGCCACCCGGAATAAAGGTGACATCTTCCAGCCTCTCTTGCAGCCAGTTGTGGCCATATGACTATAGCTATTGGATGAGTTACATGGACAGTTTTATGGTTTGTACCCTCCCCTTCTCTTTTATTCCTTGCCATGACTAATTATGGATCTAGTGGGCTCTATTAGACAATGCAGACAAGGGCAACATCTAGAAGAGCACTAGGCCAAGAGAGAAGGAACATGGCCATCTGCTGATTTTATGGGACAGACCCTTGGCACCACCTTGAATACTAAGATCCTTAGTATTGGAGAAAAATAAGCTTCTCAAAAAAAAAAATAAGCTTCTCTGTTGTTTTAGGCTCTGTATTTTGGTTTAACCTGCAACAGTATCTATGTCCTATCTGATATAGTGGCCATTAATATGCTTTTTATCCTTGATTAAATATGGGGGTAATAGAGCAGCCCGGGTGGCTCAGTGGTTTAGGCCGCCTTCAGCCCACGCTGTGATCCTGGAGACCCGGGATCGAGTCCCACATCAGTCTCCCTGCATGGAGCCTACTTCTCCCTCTACTTCTCTCTCTCTCTCTCTCATGAATAAATAAATAAAAATCTTTAAAAAAATATGGGGGTAATAGTGGTAAATGGGACTATAACCAAATTAGAACTGTTGGTAATGAGTTGTATTCAACATGCTCAGTGAACGATGAACATGTACAATATTCACTTTTATCATATGTTGAAAGTGAGAGGAAGGCCCTCAACTTCAGTAAGAAATGTTATATTATATATTTCAATTCCTCTTAAAAAATGCTAGCAAAGAGCATTGCCATGATTTCAAGAGGTTTGCCAAAGTAGCTTGTATTGCAGTATAGTGGGTTTTGTTAATGGCCTGATCCTATCACTTCAGAGCCAAAAACAACTTAATTTCTTGATGTTTAAGAGAAAAAAAGAGAATTTCTTAATAAAATCAAACTCTGGTGCAAACAGCTCTATCATGCTGTGTATAAGTCCTTTCAAACATCAAATACTCAATTTTCTTCCATCTTCAGAGGAAAAAAATAATGACATCATATTGGACACATTATAAAACCACATACATATGCTGTAACAGAAGTGGGAATGCTTTTCAGAGTCAAATGGAACCAAAGAATGGAAATCATTTGCCCCTAACTTCCAACTCAAAGCATACAACAGTCCAGCTCTTGAGTGTGGTATGTTCCTTGATTTGGTCTTTGACAGAATGCTGAAAGTAGTCCTCAATTGGAAGTTTGTCCATAATTTCAATCCAAATATCCAGAGCCATTTGTCAGATCCATAAAACATTTTCTGCCAGTTCTGATGACCTATAATTGTGAGTTAGCATTTTTTTTATCTAATAGAATAAAAAATGAAAAATAAAACCAGGGGATCCCTGGGTGGCGCAGCGGTTTGGCGCCTGCCTTTGGCCCAGGGCACGATCCTGGAGACCCGGGATCGAATCCCACATCAGGCTCCCGGTGCATGGAGCCTGCTTCTCCCTCTGCCTGTGTCTCTGCCTCTCTCTCTCTCTCTCTCTGTGACTATCATAAATAAATAAAAATTAAAAAAAAAAAAAAAGAAAAATAAAACCATTTGAACTTGGAATCTAATCTAGCACTTTAGCTATCCATTTTTGAGGTTGATGTCAATTTTTGGTGAAAAGATTTCAAATCTTAAAATCTTTCTAACAATTACATAGTTTCTCTTTAATATTCTCATGAGTGTTCTTTTAAAAATTACCTAAAATGGATGTCTCCTATGTACATCTAGTGTCTAATAAGAGCATCTTGTGTTCCAAAAGTCAAGGAAAACCTTTTTTTTCAGAGTTTACATTTTCAGATTCTTTAGGGCTAAGATTCTTAACTGGGATCCATGAGTGAATTTATGAGTCTATGAGCCCACTCACTGAAATTACATCAAAATTTTGAGGATGCAGAGCCATAGCTTTCATCAGATTCACACAAACATTCATAACCCCCAAATAGACTAAGAGCTTATAAGATATTGGATAATAGATACTAAATAAGTGTTTAATATAACCTGGCTCTATACCATTAAAATATTAAAACAGTTCAATCCTTTTGCAATGATGAAAGCAAAATATCTATTGCAACAGCCCACAGTTTTCAAACCTTATTATTTTTCCTCAGTTGTACCAAGTCTTGATACTGTGATACTGAAGCCAGAGCCCTGCAGTGGCTGCTTAATGGAGAATATAACTCAAGATTGGAATAAGAGTTTGATGTTTACTGCATCAGTTTCAAAGTCCAGCTGTAAATATACTATAGTTGAGAAACAGAGCAATATAATCTTTTCAAGCTTGAAAAAACAGTGATGCATAGCCAAATACTTTGAACTGTTTGCTTAAGAACAAATCTATTTCAAGATTTGATTACCACTAACTCAGACTTTTTCATCACTAAGTCCTTTCAATTCCATATCATGTGTTTCAAATTTTGTCTGCATAACTTATTTTTGTTCTACTTTTCTGTCAAAAACAATGTGGAAATCCCAGGTTATATAATTGAGGACTTGGAGAGGCCATATACATCTAGCCAACCAAAATAAAATGAAAGCTATTATCATGAAACATGCTTAAGGAAGTGTATCCTTTGTTCGGGTAAAGAGTGCCAACATTTGTGATCTTAGAATGAAGTCAAAGGAAACTAAAATGGGTTTTCCTTAATGCAACCATGTGCAGAATCACTCTTTACCAAACATATGATCCATAAAAATATTTGTGCATATTTAGATACCCATGAGAACAAATCAATTTCAAGTAAAATAATAATGTATTATTTTTATAATATACCTGGAGGCTGAAGTCATCCCATTCATCTTCCTTACTTGGGTTTATTATCCTACACATTTGATAAGTCAAGTGGAAGCCTCTCTGCACACCCTCTCTGTATATAGAGCAGACACCAAACTGCTAATTTCTTTCTTCCTCCTTCCTTGTGTCAGGTTGACCATGCAACACATTTGAATTACTGTTAGAAGGTAAATGTTGCATGGCTTTGAACCAATATCTCTCCTGTCTATAGAGTTTTAAATTCACATGTGGGTGTTCTAGAAAGAGGAGGTTACCAATGTGTAGAGTTGTGAAGAGTCACCAAGGAAGGCAATTTAGATTTCTTTGTGGAGGGGTCAAGAGAGTAGGAGATTTTTCTGATAGGTACCTGATGGAATAAGGAAAACATTTCTCTATGGGGTGGCAGTGGAGAAAGGCTGACCATTACTGGACTGGCTATTGTATAAAATTGCCACAAAAATGCTTAATAAAGAGAAAATGAACAGCATATGGACTCTGGTTGAGGCTTCATGAAAACATTCAGGGAAAGAAAGAACAAAGGGCAATCTTTCCAATGTATATAGAAGAAGTAAGATGTTTTCCTAAGTTTTTCTATCACTGTCAGCATTTGGGATGGAAATATGCTGTAGGAAAAAGATTAACTCCAGTTTGCTTAGAAAGAATTTTCCCTGAAAATAATCCTGTGTGTTTTTAATATGTCGGGTTACATTGCCAATCAGTTCTATTTGGTAATTTTCAGTATGATTTCTTTTTAACCCATGAATTATTTAGAAGTAGGTTTTAAAATTTCTGAATTTATCAATTTCTTGGCTCTCTTTAGCTATTGATTGCATTTGTAACTTTGTTGCATTGTATTTTTGAGTTGTGTTTGTGGTCAAGTGGTGATCAGTTTTTGAAAATGTTCAATGTGTGCTTGAAATTAATATGTATATGCCATATTTATTTATAGGACTGTATACATATACAACATATATATGTATACACACACATATATATGTTATGTCAAGCTTAATAATTCTGTTGTTCAGATTTTCTCAATTTCTACTTAATTTTGATCTATTCAATCTGCCTCTCAGAAAGGTATGTTAACCTTTTTCTGCTATGATCTATATGATTTTCCACTATGATCTAAATTGTTAGCCACCCCTTCCTGCCACCTCTTGTTTTTCTGCTTACTTTTTGGCATGTATTTTGAGGTTATGTTTTTAGGTGGATACATAATCAGAATAATTATGTCTTCCTGGTAAATTTATCACTAAGTAGCTCTTGATCTTTAATAATGCTGTTTTGTGCTTAAATCTGTTTAGTATACATCACCTTTTCTTTGGTTCCTATTTATCTGGTGTTGTGATCATCACTGGTTGCTCAACCAGCATCCATTTATCCCTCTTCTAGTAGAACCAGGACCTCAGTTTTGTTCAGGTAGCCACCTCTTTCTCACACAGCTAAGTGTCTCAGGAGAAGGTTTGTTTGGTTTAAGGGTGAATCCATTCTTTTTTTCAGTTGATAGATCATTAGGCGTGGGATTCAGTGCTGGCCAAAATGAAGTGTGTGGGTAGGTAGGGAGTCTTTGGGAAAGTGTCCTTCTTCTGAGCAAGAGCTGGGGTCTCTTATTTCCACCTGGATATTGCTGTTTCTGGTAAGACACCCAGAATCGCTGCAACCATCTCGTTAGAAGCCTAAAAACCCAAACAGGGATGTCAGAGCACAGAGATGGAAAAGACCTGGGTCCTTTATACAACCATTTGCCTAATTTCTTCTTGCATATCCTTTTAATTTTTTATGTGTAACTTTCCTTCTAGTGCCTTATATAACCTGAATGAAGTTGATTAGCTTCAGACCTGAACACAGGTTTTTTTCTTAACCTCTTAAGAGGTACATTCTTCCATTTATATTCATTTACTAATATATTTGCTCTTCTGTCATCTTATTTTGCTGTTTTCAACTTCTTTTGCTTTTTAATCTTTTGTCATATATACTAACTTTTATCTATTTTTTTCTTGATAACTTTTGTAATCAGGGCAGCCCCGGTGACCCAGTGGTTTAGTGCCGCCTTCCGCCTGGGATGTGATCCTGGAGACCTGGGATCGAGTCACACGTCGAGCTCCCTGCATGGAGCCTGCTTCTCCCTCTGCCTGTGTCTCTGCCTCGCTTTCTCTCTCTGTCTGTGTCTGTCATGAATAAATAAATAAAATCTTTAAAAAAAAACTTTTGTAATCATGTTTTCATTCTGCAAGCAGGTGCCTTTAAAAATAAGAAAAATTCTCAATGTTCAATGCCAGTTTTATAAAAGCAAAAATTGATACAATTAAATGGTAGCAAGAATGAAATAAATCATATATATACATGTAATGAGATGTTGATAAGCAAATGAAGTGGTAATATTGATATTCACCTGGAAAAAAATTTTAAGAGATAATGATAAAAACAGTTTGTAAAATTCTATGTACAGTTGACCTTTTGTGACTTCCTATAGTTTGTTCCCATTCCCTTTATATTTAGCAGAAATTCTGTTATGTTTCTGGCATGTAACGCCACTTTTCCTAGTTTCCACATCTAGTTCAGGCTTTCTTCTATTTTTATCTTCCATTGGTCCTATCATTAGCCTGAGTGGTGGTGTAAGAATTAGAGTTTTTATTTCTTCTGTAAGTCTTTTTTTCCCTTTAGTGTTGGGTTTCATTCATTCGTTCCTTCAATAAATAATAGTGACTACCAACTAAGTGCCAGGTATTTAAGTGTTAAGGTTAAGTATTTATGCTTAATTGTAATATTTTATCATCTATAAACTAAAAACAAAAGAGGCTGGAAGATAGAAGGTGTTAGAAAATAAAAGCCCAATAAAGTAGCTTTGACTATGAATGAATAGGAGAGATAACTTCTCATTATGTATTTGTTGTTTTCCAACTGAGTAAGTAGAGTAGTGATCAGAAGAGAGTTCAAGGAAAGTAAGAGATTAGTAAATCTGAAGTTCCTCTTATTATTTTTTTTAAAGATTTCTTTATTTTTAAAGATTTCTTCCCAGCAAGTGGGAAGGGAGAGACAGAGGGTGAGAATCCCAAGCAGCCTCCCTGCTGCGCCCAAGAGCCCAATGCAGAGCTCAATGTCATGACCCATGAGATCATGACCTGAGCTGAAATCACTAATACTTAACTGAGCCACCCAGATGCCCCAGTTTAAAGCTGGTTTCAAGGTGTGAATCTTATTCTACAACTTACCAGGAAAATCCTGCCATGTCACTATGTAAGAAAATCAATAGCCTTTTAATTATCTATGCTTCAGTTTCCTCTGTAAAATGGGCTAAAAAAAAATAGTGACCCTTCTAGGTCTAGCCTAAGGATTGAGTAAATACAGGCAAATGGAGTAATAATGACATAGCTTTATATATTATAATGATATTACATATTACTACATGATATTAATAAATTCTATTATATAATGATATTATATTAATATGTCAGGCACTTTGTACTTACTTTTCATATGTTAGCTAGCCCCTTTAATCCTCATGTACCCTATGAAGTCAGTGTGATCTTTCTTATTTTGCAGATGAGGTTTAGAGGCTTACTCAAAACATTTTTCCCCAGGAAATAAATTTTTTTTCCCTAGAAATTTCAAAGATATGAAGACTAGTAATTACAGGGAAAAAAACCTGAAATTATGCTTTTTTAGAAGGCCAAAGTTATTGTTAATTTAAGAATAAATGTATCACCCACAGTTGTTCTCACCAATTACATTTTGTTGAAATGAAAATAGAATTTATTGAGATGATAATTGCATACGGGACAACTATTTGCATTGGAATGTTTTTGGTTTTATTTGGAATTGAGCAGGAAGCACAAGAACCTTTGTTTTGATTTAAAGATTTTATTTATTTATTCATGAGAGAGAGGCAGAGACATAGGCAGAGGGAGAAGTAGGCTCCCTACAGGGAGCCCGATATGGGACTTGATCCTGGGACTCCAGGATCACGCCCTGGGTGTGAAGGCAGGTGCTAACCCGCTGAGCCACCCAGGTGTCCCGCACAAGAACCTTTGACTCTGTGGAAGACCCATTGTGAGAAATGGGATTCACACTCTCACACATTTAGTGACACAATAACTGAGAAGAGGAGAAGGCTTTGTAGCACCTATTATGCTTTTTAATACATAGAATTGTTGCTTTTCTTTAAGAGAGAAATGCAAGAGATCCAAGCTAAGGTTTACTCCCTGAGAATGTTCTATAACCTGTCATGGTTTGTTACACAATAACCTGCCATTGTTTGTTTCTTAATATTTGCCTACTTATTCACCCAAATCAGAGCCCAGTCAAGGACAGTTTATTCCTGCTCCCCTTCTGTCACCTGCATTACCTGAAGCAGGCAATTTACTGGCTCCCTCCACTGCACACTTCCCCACTGAGTACCTGCTATGTGAGGTGAGTGAGATGGAGTCTCCATGTTGTAGTCTCTACAGAACCCAATGAAATCAGCATAAATCCATTCCTTGCCTTGGTTCCTCAGGGATGGATACAGTTAAGTCTAAAGCAATCTATGTTGTCATTACCTGAGTCCGTTCAATCAGCGGAAAGCCCAGAGGTTTACTCAGTGGCTCGAGGAAGTGAAACTCTTTTGAATGGAGTGATGTGAGGATATGACCTTTGGAATTGCTGCAGCCCTTTTGCAACTATGAGGGAACCCAGCTGAGGAAGACAACATACAGTAGAGGGGACAGCCAACATAATTTCAGACAATAAAATTCAAACTATAATGGAAGTTTACTTGAAGATCACTCTACCTTTGGAGAGTGGTTACAAGGTCCAGTAAATTCCCTTTATTTTATTTTATTTTATTTTATTTTATTTTTATTTTTTTAAAGATTTTATTTATTTATTCATGATAGTCACACAGAGAGAGAGAGAGAGAGTTGCAGAGACACAGGCAGAGAGAGAAGCAGACTCCATGCACCGGAAGCCCGACGTGGGATTGGATCCTGGGTCTCCAGGATCGCGCCCTGGGCCAAAGGCAGGCGCCAAACTGCTGCGCCACCCAGGGATCCCTCCCTTTATTTTAAATGCCATTTTGAGTTAGGGTTTCTGCTTTGCAACTACATGCATCTTAGTCAGTGCTGACAGTGGTGTCAGACAACAGGCTTGTAGAGAAATGTATGAAATCCAGGACTGTTTATTTAGCCATATGGTAACATAGTCAATAATAACTTGGTTTTTATTACTGCAGCTGATTAACTGCTTCCTGATGTCTTTTGTGTGTACCCTACATTGTATTATCTTTCTCACTTTTGATGTGGTCCGTACACATTTGTGTTCCTTCTTTTTGTTCATCCTTGGTGATCTGGCTCAACATCTTTCCTTGGTTCTCTAAATTGCCTTTCAGAACTTTGCACAGTTCTGCTCCTCCAATTTGGCAGGCTTTTCCCTGTCCTGCACTTCCCATATAGTTTGTTCACCTGCCAAAATTGTTTGTTTAAAGAGCATCCAGCTCTTCTGGAATCCTTTCTTCCCATCAAGTCTTTTTTTTTTCCTCGTCAGTGCCCTACACTTGTTGAAATTTGCTTTCCCAGAACTGATTATTTTTCCCTCATCAGCTTCTTTCCTTTTCCTTAGGAAAGGAACTTTTTTTTTATTACTTTTACAGAAGCTTAAGTTCTCTTTTAAGTCTTTATTAACTCTGCCATTATTGAGAATTGATTTTAAAAGGACTTTTCCCTTATGATGCATTTTTAAGCAAGTAACTATCTCCAGTATATTTTAAATCTATTTCACAGTTTGTGGTTGACCCATTTTCTACAGACAATATCGGGGAAGTTAGAAACCTGTCTGATCACTACACTGGGGTATTTGGATTCCTGTCCTTGTATAATTCCAGTCCTTGTATAATCTGCTAAAATAGCTATAATTATCCCCCACCCCACTCCTAGCTCATCATATGCATACCTCTTTTCAAAGTGACTTTGTAGCTTTTTTGACCCATGACTTCAAATGCAGCAGAGGTGATGTACTAGTTTTTCCTAGGATTCAAGAAGCCTTGTATACATGTGCTTGTTCTCCTAGAACTTGGCCCAGCCTCCATGTGAACAAACACTGGTTAGCTTACTGGAGGATGAGAGACTCCATGGGAGATTCATGTCAGCTCATCTGTCCCAGGTGAGGCCCTAGACATATGAGAGCCCAGCTAGTAAAAGCAAAGCTAACCTCCCGATGATAGCAGATGCATGAGGGTGCCCAGCTGAGTCTAGTCCAAATTGCTGACCAGCAGAATTACTAGCTAAATAAGTGGTTGTTTGGAATGGTTTGTTAACCAACAAAAGCTAATTGATAGAGAAATATTTAAATCTCTGAGGATACCATCATGGAAGGAGAGTGCTAGGAATGGGGGAGGCTATGGGAAAGGAAAATTGGTGGTAAGGAAGAAAGAGCCCAACAGGGCAGGCAATGTCAGTCAGAGGTCAACTGTGAGAATGGCTGGGAGGCAGAGCTGAGGTTGGTATTACAGAGTAAGTTTTCTTTAGTCCTGCCCTAACCCCAGAATCTCCCACAAATGACTCCTACTCATGTTTGCCTTGGATGCGTGGTATTTTTCAGAATCAAAGAAAAGAGGTTGTGTTTCATATCTGCAATCACAAGGGTATGAAGGGAGGAAGGAAAGGGGAGTAGTTGCCAGAAGTGAGACTTGGGTTAACTGAACATCTAGAAGAACCAAGCAATGATTAGAATTGTGCAGTAAGTCAGAAAGATAAGTCCCACCCAAGAATTCCTGGAAATATTCAAAGTGTTGAGTTTTTTTGTCCTATGTAGGTTCAAGCCAATTTTATCTAAATCTTAGTGCATAAGATCACCCCACAAACCAGAGAATGTTCAGTCACCAGGAGCCATCAGGTAATACAAGCTTCTGTCTATCAGATACGTTGTGTCTTCATTTGTTTCAAAAGCTTAAGGTGGCTACTGAAAACATGGTATGGCACACCAGTTCAGGTCTGGCATTGGTAAGAAGTCATTTTAATTAATTCATTGCTAATGTTTCTTTTAGTACATCTGGGATCAAAAGAGAAATCTGCTCACCAACCAATGTAAAAAGCCAGGCAACAGCAAAACAGGTGTGAAGTTAAAACTGAATTCTTGGGTGTGTTTGAGGTAGAGGGAACAATGCAGGCAAGATGTAGAAGCAGGACGGTACAGCATATTTGGGGAAGAGAAACAGTTTAGTCTGGCTGATTATAGTGGACAGTTGTTTGAAATACCATATGATGTATTTTTCCTCTCTATTATTTCCAGAGTTAGTATTTTTTATTTGTTTGTTCGGGTAGTTGGTTGTTTTGAAAACCCTGCAGCCTTCCCTCCATTAAACAAAGAAGATGAAGATAATTTTTTGCAGGGAAAGGGAGACTGAACACTGTCCAGAACAAAGTCCTCGCTCAGCTCTAAGTTTCAAACTAGATTTTTAAAATAAAGTCTGGAGATAAATAATAGTCTCAAAAAATTAGACTTTCAAATACTCTGCAGTGCTAGAAAATCAAAAGAGTGCTTTTGTGCAGTGATGGGGAGAGGGTATGAAAGAGAACTGGGGGTGCTGTTGGTGTCCACTCATTGATCTGTATGATCTTGATCTTATATGGATGTTTGCTGTGAGAACTTTAATTGAGCTACATACTCATAATTGTATAAATAACTGAATGAATAATCAATAGAAAAAAAATAGCCTTTCAAGCAATAGAGGAATGTTTTCTCAAATGTCTTGGAGCAGAGTTTTTATTTGAAGAACCAAAGTTTTGAGAGGTGGCCTCAGAGAAAGATGAAGAATACCATTAAAAAATGTGCCCAAACATAGAGGAGAATGAAAACCTTCTACTTTGGGAGGAGATGCCTGGGAATGCAAGGAAGAAAAGGGGAAGAGGTTGCTTGCAAGCTCTTGTCCCACTTGGAGTTTGAGGGAAACAAAACAATATTAGGGATAGCTTGAGTAGGGGCAAGCCTCAGACAAGTTCCTGTGTCAGCAAAGCATCCCAGAGGAAGATGCCCCAGCACACCTGGCTGGGAGGGACATCTAAGTTGGTGAGCTCAGAGCAGCCTCATAAGATCCTCTTACAGCTTTAAGATGCTGGGAAAGTTGCCGACACATCCCAGCCCTCCAAGAGGGCCCAGCAGTGTGGTGACCTGGATGCCAGAAGAGGCCAGGGGTCCTCAAGAGAAGCTGCTGAGATGAGGCCTTCCCTTTTGACTAGGATCCATGGAGGACTCCAGGCATCAGCACAGTTGCCAGCACAACACCCCAAACTCCAGCCACACATCAGCAGCCACCAACACAATATGCCCAGCGACCATGAGAGCCCAAACTCCCTGCAGTGTGACAGGGAGGCAGACTGGTGATGCAACCATCAGGGAAACATAACTTACCTAGAGGCTCCTCTATGCCTCCCAGGAATCCTCCCTGCCTACAAGGTGCCAGTGAGGGAAGCAGGTGAGAAAAGGGAGAACACTCAAGAAGTGGGCAAACCCTGAAAAATGCCAAAGTTAATCCAAAAGAGCTATTCTTCTAAATCAAGAGAGGCTGGACACTTTTATTTGGCAAAATCAAGTTTTTCAACCATCAGCAGAAAGGCATGTAAAAATTAAAGTTCTATGAATTTCTGCACATCAAGTCAACATATGTGATTTTTTTTGTTGTTTTGGACCAGAGTACATGTAGAATATATTTGAAAGAGAATAGTGGGAGAGAAGACCGGTGAGGTAGATTGAAATTAGAACACAAAAGTATTCTATAAAGGAAGGGAAATCGAAGACATTTATGTTAGTTTCCTTGATCTCTGAATAGAAGGGCCAGGACTACATCTGATCATCTAAGAATATTTATTTAGAATGTTATTATTATTATCATCATCATCATAATTATTACTTTTAGAAGGTTATTATTAATGTTTTTTTCCTGGGAGACATTATGCTAAGTGAAATAAGCCACTCACAGAAGGACAAATACTGAATGATTCCACTTCAATGAGATTTTCTGTGACTATTCTAAAATGAACTCAGAGAAGCAGAAAAACGAATAGTAGTTGCCAGGGGTGGGGGCTGGGAGGGAATGGGAAGATGGTCAATGGCTATAAAGTTTCACTTATGATACATGAATAAGTTTTAAAAAATTTTAGAATATTCTAGAAACTACAACACATTGCCTATAGTTAACAATTTGTTAAGCAGGTAGGTTTCATGTTACTATACACACACACACACACACGTGACACAAGGAAACTTTGTTTTTAAATATTTTATTTATTTATGAGACAGAGAGACAGAGACGCAGGCAGAGGGAGAAGCAGGCTCCACGCAGGGAGCCCGATGGGGGACTCGATCCCGGGCCTCCAGGACCACCTCTGGACTGAAGGCAGGCACTAAACCTCTGAGCCACCCAGGGATCCCCGACACAAGGAAACTTTGGAAGGTGTTGGCTATGTGTATTACCTTAACTGTGGTGCTGGTATCATGAGTGTTTGCATATGTCCAAACTCATCAAACTGTACAGATTAAATCTATGCAGTTATTTGCATATTAATTAAAATTCAATAGAGTTTTTTTTTTTTTAAAGAATAAATTGAGGGTTTTCCAATGCTCAATAAGGAATTCCTCATTCCTTAAAAATAGATCTGCCCTATGACCCAGCAATTGCACTGCTGGGGATTTACCCCATAGATACAGATGCAATGAAACGCCGGGACACCTGCACCCCGATGTTTCTAGCAGCAATGTCCACAATAGCCAAACTGTGGAAGGAGCCTCGGTGTCCATCGAAAGATGAATGGATAAAGAAGATGTGGTCTACGTATACAATGGAATATTACTCAGCCATTAGAAATGACAAATACCCACCTTTTGCTTCGACGTGGATGGAACTGGAGGGTATTATGCTGAGTGAAATAAGTCCATCGGAGAAGGACAGACATTATATGGTCTCATTCATTTGGAGAATATAAAAAATAGTGACAGGGAATAAAGGGGAAAGGAGAAAAAATGAGTGGGAAATATCAGCGAGGGTGACAGAACATGAGACTCCTAACTCTGGGAAACGAACCAGGAGTGGTGGAAGGGGAGGTGGGCAGGGGGATGGGGTGACTGGGTGATGGGCACTGAGGGGGGCACTTGATGGGATGAGCACTGGGTGTTATTCTATATGTTGGCAATTGAACACCAATAAAAAATAAATAAAAAAAAAGGAATTCCTCATTCCTTCTTTGGAACATCAGTCCTCTGCCTAAAGGGCTAAAAGAGAAATATTCTTTCTCAGGAAATTATTACCAGTATTATCCAAAAATGAAAATCTCACACAGCCACCATCCAGGGCAGGTCCATTTGAGCTCTGTTGGGCTCACAAGCAGAATCTGCAGAGCTGAGAAGCTGGACCGCAAGTCTTGGCAAGAGCACATCTGTCTCACACATTTGTCTGATGCATTCATAGGCAGAGAAGAAGACAGGACTCTCCTTTACACCTTCACATTTGTTGTTTTAGCTCATAATTAGTTCAGATTAAAAGAATAACCCAAATAAATTGACTTCAGAGAGCACAATGTGTTAGCTCATCTTCTGTTTTAAATCAGCATCAGCTGGTGTTTATTGCTTCAACAAGACAGTGTAACTAAGATGACCCCTTAAGGTTTTACACCTTGCAAGTGAAGATTGGGAATAACAGCCAAAGCTTTTAAAAAGCAACACATGGGTCTAGCTGTGAGCTCCTCCCGATGTGTGCACAACACTCCAATAAGACGAGGTTTGGTTGGTGCTACCATGGCCTTGCAGTGGAGGTGCATAAAGCTGGAGGGAAAGAGCGCGCAGGTGCAGACAGCAGCATTTGCAAGCAGTCAGGAAACCGGCCTTACTGTCTTTACAGGACTGTTTGTATGGAAGTTTGGATTGCATCCACAGTGCAAATTGCACAAATTCTCATCGCAGCTCTCACCGAGGAAAGAGCTCTAATAGCTCCAGAACAAACTTTTCAGAGGCCTTCAGCCTTTTTCTCTCTCAAAAAGTGCAGTATTATACATGGTAGTTGCAGAAGAGACATATTTCCCCTTTAGCACAACCTAGACATCACACAGTGGAACTTATGAGAGTTAATGTTCATTTTTTAGGCCATTTTGGTACTATTAGTGGCATAGTTGCAAGGCCTTACTATTTTCCCAAAAGTATGACTATACCTTCTTAAATGCCTAATTTGCACTCACTGAATCACACACTGGAAGAACTTGGCTCCTTCAGGATTTAAAATATACTGAACCTACTGAAGCAGCTTGAGGGGATTCTTTGTCTATGAGTCAGTGACCGTGAAGCTGTTGGAATGCTTAGGAAACAGAGGTCCTTCTAGAGAGACAGTGTGTGAGTGTATCTCAAGTCCACTGACTCTGCTGGTAAGGATGCCCCAAACCACCTTTTCTAATGATAAATTTGAGGAGTTAAGTCTTAAAAATAACTGTATCTAATTCAGCAATTCCACTCCTGCTTGTCTACCCAAAAGAACTCAAAGCAAGGGCTTGAACAGATATTTGTACACCCACGTTCAGAGTAGCCAAATGATGGGAACAACCTGAGTGCCCCTCAGTGGGTGAATGGTTAAAGAAAAGGTGGTATATACTTACAATGGAATAGAATCCATCCCTGAAATGGAAGGAAATTCTGAAGACATGCTGAGTGAAATAAACCAAACACAAAAGACCAAATACTATATGATTCCACTTATATGAGGTTCCTAGAACTGTCAAATTCATGGAGACAGAAAGTAGAATGGTGATTACCAGGGGCTGAAGGAGGAGTTATTGTTTAATGGGTAGTTTCAATTTGGGGTTCTGGAGATGGGTTGTGGTGATGGTCACACAACAATGTGAATGAACTTAATGCCACTGAACTGTACATTGAAAAATGGCCACACTGGTAAATTTTATGTCATTTATATTTTACCATAATAAAAAACATTTAAAAATAACTGTATCAGGGGCACTTGGGTGACTCAGTTGGTTAAGCATCTGCCTTCAACTCAGGTCATGACCCCAGAGTCCTGGGATGGAGCCCCACATTGGGCTCTCTGCTCAGCAAGGGAGCCTGCTTCTCCATCTCCCTCTGCCCCTCCCCAGCTCATTCTCTCTCTCAAATAAATAAAAAATCTTTTTAAAAAATAACTTTACCCCAAATATAATGCTGACTATAGCCTTCTAGATGAATTTCATTGAAATTCAAAATTCATACAAATTTGAATTTAAAAAATCATCATGCAATAGAAAGAGCATGACTGAAACATCTGTCAGAAGGGAAACAACACTCGACAAGATGGCGAATGATCTAACATATCCTAAAGAAATAATGAAAACTTGTATAAATTAAAGCAATAGTATTAATTAAAGAAACCCCTTACCCTAGCCAAGTGGATAGACTAAGACTTATCCAACATGGCATCCCTCTGGCTATATGAGACTAGAGAGCCCTTGATTTGAGGCTGGTCTGAGTTGAACTGTGCTATAGGTGTAAAATATACATCAACTCCAAAGATTTAGTGAAAAAGAAAATGTAACGGATCTCAATAGTTTTTATATTGATTAAATGTTTTAATGAGAATATTTTGGATGCATTGGGTTAAACATAGTAAACTTAATTTCACCTGTTTTAACACTTTTTAATAGGGCTACTAGAAATTTTATTTTATTTATGTATTTGTTACTTTTTTAAAAGTTTGTTTAATCTCTACACCCAACGTGGGGCACAAACTCACCACCCTGAGATGAAGAGTTGCATGCCCTTCTGACTGAACCAGCCAGCCACCCCTGCGTTTATTGCCTTTTAATTGAGATATAATTGACATACATTTATTAGTCTCAGATGTACAACATATTGATCCAATATTTGCATGTGTTGTGAAATGATCACCTCAAGGAGTCTAGTTAACATCCAACCATGGTTACAAAAAAGTTTTTCTTGTGATGTGAACTTTTAAGATCTCTCATAGCAACTTTCAAATAAACAATCCAGTAGTTTTAACTATAGTCACTATGTTGTACATCACATCCTCAGGACTATTTATTTTATAAATGGAAGTTTGTGACTTTTTTACTTCTTTCACCCATTTCACTCACACCAGTCTGTTCTCTGTATCTATGAGCTTGGGTTCTTGTTTTGTTGTTTCGAGTCCACATATAAGGGAGAGCATGTGGCATTTGTCTTTCTCCATGTACCTTGCTTTACTTAGGCTAAGCTCCTCCAGGTCTACCCATATTGTCACAAATGGCAAGATTTCTCTGGTTTTTAATGGCTGAATAGTATTCCATTACACACACACACACACACACACACAAACACACACACCCCTACGCCATTTTCTTTATCTATTTATCCATCAATGGACAGCTTAGGTTGCTTCCGTATCTTGGGTATTATAAATAAGGCCGAAAGGAACATGGGGATGTATTTATCTCTTTGGTGTTTTTGCTTTCTTCAGATAAATAACCAGAAGTGGGTTTGCTGGATCATGTGATACTTCTAATATTTTGAGAAAACTCCATACACTTTCCCAATTTTTATTTTCACCAAATAGTGCATGAGGGTTCTTCACATTCTCACCAAAACATGTTATTTTTTCAATGTTAGCCATTCTGACAGTTGTGAGCTGATATCTCATTGTGGTTTTGATTTGCATTTGCCTGATGGTTAGTGATATTGAGCAGAAAAAAATTTAAAACAGAGTGGCTTGTCTTTTATTTCTATGGGACAGCACTGCTTTGGAGGTATACTAGGGTGCTTCCTAGTATAACAGTATAGAAATAGAGTTCATTTCATGATTGTGGATTCAATCTCTAACATATAAGAGAATAGCATTATTTGTTACTTTTAAGACTTTATCAGTCCTGCCAATTTTTTCTTAACATCTTTTTCTCATACTTTTTCCTTTCCATTTCTATTCCCTAGTGTTGGCTCTCTGTGGCTTTGAACTAGATCCCGTATAACCAATAATTATTGGCTTCAATTCCTCTTCTATAATCTATTCACTATACCCTGACCAGATTAACTTTTAGGAAACCCATGTGTAGATATTTTTTTCTGTGCTCAATACCTGGTGACTACAGTCTAGGGAGTTTGCAGATTCTGGGTTTCCCCAGAGATTCTGAATCAGTAGGTTGGGGTGGGGCCCAGACTTCACATTGTAACAGGTACCCTAGACTGTATTAAACAGGTCTGAAGAACAATAGCCTGTAGGATTAAGCTCAGATTCCTCAAAGTAATTTTCAAGACTCTTTTCACCTTCATAGTCTGGTTAGTTCAATCTGTCTGAGGGAGAATGGAAACACTCAATATCTAGAGAACCTCTGGAAAAAAATAAGCTTCTGTCTGAGCAGCTTTAATACTTGCCTAATTGAGGGAAGTGATTTGACCCTAAAGATATCTCCACCACAGCTATTCTATGACCCTACACTTACCATTATGATAATCTACTTCTTCAGAGTAATTTTTCTCAGCTTCTATCTGAATTTGAGGAAGCCAATCTCTTCAGTACCGCATTTTATAGTGCTGCTATCATAATATGAATCTACATAGACCAAGATAGTTTTGACATGTGTCCTTTTGCACTAATTATTTTCTTTGGTTTTCTATTGATTAACACCAGGCATCTTTAGGGATGCAATTGTCAGGATTTAGTCAAATAATCTTTCATCCTACTAGATAAAGATTATGATGTTGCAGACTTGTGAACCATATCTGGTTCAAAGAATCATTTTGATTTTTCTGCATGTTTGTTGTTATAGACTGTATCTCATAAAAATTCATATGTTGAAGCCCTAACTTCCAATCTCAGAATTTCAAGAAAGCCTTTTAAGGAGTTAATTATGGTTAAATAAGGTCAGAAGGGTGGGGCCTGATCCCACTGGACTAGGGTCCTCATAAGAGGAGGAAGAGCCATCAGAGACTTGTCTCTCTTTGCATGCACACAGAGGAAAGGGCATATGAGGACACAGAAAAAAAAAAAAAAAAAAGCATCTGTCTGCAAGCCAGAAAGAAAGGCCTCATCAGAAACCAACCTGCTGGCAGCTTGATCTTGGACTTCTAGTCTCTAGAACTGTGAGAAAATAAATGTCTGATGTTTAAGCCACTATGGTATTCTGTTATGGCAGCCCTAGCAGACTGATAGAATAGCCAATATTTAAAATTTGGGAGGATGCCTGTAAAAATCTGAATTTCTTTTGAGAAGTTGATTTGGCAACAACTGGCTAGAGATGAATAGTAATTTGTTTGCACTCCCTAGTTCTCCAGTCTCTGTCCCCCAGACATGAAGGCTAAAGGTCCATTGCCAATTGTGTCACTCTTATTTTATTTTTATTGTTTTTATTTTAATTTCAGTATAGTTAACATACAGTGTTATATTAGTTTCAGGTGTACAATATAGTGATTCAACACTTCCACACATCACCCGGTGCTCATCATGACAGGTGCACTCCTTAATCCCCATTACCTATTTCCCCCACCCCCACCCTCTCATGTCAATATTATTTTAAAAACAACAACAACAGCTGAGTGAAGTAAGTCAGTCGGAGAAGGACAAACATTATATGTTCTCATTCATGTGGGGAATATAAATAATAGTGAAAGGGAATATAAGGGAAGGGAGAAGAAATGGGTGGGAAATATCAGAAAGGGAGACATAACGTAAAGACTGCTAACTCTGGGAAATGAACTAGGGGTGGTAGAAGGGGAGGAGGGCGGGGGGTGGGAGTGATTGGGTGACGGGCACTGGGGGTTATTCTGTATGTTGGTAAATTGAACACCAATAAAAAAAATATATATAAAAAAATAAAATAAAAAAAATAAAAGATACACGAACCATTAAAAACAACAACAACAACAACATATCTAGCTATTTACACTCACTTATGTTACTTGCCTAGCCCTTGTGAACACTTAGGTTTAAGAAAAGGATTTTAAGGAAAGGGTTTTATTTGCTTATTCATGAGAGACATAGAGAAAGGCAGAGACATAGATAGAGGCAGAAGCACGCTCCCTGCAGGAAGCCTGATGCGGGACTCAATTCCAGGACCCTGGGATCATGACCTGAAACAAAGGCAGACGCTCAACCACAGAGCCACCCAGGTGACCCTGCGTCCACAGAGCCACCCAGGTGACCCTAAGTTTATAATTCCTGATGTAACATATCTACTGACAAAGGTCAGTTTTCAATAGTGAAAACAATTTGCATTTAACTATCCACACTTTATCTAAATTTCATTTTTGATAATAGTCATTCACTATGAGCAAGCCAACCAGCTATAGATTCTCTAAGACTGTATGAACCATGCTGATGTACACTAATGTACCTTTCAATCATTAAAATAAATTGGGACATAAATCTAAACTTATGACAAATCTTAACTCTGAACATCATGAGCCAATTATGTTATTTGCAAAGGATGTCTTTTTATCAACTAATAAATCAGGGTGGCATGAACTGGAGAAGAAAAATTCCTTTTAGTCTTGACAGATGCAAATAAAGAATAAATTATTTTTACTTGAATATTTGAAAATAATGAATTGGGAGTATAAGGATTCCATCTGTTAGATGAGTTCAAGTCAGCATGACAGTTGTGTATTGAAAGCATATTGAAATATTAACTTTACATCTTGCATTTATAGAAACTAAAGCATAAAACTTTTTAAGAGGCAGAAGATGTAAGAGCCATTCATCAGAGAAAATGGGAACAGAAGCTAGAGACAGAGATTTGAGTGGAGAGAAAAAAGGAAAATAAAAGCTTGAAGGCAAGGAAATTAATCTTAACAATTAGAGCATAAAAGAATAGCACACAAAAGGGGAGATCAGAATTCTATGATAGTCTACAGAATTTACTTACTGGCTGGCAAATTTTGTTGGGACTGTATTTCTTATTAGACTTATACTGTATTTCTACTATACGGGCAAAATATGTTAGTAAATTACTATATCATTTGTCTTAGCTATCTATAATGAAGTAAATAAATGAATGGGTAAAATCATTCTTTTCAAAACAACGTTTTATGAAGCAATCTGTCAATGACCTTCTGAGTTATTTCATTTGTCTACTTCCTATATGCTTGAGAATAGAACTGATCTGCTGAATTTACAAAGACCAAATAAGGAAATGTTCAAAATTTTGCAGATTAAAAATATTCTGATAGTAGGTTAGATGTTTATTTCATAAAAAAAACAACAAAACAAAAAAAAAAACCAACCCTGCTCATTAATTTGATCTACGGGTTGTGTATCCCATTTGTTGATGGAGGATCTCTCTTTTAAAGTTAGTATTAGGAAGAATGTCTATCCTAGCAGTTTCCAAATAATAGAAAAGTAAATTCATTGGGTGTTTTTATTGAAAAAAAAGTAATTCATGTTCATTTTGGACAGATTAGAAAACACAGATGGGCAAAGAGAAAGCAAAAATCATTCTTGTTGCTCTATTCAGATATAATCATTTGTTTAATCACAGATTGGTGTATTTAAGTTCTTTCTTCTTTCATTGTGTCTAGCTACATACTAATCTTTTCTAAAAATGTGGCTCAGGGTGTATATACTGCTTCAGAACCTGCTATCCAATTTAACAATATTTTGTGAAAGGCCTTCTATGTCATTAGTTAATATTCTACAACATGTTTTTGTTGTATGGTTGGACCATAATTGGATTAGCCAAAATTTCCCCTAACATTTGTACCATTATAAGCAATGATGTGGTAAATACTCTTGTAGAATAACTCTTGGGCATAATCCAAAACGCACACAAAATTATGAAGCTTTTGGTATGCATTGCCAAATTGCCCTTGCAGGATGATTGTGCCCATTTAGATAGACCCTAGTATGATACGAGATTATCTATTTTTACCAATTCTTCTGTATTTCAAATAAGATCACAAGTAGGAAGAAGTATATAATACAGTGCCTGTATATATTAATTAGCATTATGTACAATTTGGTTCTCTTTCTACTCCAGTGTCATCAAGGGACAGAATTCTACATTTGAGTACATGAGAAAGTGTTTTTTAGGGGGGAATTTAGTGCATTCGAGGCAGTGAGATTCTTAAAAAAGTGGGTTTCCTTACTGTTTTCACTGAATTATAGGAATAAACATAGCCTATTTATTTCCCAAGTCTTCCGTGGGATGAGATTAAATATCTTGAATTACTGAACTGTGAAATTATCTTTTAAACCTACTCCCATTAGGTAAAAGAAAAAGAAAAGATTTACCCAATGATTTCAGTTGTCTGTTTATCAACAACTGAGATTCTCATTTTCCTAACTGGAAATGCATTTTCTGAGTATTTTGGATCATAGTCTCTTAATTCCATGCCTTAGGGAGGCATAATGATAATACCAAAATCTCTCAAAATAACAGGATTTGCAATGCCATTCCATAAATGAAAACCAAATTCCTGTTAACTGTCAGAACCTAAGACAGTTATAAAAAGAGACAAGTTATTTTTAGTGCAAGTCATTCTGATAGTGGCAAAAGAACATTCACTCTAAACAGCAGAATGATCACGGCAAGATTTCTAAAAGGAAGCCCTGAAAACTGAAGATGGTGGAAGATCAAAGAATATCTATTTAAAATTCCTTCCACCTTAAATTCCTTTCAAACTGAAACAGCCGGCTATCACCAAGAGTATATTGGATTCCCAGGATGTCCTGGGGAAGAGTAAAATCTAAAAAAGAACTGTTGCTGAAAACTAATAAGGAATTAAGGTTGCCAGCTTTAAATAGCAGAAAATAAATTATAACACACAAAATCTTACCAAAAACTAATGAAAAAAAAAAAAGAAAGAAAGAAAAGATGAATGCTATTGTAGCATATAGTAGCAAAGATATGGTGTGACTGTCCCCTGCTTGTTCTCTGATAGCTCTGGGTGCTTTCACTGTCTTTGACATTTTTCTCACGAGTTCAGAGTTTTCTGTGATGTCATTTCTCACACAGATGCACACACACACACACACACACACACACACACACACAAACCAAAATTAACCCTTAACTTCAGGTTCTCATTTGTAGTACCTAAAGATACTACCTTCCTGGAGTTAAGAATTTAAAAGAATTCTTAGGAACACACAAGACGATTTTCACGTTAATTTCCCTGAACTGTTTTCAAGTGCTTAGTTTCATTTCACTTTTTAAAAAGATTTTATTTATTTATTCATGAGACAGAGAGAGAGAGAGAGAGAGAGAGAGAGAGAGAGAGACATAGGCATGGAGAAGCGGGCTCCATGCAGGGAGCCTGATGTGGGACTCAATCCCAGGACTCCAGGATCACTCCTTGAGCTGGAAGGCAGATGCTTAACCACTGAGCCACCCTGGTGTCCCCTTAGTTTCATTTCAAATGGCACTGTTGCTTTTCTTTTATGCATTTATTAACCATAAAAAATGAAAACCCCAGCTTCCTTCTATGAAGCATATTGTGAAAGAACAGTCCTTCACTTCCAATGACTCTTCCAATTCTTTCTGTGCTGCTGTTTTCTACCTGCTGCTTCCCTTGGCTCCTAGGTCTCCCTAATATCAAGAATATTTTGATATTTTAAGATAGTGGTAAAAGCTTCCTTTAATAAAAATATAACAATAATGTTTGTTCAGTTTCTACAGCTTTCATAATCCATGATTTCTAAGATGTATTTTTAATTTTTGTGAAGCACAGGCAAACAGTAACTTTACCATTAGAAATATGTTGAAAGTTAAAGGATTTACACTATTATTTAAATCCAGTTCTTAGTTAGCATTAATACTATTGCCTTGTTCTTATTATCTTCTTTTATGACCTCTTTTTCAGAGGACGGAATAGGATTGATGTTTTACAAAACCTTGAAATTCTCAGAAATTCTTATTTTTTTAATCAGATAATCTATCACTAGTATAATTTTCATCCTTTACAGGCTTCTCATTTCATACAAATTATTTACATTTAATTCAATTAAGTTTATGATCTTCTCCAAATTATGACAAACATAGACAGCACTTAGTATTTTTCTTAATAAAAACTGCTTAGCCTGTTCTTCAAAGAATTAACTGAGATAGTTTATGGAACTGATGCATACAAAATGATTTTCCTGGCTAGTACTGGATGCTTGGGACAGTTAGTTCCCAAACATTTTAGCACACCAAGGTTACATATGCGATTCCTTAAAGTGGCCTCTAATGTTTCCATAACCTGATAAAATGCTATTAATCTTTTGTGGCCACTTAAAAAAAAGTACTCTGTGTGCTAAAGGCGAGTTCAGAAATTCAAAGCAATTTTATGTGAAGTAATATTATCCTTACAGCAACATAAATTAATTCTTCAATAAAAGTGTTGGTCAGTCCTGTGAGGGAAATAAAACATAATTGTTTATGCTTCGTAAGTCTAAAAGTAAAAATCCCACTCATTGCTTATGTTTTTGTGATTTACATTATCTGGTACAGTGACAGCCATACATTAACTTCTCCGATGTCTGATAGTATTTAGGAGAAATCTAGAATGACCTCAGGATGATCTCTCTAGGTCCCGCTGCCTGACTCTAAATTCTATTTAATAACAGTTCGTGAAATCAGCACATCTCCTTAGAGCTCTCCCGTGGGTTGCAAGTGATCAAACAGACAAAACCATAATGACAGGGCAGTGAGATAGGTTTAACAGAAGGAAAATTCTAAAGACATGCAGAATGACTATAGGACTGCACACCAGGAAGGCCATATCTTTTATTAAAATCATCACAAACAAAAGTATCACAATTTTATTAGCTTTACATTTCATTACATGGCATATCCCCAAAATATTAAATAGAACACAAATATCTATGCAATTTTTGGATGAAGAGTATCCTTTGCATTTTTAATTCCTGTGTTTTCATTCAGACATTTATCTGTCTGTAAAACATTTGCTCAACATGCTTCCTGATCTAGGCTTCTTGGCCATGGGACTGACATGTTCCCTGTCATGTAAAATTTGGTAGTTTGTAACGTCTGTGCACATTTCAAGTGTATCTTGCCTTGTCTATAGCAAGAGCCAGTCTGCGTATGTTGGATATACATCCAGCTGCGGCTTCCTGGAGGTCCTGGTCAGAAGACCCAATCATACCCAGCAGTAGCTGTCACATGTAAAAGAGGAGGGCGGAGAGGGAAACAAAGTATAAAACCATTAATCTCAAGGCATAAAGTTAGGCTTTGAAAACAATTTTTAATATTAAATGTTTTTAAAAGTCACCAAAAAAAAAAAAAAAAAACAAAGAAAAGAAAAGAAAAAAGGACAAGAAATGCCATTTAGGCAAATGCAAATATAAATGGTACTTAACCAGACCGAGATTTCTCATGAAATGCTTACCATTTTATTTCCTGAAGCTGAGATAGACCTATTTCTCCCACCTTTCTTTGGTCATCTAACTGCTATGGAGTCTGCTTTGAAATTTGTCTTGCATTCTTTCTGACTTTTCTGCCTCTAGGCCAAGCCAACAGCACACCATGCCTCGGCTATTAGTACAACCTCTTAGATATGATTTCTCTGCATTCCAACCCACTTGATCATGTCACAACTTAATTATGTCAATCCCCTAACTGCATTGACTCCCAGTGCTAAATAACTACAGCTTGGGACAGTTAGTTAACTAACGAGTTAAACAGTCTGTTAACTCATCCTTTAAAGGATTTTTGTGCTTTGGCCTCAGTTTACCTTTCTAGCCGCTTATCTTTCTCCTGCTCTATCCTGTACTCCAAGGTCACACACTTCTCCACTTCTTTTGCCCTGATTGATGCCATCCCTCTTCCTAAAAGGCCCTCTCATTCTCTTCTCTGAATTTCTAAATTTTACCTATCTTTCATGACCCAGTTAACTTTTCCACAAAGCCTCCACTGATTTTCATCAAATAAGATGCTATCTTTGCTTTATCAGAACTATTATAGCAGTTTACTCAAATGCCTATTACTATCCTTATATCATCCCTTTTATTTTTTTTAAGTTTTGTTTTTTATGTATTTAAGTAATCTCTACACCCAATGTGGGATTCAAACCTACAACCCCGAGATCAAGAGTTGCATGCTCTTCCAACTGAGCCAGACACGTGCCCCTATGTCTTTCCTATTAAATAGATATGTAGATTAATGCTTTCTGTCCTTTAGATTATAAACTCTAAAACTTATAATACTGTATCATGCCTAATACACCAAAAAATGACATAAAAAATGTAGACACCAAAAACTGACAAAGAAATTAATTAGAACTTTAAAAAAGTCTATCAGTTATGAATCAGATGAGTAGTTCTGACAAAGGATTTGAAAATTTAATTCGAGTCATCTATTTTCTACACAGTAGCATTTGGGTACAAATGTTGATGACAGAAAAGATGTGATAAGCAAAGAGATATTGTAAAGATAAATGTGAAATACCTTAAATATGACAGGCTTAGGGATTGGACTTTTATTCTGTAGGCAATAAAAAGAAGTTATTTAAACAGTTTAATCAGCAGAGTGACATGATCACATTTGTATTTTAGAAAGACAAATTTCATGACACCATGCAGAATATGGATTATAGAAAAGAAAGGGAAGGATCCTGAAGTCCTTCAGGGCAAAATGAATTCAAGGGACATTTGGGGGTTAAGCTTGTGTTGAACACAAATGGCCCAAGGATATCTGGTTATCCAAAAAGAAGAAAATAAAGATGGTAATCTTTCATCATACATAAACATTATGTCCAGGTGAATTAATGATTGAAATAAAAATGAAAAATATAAAACATTTGGAAAGTTGGAGTTGAGAAAACCCTGATAAAATTGAGGTACTGAAGGATGTCTGGCAACTCAGGTCCTCGACCTCCTCATTGTCCATGGAATTGTCCTCCACTTCCAGGGTCACATCCTGGTCCTTATTTTTCATCATGTTCAACAGTCCCACCAGTGCTTCTTGGACATCTCTATATTAGGCAATCTCAGAACTATCTCGAACCTAATATATTACAGATAAAATTTCTAATTTTTTTCCTATCTAAACCTGGGTCCCCCATCCCCAGTATTCTCCTATATCAGTGAAGATATCACCACTTAGTTGCTCAAGCCAGAAATCTCCTCACCTCACACTCCCACCTCATCTCCCCTGCTTCTATCCAACAATTATATCTTTGTGATTCAACTGCCTACACTTATTCCAAAGTCATTTGCTTCTCTCTATTGCCATTGTCATCACCCCTGTAAAGCCTACAGCACTTTCCCACTGTCCTTGCACCCTCTCTTGCCTGGCCCCCAGTCAATCATTCATACTGTATCCAGAGTAATGTCCTAAATTGTGAAGTTCACTGACAAGGGGCAAAATTCTAGAGAAGCAAAGGGAATAAGACATGATCAGTCTTCTAAGAGTCAAGAGAAAGAAATACCGTCTTCTGAATAAGGGAAACAGAGCTGTTTGGGGGAGCTCCTGACTTGAGAGTTTTGCATTGTTAAAGTAATTAAACAGGAGGCCATTAGATAAAGTGTCTCTAAAGATTTGGTGGCCTATGTAAGCAAACCAAAACCTAATCCAGAATCAACACACTTGAATCTAAGAATATGAAACCTGAGGCCAACCAATCACAAATAGGCTTTCCCAAATAAGGCAAGAGCTTATGCTATAGCCAATCAAATAATTTCCTTGCTTTGCTTCTGTATCTTGTTAAAAACTTTCCCCTAGCTCCTGGAGTGCTCCTAACCACTTTCAGTTTGGCACTGCCTGGTTTGAATCATGCCTCAGTTTATCTTTTTAATAACATTACTAGTGTTTTTCTCCAGCATCATCCGATCACTGAGGTGTAAGATGGAGGAAATAGGTTATAGCACTGCAACTCATTTGAATAGTCATACAGTCTGAGCTGACTGAAAGGACAAACAGAAGGCTACTCATAGGGATGCCTGGGTGGCTCAGTGGTTTAGCATCTGCCTTTGGCTCAGGGCATGATCCTGGGATCTAAGATTGAGTCCCGCATTGGGCTCCCGGCAAGGAACCTGCTTGTGTCTCTGCCTCCTCTCTTTTTGTCTTTTTGTGTGTCTCTCATGAATAGATAAATCTAAAAAAAAAAAAAAAAAAAAAAAAGAAGCCTACTTATAATCTGGGAGGATGACCTGTAAGAATTAGGAAGGTAGGAAGGCAGATCTCTGTGAAGTGAGAAAACAGTGAGATGGAAGCTCAGGATGTTGAAAAATAGGACATTAGAGTTTGAGAATGGATTATGTGGAGTTTAAGATTTTATAGATAAACTTGTATTGCTTATTGACAGGGTCCAGGAAGTGACCATGGGAACATACGTCAATATAAGATTGTTAGGCAGTTTTATACATATGTGCACATGCATACACACACACACCTCTATGAACACATTTATTTAATTTATATTCTTATTCTCTCTGCAAAAAGAGCAAATAGTGCTCTATGAACATTATTGAAAAATAATGAGAAGGAAGAACAGAGTAGCCAGCTCTCCTTGGTTACTATAACACATGGCTTAGGTGTCTCGGTATTATAACTCCCACTTAAATCCCTTTTCTAGCTTGCAACTTTTAACTCTTGATCAACAATTCAATATTTTTATCAATTTATTTATTTTCTTGTACCTCATTTTATTATCATATGAAAGCTGCTAAAGCAGACACAGCTATATGAGGCTTCGGCTACTTCTTCTTGTCATGTCCTGTTATGTGAAAAAAATAAGGGAAGAAAGTGGCACTAGCAGAACTCTGTGTTCATGGTAATAGATGGATCAGTTGCTCAAATTATAGTTTCCTCCTGCATCAGTCTCTAGTCCAGAAGGACATCACCCCCATTGCTAAATAAAGGCATGAAGTAGCTATTAATAAAAATGAGACAAAAGCATTAGATATGGAATATGCTTGCAAGAGAAATGGGAGAAGTTCGATGAATAGGGAAGTGGCTATAATTCAAAATATTCACAAAAAGTTAAGGCTAAGCGATATTATTTATTAATTTATATTATAGAAAACCAGAACTCAATCACACCTCCTTTGCTATTAGAATAATTGAATAAAACTACCTTCATTTTGGAAAAGATTATCCTATAAACTCATTTTTTTTTTGAGATTTTATTTCTTTATTCATGAGAGACACAGAGAGAGAGAATCGGAGGGAGAAGCAGGCTCCCTGCGGGGAGCCCCATGTAGTGAGCTGAAGGCAAACGCTTAACCACTGAGCCACCCAGGTGCCCCTATCCTATAAACTCATTTATGAGTTTGATCAGAACTCAGATGCTTTTTTGGTCAGATTTTCTACTTCTTTCTATTGGGTTGGAAGATGTTGAAATTAAAAAATTCAATCTAAGCGAAGGAACATGGAGAAGACCACAGCGAAATGAAGTACACTGATAATTTAATATTTTAAATGATTGTCCCTTCCCCTGCCTGACCTTTACAAGGCACATTAAGGAAAAGATTCGCACCCAGCCTGCTCCTGCTCTCAGACAAAGGTAATAAACTGGGAAAAGATGGAGTATATGATAGGGGCCAAGAGGAATGTGCATGGGGAAGCCACCTATGATAATCCCATGTTTATTATTTTCTATAATATTATCCATAAAGGAGACAAAGTTATATCTGATAAGGATCCCAGAACAAGGTTTGGCTCACAGTAACTACTCTTTAGTTCTTAGCCATTATTATTCCAATAGAAAACATACTTCAAGCACTATTCTAAGAGAAAATATACTTCAAGCACTGTTCTGATTCTAGTAACAAGTGAGATGTAACAAAACATTTTCAGCACTGTATTGGCTGGCATGATATCCTCTTATGAAGAAGTCAGGTTATTGCTACCCAGTGGAGGCTGAGAGTCACGTGGGTGGGCACTTCTGTAAGGAAAGGCAAGAGGCCCTCAGAGGAAGGTCAGCAGGGTAAAGTCTCTGAGTCCCTATCAAGTTCTGCCTCTGTGATGGGATCTAAGGAGAAAGGAGGGAGCCCTGAGAGACCGGGCTCATTGCAATTGGGAACGCTGGCAGGATGTAGTACTGACAGGTTACTGCAGGTCCCATGGAAATATAGTAGAAGGAATAGACCACTCTGTATTTCCTGCCTTGGGTTATCACTATGACTTTCCTCTGGTTCTTTAGAAGGAAGTCAAAGAACACTTTTGTGGGGTAAAATGATCTAGGAAATAAAGCAGTCAGGAACTTCATCAATACGTGGTCAAGACAAAATCAAGTTTGAATCAAAGTAACTCAACATTCTCTGAAAATATCAGTGAGGGTGACAAAACATGAGAGACACCTAACTCTGGGAAATGAACAAGGGGTAGTGGAAGGAGAGGGGGGCAGGGGGTTGGGGTGACTGGGTGATGGGCACTGAAGGGGGCCCTTGGCAGGATGAGCACTGGGTGTTATGCTATATGTTGGCAAATTGAACTCCAATAAATTTAAAAAAAAATGCATAGTCAACCACCACCACCAACAAAAAGTATAACTCAACATTCTCTTTGAAGATTTAAAGATACTGGCAGAGTCACACTCTCCAGTAGCCTCTTGACAAATGTGCAAAGGAGGTAAACTTCTTAAGACTCACATGTCTTTTCTATGACTTGATTAAGAGTTTTACTGAATATAGGATTCTAGGTGAGAAATAATTTTTGAAGAGTTGGAAGAGTTTTGAAGGCATTCCTCCATTTTCTTCTTGCTTCCAATGTTACTGTTGAGAAGCCCAAAGTGTTCTTCATGTTTGGTTTCTCTTGTTCACTCTATCTTCTTTTTCTATCCTTTCTCTTCTGAACATTACAGAATCTTTCATTATTATTATTACTATTATTATTATTATACTTAATGTTCTAAAATTTTACAGTGCTATATCTTGTGGATAGGTATACTTTTATCCATTGTATACAGGGAACCTGATGCATCATTTCAATCTGGTAAGTCATGTACTCCAACTCTGGGAAATTCTATTGAACTATTTCTTTTCATTTTTCCTCTCCATTTTCTCAGTTATTCCTTTGTGGAACTAATATTCTGAAGTTAGATCTTTTGCACTGTTTTTTTTTTTTATTTTTATCTTTCCTTTTTTCATCTCTTTATGTTTTTACTCTTTCTGAGAGTTTTTTTCTTTTTAAATTTTTATTTAAATTTTAGTTAGTTAACATACAGTGCAATATTGGTTTCTGGAGTAGAATTTAGTGATTCATCACATACAACACCCAGTGCTCATCACAAATGCCCTCCTTTTTTTTTTTTAATTTTTATTTATTTATGATAGTCACACACAGAGAGAGAGAGAGGCAGAGACACAGGCAGAGGGAGAAGCAGGCTCCATGCACCGGGAGCCTGACGTGGGATTTGATCCTGGGTCTCCAGGATCGCGCCCTGGGCCAAAGGCAGGTGCCAAACCGCTGCGCCACCCAGGGATCCCAACAAATGCCCTCCTTAATACCCATCACCCACCTAGCCCATCCCCTCCTACCACCCCTCCAGCAACCTCGGTTTGTTCTCTATCATGAAGTATCTCTTACAGTTTGCTTCCCCCTAATTTTCCCCGTTCCCATATATTCATCTGTTTTGTTTCTTAAATTCCACATATGAGTGAAATCATATATTTGTCTTTCTCTGACTTATTTTGCTTAGCTTATTTTGCTTATAAAACACTCTAGCTCTATCCACATTGTTACAAATGGCAAAATTTCATTCTTTTTGATGGCTAATATTCTATGGTATATATGCCACATCTTCTTTATCCATTCATCAGTCGATGGATACCTGGGCTCTTTCCATAGTTTGGCTATTGTTGATAATGCTGCTATAAACATTGGGATGCATGTATTCTTTCTGTATTTTGGTATCGTTAGTAGTGCAATTGCTGGGGCATAGCAATTCCTCAATTCCTTGAGCAAAAAGTTCAACTTTTTGAGGAACCTCCAAAATGTTCTCCAGAGTGGCTGCACCAGCTTGCTTTCCCACCAACAGTGCCAAGACGGTTCCCTTTTCTCTGCATCCTCACTAACATTGTTTCCTGAGTTGTTAATTTTAGCCATTCTGACAGGTGAGGTGATTGTGGTTTTGATTTGTATTTTATCTCCCTGATGATGAGTGATGTTGAGCATCTTTTCATATATCTGTTAGCCATCTGGGTCTTTGGAAAAAATGTCTATTTTGTCTTCTGCCCATTTTTTAACTGGATTATTTGTTTTTGGGGTGTCGAGTTTGCTAACTTCTTTATAGATTTTGGATACTAACCCTTTTTCAGATATGTCATTTGCAAATATCTTCTCCCATTACATAGGCTTTTAGTTTTTTTGACTGTTTTCTTCACTGTGCAGAAGATTTTTATCTTAACTCCCAGTAGTTCATTTTTGTTTTCGTTTCCCTTTCCTCTAGTGATGTATCTAGTAAGAAGTTGCTCTGGCCCAGGGTGAAGAGGTTGCTGCCTGTGTTCTCCTCTAGGATTCTGGTGGTTTGCTGGTTCACATTTCAGTCTTGCATCAATTTTGAATTTATTTCAAGAAAGTGGTCCAGTTTCATTCTTCTGCATGTTGCTGTCCAGTTTTCCCAATACCATGTGTTGAAGAGATTTTTTTCCCATTGGATATTCTTTCTGCTTTGTCAAAGAATAGCTGACCATAGAGTTGTAGGTCCATTTCTGGATTCTCTGTTCTGTTCCATTGATCTATGTACCTGTATTTGTTGTGCCAGTACCATACCATTTGTTGTACTTGTATTTGTTGTGCTAGTACCATACTGTCTTGATGATTCCAGCTTTGCTTTTCTAAAATTTTCAGGATTGCTTTGGCTATTCAGGGTCTTTTGAATTTCCGTACAAATTTTAGGATTGTTTGGTCTAGCTCTGTGAAAAATGCTGGTGGTATTTTGATAGGGATTGCATTAAATGTGTGGATTGCTTTGGGTAGTATAGACATTTTAACAATGTTTGTTCTTCCACAAGCATGGAATGTTTTCCATTTCTTTGTGTCTTCTTTAATTTCTTTCATAAGTGTTCTACAGTTTTCAGAATACAGGTCTTTGGTTCTTTGATTCAGTTTATTCCTAGGCATCTTATGGTTTGGGTTCGGTTTAATCCTCTTCGGTTTATTCCTAGATACCTTACGATTCTTGGTGTATTGTAAATGGGATCAATTCCTTGACTTTTTCTGCTGCTTCATTATTGCTGTATAGAAATGCAAGAGATTTTTGTATGTTGATTTTATATCCTGAGACTTTACTGAATTCATGTGTTTGTTCTAGCAATTTTTTCATGGAGTCTTTCAAGTTTTCTACATAGAGTATCATGTTATCTGTAAATAGTGAAAGTGACTACTTCCTTGACAATTTAGATGCCTTTTACTTCTCTCTGTTGTCTGATTGCTGAGGCTAAGGCTGCCAGGACTATGTTAAATAGTAGTGGTGAGAACAAGGCATCCCTGTCCTTGTTCCTGACCATGGAGGAAAAGCTCTCAGGAAGATGGTATAAGCTGTGGGTCTTTCCAATATGGCTTTTATGATGTCGACGTATGTTTCATCTATCCATCTATTCCTACTTTGTTGAGGGTTTTTATAAGGAATGGATGCTGTCTTTTGCCAAATGCTTCTTCTGCATCTGAGAGGATCACATGGGTCTTATCCTTTCTTTTATTAAGGTGGTATATCACATTGATTGATTTGTGAATATCGAACCATCCTGGCAGCCCAGGAATAATTCCCTCTTGATCATGGTGAATAATTCTTTTAATGTACTGTTGGATTTGATTTGCTAGTATCTTGATGAGAATTTTTGCATCCATGGTCATGAAGGTTATTGGCCTATAATTCTCCCCTCCTTTTTAGTGGGGTCTTTGGTTTTGGAATCAAGTAATGCTGGCCTTGTAGAATGACTTTGGAATTGTACCTTTCATTTCTATTTTTGGAAACAATGTGAGAAGAATAAGTTTAGTTTTAGAAGATTAAGTTAAAGAAGTAACTCTTCTTTAAATGTCTGGTAGAATTTGCCTATGAAGCTACCTAGTCCTGGACTCTTGTTGGTTGGAAGATTTTTGATTAATCTTCCAATTTCTTTGCTGGTTATGGTCTGTTCAAATTTTCTATTTCTGTTCAGTTTTGGTAGTTTGTATGTTTCTAGGAATTTACCCATTTCTCCCAGATTGCCTAGTTTGTTGGCATATAATTTTTTCATAATATTCTAATTGTATTTCTGTGGTGTTAGTAGTGATCTCTCCTCTTTCATTTGTGATTTTATTTATTTGGGTACCTTCTCTTTTCTTTTTGGTAAGTCTCGCTAAGGGCTTATCAATTTTATTAATTCTTTCAAAGAACCAGCTCTTACTGTCAATCTGTTCTACTGTTTGTTTGTTTGTTTCTATATCATTTACCTCTGCTCTAATCTTTACTATTTCCTTTTTTCCGTTGATGTTACACTTTATTTGCTGCTCCTTTTCTAGCTCTTTTAGGTGTAAGGTTCGGTTGAATATTTGAGATTTTTCTTGCTTCTAGAGTAGGCCTGTATTGCTATATAATTCCCTCTTAGGACTGTCTTTGCTGCATCCCAAAGGTTTTGGACTGTCATGTTTTCATTTTCACTTGCTTCCATGTATTTTTTTTTTTAATTTCTTTTTTAATTTCCTGGTTAGCCCATTTGTTCTTTAGTAGGATGTTCCTTAAGTTCCTTGTATTTATGGTCTTTCCAATTTTTTTCTTGTGATTGATGTCAAGTTTTATAGCATGTGGTCTGAAAATATGGATGGTATGATCTCAATCTTTTTGTTATTTGTTGAGGGCTGACTTGTGATCCAGTATGTGATCTATTCTGGAGAATCTTCAATGTGTACTTGAAAATAATGTGTTTTCTGCTGCTTTATGATGAAGTGTTAATATATCTATTAAGTTCATCTAATCCAGTATGTCATTCAAAGCCATTGTTTCTTTGTTGATTTTCTGCTTGGAAATCAGTGGGGTGTTAAGGTCCCCTACTATTATTGTATTATTATCAGTGAGTTTCTTTATGTTTGTTTTTAATTGACATATTTTTGGGTGCTCCCAAGTTGGGGACATAAATATTTACAATTGTTAGATCTTCTTCTTCTTTTTTTTTTTTTTAAAAGATGTATTTATTTATTTTTAGAGAGACAGAGGGAGAAAGAAAGTGAGAGCAAATGGTGGGGAGGAGCAGAGGGAGAGAATACACAAGCAGGCTCCCTGCTGAGCATGGAGTCTGATGTGGGGCTCAATCCCAAGACCCATGAAATCACTATGTGAACTGAAAACAAGAATCAGAGGCTTAACTGACTGGACCCCAGGTGCCCCTATAATTATTGGATCTTCTCAATGGATAGAGACCTCTGAGAGATTTATCTTCCAATTCATGTTCCCTGAATGCTCTCTTTTCTTTTTCTTTTCTTTCTTTCTTTTCTTTCTTTCTTTCTTTCTTTCTTTCTTTCTTTCTTTCTTTCTATCTATCTATCTCTCTGAGGATGTTCACTTTTTTCATTCTCTCTGCTACACTATGTTTCTTCCAAGCACTGATTTGTTTCCATTTGTTTCAGTTTTTGTCTTCTATATTCAAAACATTCTTCAGATGTTACTTGTTGGGTGAATAGAGAATTTGAGCACATAAATGGGGCTTGTTGGCTGTGTTTTACTGTAGGATAATCTGAGTGGTCTCAGGCCACTCAGGATTGTGCTCTCGATGAAAACACCGGATTAAAGGGGCCTGAAAAGCAGCTCTCATTTTCTCACTATTTCACTGGTCAAGGAAGAAGGGATGCCTTTTTCTTCCCTCAAACGTGTTATCTCCTTTTTAAGTCTCAGACCAACAAAGCTACATCTTCTCAGAGGGAACATCTTTTTCTAATTCACATACAACAGTTTCCCACAGCCACCAGAGGCCCTGGAAAGGCTGGCTGGGGTCTTCCCCAGGTCAGTATCTTGAAATCTTCTGTGTTGAGCTAGTCAGATTCTCCAAGGAAGAGCTTTTCAAACTCCAACCTGTAGAGGAAGGGACTCACTTGTAGGAATTTGGGACTGAGAAGGGCAGATCATCCATTTAGCTTCGGTGTTTATATGGTCACTTAATCTCCATCTTCAGTAGAATATCTTTACTTCACAGGGGCTGCTGTCCTCCAGTCCAGAGACTGTTTTATTTGGGCAGCTGCTGTGTTGGGAAAGGGCAGTGACTTACTGAGTGGAGTTAGGGAAGGGGCTCTAGCTTTTACTCAGTTTCCCTTATTATAGCCTCCATCCTGAACCCTACAGACCAATTCCAGAGGCACTTAGGGCTACCAGTTCTTAATATTTTGAGGCTTCCACATTGTAAGCTGGGTTTTTTTTGAGTTTCTCCCACTGTTGACTTTACATTCTGATTCCTGAGGTCTGCCAGGCAGTTGTCACTCTTCCACTGAATTTGAATTTACAAAATTTTGTTATTTTCTCCTCTCCAATTCTCCGTCTTTTTTTTAGTCACTTGAACGTAATGTTAGATTTCAGAAGGAAGCAAAAGTATATTCAAGAGTTTAATATGCTTGGAACAAGCTATAGGTTTTCTTCAGACTCCAGGAAAAATGTCCTGGATATCAACTCTTAATACAATGCCTGCATTTAACGTGAGTTATCTCCCATTGAGAAGAGACTGAAAGTCTATGTGGTTGCCTGTGTTCTATTGTTAGAACAGTTTTTGAGAGAGTATTTAGAAATATTTTTCTGAGAGAGGCTGTATATATATATATATATATATATATATTATTTATTTATTTATTTATTTATTTATTTATTATTTATTTATTTATCAAATATATGTATATATAAGTCTCCAGCTCAGACCATTCAATTGCCTGTTTGACATCTGCACTTGGAAAGAAAATACACTGAGTTTCACAGAGGATGAACAGAGCTCAATCCCTGACCCTTTCAAAACCTATTTCCCTATGGCCTCCACACCTCAGTTCATGTCAACTCATCTCTCTAGCTGCTTGGGCCAAAAACTTTGGAGTATCCCTGACTTCTTGCTTTCTCTCACTGCCTTTATCCAAGCCATGAACCGATCCTGTTTTACCCTCAAAATGTACCCAGAATCTGACCTCTTTACCTCTGCTGCGGTGATCTGAGCCACTATCATCTTTCTTGGATTTAAGGATGAGGCCAAATTTTTGATATGCAAGAAGATCTGGAGCTAACTTTGAAAGGTATAGCCTAGAGAAAACTGAATCACTCAGATCAGCAATTTGTGAGAATCTGTTCTTCTTTTTAAGAAGAAAAGGCAGAGAAGGGAAGAGACAGTAAAGTGATCCACTGGGAGAATGAAAGCCTAGTTCAGAAACGGCCATGGGTTTTTTACCAGCTGCCAAATGTAATACCTGTCTTGAAGTTGTTGGCATTGCTACAATGTATACTTCCTTCCATCACTACAGATCTTTGATTTTTTAATTAAATTTTTTTGCTTTGTATACAATGACTTTATAAGAATGTTTTTGTTTATTATTCTCATCAAGGTAGAAGTTAGTGGGGAGAACAAGATAAAAGGGTGAAATTTGAAATCTATGTCAGCTCTGGGTACAAAATGCTTATAAGAATGAAACAATCCATAACCTGAATGAAATAATCAGACTCTGGGTAATACACAGAATTCCCTCTAAATTAGACATTGTCTAGGGCATGGAAAGCAGAGGGAAGCTTGAGCCAATATTTCCTACATGATCATGGGAATGGCAGCCTTAGCTAACATCTGAACTACTGACTATGGGTTTTGTTTGTTTTGGTGTTTTGTTTTTGTTTTTGTTTTTTGGTAACATGAATAAAATTGTGACTTAAGATGACATCTCATCTCAAAATAAAAAAAATAAACACTTTGACCCAAACAATAATGTCACCCATAGCCTCAGAATTTGACCTTCTCAGTTCCATTGATTTTTACCCCTACTCCATAAAACTCGTCAGCTATTCTCATGGTCATACTTGGGCCTTACTAATCCAGTAACTGTTCCATATCTGCCTCTAATTGCCCTCTAGCAGAAGCTCCAGGTTCTGGTAGAGACAGAACGGGACTGAAAACACAGGAGACACTTGTATATTCACAGTCTTCCTGCTCTTATCTACCTTCTGGGCTTCACCATGTCAGCTGCTTTTCCATCACTAAGTTTAGCTCTCTTTTCTCTACTATTCTCCTAACATACTGATATTACAAATTGAAATCCCAGATCCCAACTAAGCTTCTGGATAATGCACACATGTTCATGGTCTCTTATCTCAACTGGCTCTCAATTCTGGCAATCCACAAAGGTATCCTTTCTCATCAGCTTTTTTTCTCTGCAGCAGCTATTTAAAACTTTCTCTATTCTCCTCAAATTACCCAACTCACTACTTCAGTTCCCTTGCTCTCAGCCTGTGCCTTTGCCTCCTACTTGATGGGGAAAATAGAAATCACAAAAAGGGAAATTGCCCAGCTCCCTGTCATCTCGTGCATAGATTACCACTGCAATTGTGCCCATCCTTTCCCCCTTGCCATCTGTCATACACAAGAGGTGTCTCTCCTCCAGGCTAAACTCATCTCCATGCCCTCAAGCTCTGTGTTCCCCTACCTCTCCATTCCTCTAGGAGCTTGCTCCATATCATTCTCAGTCCGATACCTTCACTGGCTCCCCTCTCTTCCTGCACTTGCCAATGAGCACATAAGCACACTCAAGTTTCTACTGTCTCAGGACACAAAATAAACAAAGAAAAAACCACCCAATCTGCCTTTACCTCCCCTTTCAGCTACCATTCTTGTTCCCTCTTCTTCTCTGCCAAACTTTCCAGAGTGGCCTCACTAGCTGTCTTCATTTCCTCATCTCTTTTCTGAGGTTATTAGAAATTGCTTTGCTATGAATCTAGTATGTGCTTTTTGTTCTTGTTTTTCTTCACTTTTCAGTTGGTCCCACTGGTTATGTCCTTGTTCTCAAAATAATCTCTCTTCTTGACTTTCCTAAAATAGCACTTTCCTTATTTGTTTTGATTTTTTCTCTTTAATACTCTGCTTGTGTGTGTGTGTGTGTGTGTGTGTGTGTGTGCATAATCCTCTTTCTTTGCCTTCGTGGTATGACTCAGGATATCATATCAACCCTCTCATTTTTTCTTTTCTCTATATACCCTCTAAGAGAAATGTCACCCAGTCTCATAATTCATGGACCATGGCTTTCAAAGCTGTTGTTAAGGCTTCATAAAGATACATAGGCTTCATAAAGCTATGTAAATATGTGTGTGATATCACATATACACATATATCACATCTCTGTATCTTTCAAGATGTTCAAAGCCAAAGTTCCTCAAAAAAAAAAATTCACAGAGGTCTTCTTCAGCAGGCTTCAGTTAATATTTTTTATCTTTTTTTTTTCATCTTTAGTTTCTAATTTGTTATCAGTGAACATACATTACTTATATTATTTAAAAAGTCATAACAAGTGGATTAGCCAGAAAGAAGTGAGACCCGCAAAGGAGATGAAGAGTCAACAAAGAGGTGAAAGGAGGACCAGGAGACTATGGAATCACAGGAGCTAAGGAAAGGTGGCACTTTAAGAAGATGGTGGGATCAATATTATAATGAGACTTAGGGAGATTAAGTAATTTGAGGACTGAAAAGAATACCTTGGATTTGGATACTTGAAAATTCTAGAGATTACCAATAAAGCAATCTCAGAATTTTTGAAGGTAAAAGCCAATGGAATTGGCTGAAGAATCAAGGACAGCTGGAGAAATGAGGATCTCTAGAGAATGAAACTCCTCTGATATGGTGGATTCCATAGTGGATGTGATCAACTGATGGTGCAATATGAAATGAGTAAGTAGGCAATGAGATATTAAGATTAAATATGCAGAAGTTAGAGGGAATAGCCAATGTCAAAATCTCCAGCTTTTGGAGATAAAATGAGATCATGAGTATAGTGGAGTATAGCCAGGAGAAGGAACACGCAAAGACAAGAGAGGTGTATAGACTGAATGTAGTTAAGGATAAGTTTGTAGGTGTAGGACAGAAAGTCAAATTATTTTCTGCCTGTAACTCAATTTTCTTTTTAATCTTGAATGCAAGTTCATGTGAGTAATATCCCTACTAAATACAGACGTAGGTCTATAATTGATAATTTCACATGGAAGTATTTTAAAACAATAAAAGATAAGCGCCATTTATAAGAAGGTATTTAGCTTAATTACCTTAAGAAATTATCATTGGAAAGATTTTGGTTTGGTTTACTTTGCTCTAGCAAATGCTAAGAATTTATAAAGTCTGATGTCAAACTATAAAATTATATCTTGCCAAGCTAAGAAAAAATTTAAAATTGTTTATTATAAAAATAAGGCCAAGCATTATCTCAAAATGGATATATTAAAAGGGATAATGATTTCCACAATACTCCTCAATACTAGAATCAGTCTGAATTATTAATGTTATATTGTTTGCATTTATATTTATCTCCAAAAACTGGCACATTATTAGAAGGAATTCAAAACCAAAGACATGTTAATATTTAAAATACCTTACTAGATATAGAATTCGTCCTGCATGGGAGCAAAAATGGAAAGATATCCAGAAAAGTTGAAGCTGAAGAATTGAAAAGGAAAAAAAAAATCCTTTAGTGAAACCACTTTCCCAATTTCATTTTGATTTCTTTTCAGCTTTAAGAGCAGCTTAATATGGAAAAAAAAAATAAAGCACAAGGCTGGAGAGAAGAGCCACATTTTTTCTTCTTCATTGTCAAAGAAATAGCTTTCCCTGCTCCTACTAAATTGGAACTAAGCTCATAAGGATGAAAATAAATGACTAATTTCTTGGGAAATAACCTTAAATGAAAGATTCTTTTTGCCCAATGGTTGCTTTTCTTAAACTCCAGTTGACTTAACCTCATTCTCAAGGCCTCTTCTGGTCTTCCTTTCCTTGCACCCTACTGCTATCAAGTGTGCCTTAGAAGTCTGTCTCATCACTTGCTACCCATTTGGGAAATGTTTTCCTTTTGTGATACAATTTGTGGGAAGGAATAAGTCAAATGTGATTGTGCTTACTTAATTTCTCTTTTAAAACCCACCGAATGGGGGATCCCTGGGTGGCGCAGCGGTTTGGCGCCTGCCTTTGGCCCAGGGCGCGATCCCGGAGACCCGGGATCGAATCCCACATCGGGTTCCTGGTGCATGGAGCCTGCTTCTCCCTCTGCCTGTGTCTCTGCCTCTCTCTCTCCCTGTGTGACTATCATAAATAAATAAAAATTAAAAAAAATTTAAATAGAAAAAAAAATTAAAAAAATAAAAATTAAAAAAAATAAAATAAAACCCACCGAATGTTTAAGATTTGTAAAAATGGCAACCAAAAATATGACCATTAATTTTGCAAAGTAATGTTTCCAACAACTCTGACAAAAACTCCTGATAATCCTTGAAGTTTTTAATATATGCCTAAATATTAATTTTAGTCTTCTCTTTTTTGCTAAAATTATTTAAAAGGATACTTCTTAGTGTCATCTGTGTAAGAATTTAAAATTTCAGTGAAAGAAACTGAATTAATTTTATTAATTAATGAACACAAAGACTGTGTTCATTTCAGAGCCCACCTTGCATGGTTTTTGCTAGGTTAGCTGTTTAGAACTTCAGGGCTGGCCCTAAGCATGGTATTTATAGGCCAGTGATTTAAAAAAAAATTTTTTTAAGCAGTGGAAATCTTTTCCTCTCCTGCCCTCAAACTGAATCTTAACTATCCCATGAAATTCATATATACATAAATATCATATGTAAGACAAAATGGAACATCTGAAGAAAAAGTAGGGCTTGGGTTCCTAGAACTCTGCCTATTTCTTCTTGTTTTTCATAGTGACTCTCTGGTACCTTCTTTGATTCTATGATATGCAAAAAAACCACTCATCTTCACCATAGAAAGAGGGCCAAACTTTGGTCTCCATGCTCATTTTCTAGAATTTCTTTCTCACTGCAAAACACCTCTCCTTGCTTCTCACTCCTCAACTGGTGATGTAAGCTGGTTCATCATTTGTTCATTCCACACAGATCTGCCCAATCTACACTTGTACCCTTTCAACAACTATCCCAAACCACTACTTGCACCACAATCCCAGAAACTCAGTCCCTCTATTCCGATAGTCTTAGCTAGACATTTGGTAGAACACAGTTCAAACACATTGCTATTGAGTTTTACACGAGTGATAGCCTTGTTTACTGTTCCCAGATTTGAAAATTTTTGTTTACAAATTTTAGAGAAGATATTTTTTAAGCCAAATACTTAGTCTACAGAATTTCAATTATATACCAAAGTGTTACATTTTTTAAAAGATTTTTTTTATTTATTCACCCTGTCTCTGTATCCTGAGAGAACTGGAATGGGTCACATCCCTAAGCTGATTCCAGGACCAGTCCAGAGATTCTGATCAGACATTTTCATAAAGTCATTCCTTCAATCTTACTTTAAAATCTACTTGGATCTGGGTTACTAAAGTAGCTTATTTGTATCAATACTAATTTTATGTTAATCTAGCTTCTTCAATACACATCTTACATTTCTGGGAAGATTTTACGTTTTTTTTTTTAATTTTTTTTATTTATTTATGATAGTTACAGAGAGAGAGAGAGAGGCAGAGACACAGGCAGAGGGAGAAGCAGGCTCCATGCACCGGGAGCCCGATATGGGATTCGATCCCGGATCTCCAGGATCGCGCCCTGGGCCAAAGGTAGGCGCCAAACCGCTGCGCCACCCAGGGATCCGAAGATTTTACTTTTAAGTAAATTTTTTCTCTATTACATCTTTTTGGGTATGATAAGCAGGTGGGGCAGTTCTTTGTTTCCTGTGTCAATCAAGAAAATGTTGCTGATCACCTGTGATGGGATGTGATGTGAAAGGCACTATAGGAAAGGCACAGTCTAGCTCTCAAGAAGTGTACAGGGTGAGAAGCAAGGCATATGGCAGCCAGTGGCCCAGGGTAATAGCCCTCTCTCTGCCTTGTGGAGGGGAACCCAGGAGACAGAGAATAAATGACTTCCCAGCTTTCTGGTTGTTGTGCCCAGTGACTCAGGGAATGGGTGGTGGGGAAGATCTCTCCCTTTACAAAGCAAAGCCCAGGCCAGATATAAGTGAAAGCTCAGGCAAGCTTTCTCAGATCATCATCACCCAGTCTTTACCAGAAATGACATTCCTCCACTCATTCCACCATTAAAGATCCAGGAGAGGCAGGGAGGATAGGTATCCCTTGGGAAGGATGGAACTAATAATAGCAATAGCTAAGATTTCAACAAACAATTAATGCCTGCCAGGTATCAGGTACTATTCAAAGGGCCTTATATATGTCAATTCATTTAATGCTCTCAACAAACCCAAAGTTAAATACTATCATTAATAGTCTAGTGTTACAGATGAGGAAACTAAAGCATAGAGAGATTAAGTCACTTGCCCAAAGTTGCAATGTTTGGGAAAGCCAGGATTTGAACACAGGCTCCAGATCCCATGCTCTTACCCATATATACACACTGCATCCCTTGGTGTAAGTACCCATGGAGAGGGAGGTGGTCTGGCCTGATTTCTGGACCTGGACTCCCGGGGCTAGCACTTCCTGAGGTGTGTCTAGTTTTCCCTGGTCCATGGGCCATCATGCCTGCACCTGATCTTGAAATCTGTAGTCATAGTCAACTGCCTCCATCAGCAATTCTTTCATTCAATGGGGCCTCTCTGTTCCTGAAAACTCTCCTGTGGGTCTTATAGGAGCATGTGGCTCCCTTGTTTGCTATGTGTAATCTGTGGGGCCAGGATCTAGCTGTGGTTGACCGTTTAGATGCCCACCTCCACCAGTGGTGGACCATTGCTCCTACACCATACTGGTTTGCAGTCAAACACACTCACAGCTTCTCCTGAAGGCTGAACCCCTTACTTTCATCTCTGTGTCTTCAGGGGCTAACACAATCAACATTACTTTGAGGTTAAGATGCTCTGCATATTGAGTGGAGGTATGAGGTAACTAGGTGATGGGCATTAAGGAGGGCATTTGATGTAATGAGCACTGGGTGTTACATGCAATGGTGAATCACTAAATTCTACCTCTGAAACTAGTTATATGCTGTATGTTAACTAAATTGGACTTAAATGGGAAAAAAAAGATGCTCTGCATATTTCAGCTCCAGCAACAAACAAAACTGAGATTTTAAAAATGCCCTTCTGATCCTTTTTTTTTTTTTTCATTTCAACTCATATTCCTTTTCAAAAGTGCTTGAATTTTTTTTTTCTGGTCCAAAATAAAACTTAACCAGCTACTCTTTTGTCTGGGCACAATGACACTGGATCTCTCTGCTTAATATTCCTCATAGCTTACTTGTGTTCACAGACTGGATTTCATTGTGTATGTTTTTTTCTAAACTGTTCAGTGAGATTATTCCTAGGACTGACCCTTCAAGAAGGCTGCCCAGGAATGGCTGCCCCCTCTATCTGTTCTCTTGTCCTTGTGTCCCTGTCAGGTTTCCTGACCATAGCAAAGCTTACTTATTTTGAATTGCTTTGGTGCAGAACTTTGTCACAAATGTCCTAGAAACTTACATGACAACTGGTTTCCTCCTTTGGGACACTAGAGGAGCCCTAAGCACATTGGATGAATTACCATAATACACGTAATCGGCAAAGCTATTTTTTCTCAAGTGTTATGCCTTAACACAGAGTAAAAGGATTTACTTAATGTTGCATTTCAAGAGGAGACATTCACAATTAGAATCTTATCCTCTCCATGATCCTATGGTATGTTAAAGTTCTCATGTATTAAAACTAAGGGGATCCCTGGGTGGCGCAGTGGTTTGGCGCCTCCCTTTGGCCCAGGGCGCGATCCTGGAGACCCGGGATCGAATCCCACGTCGGGCTCCCGGTACATGGAGCCTGCTTCTCCCTCTGCCTGTGTCTCTGCCTCTCTCTCTCTTTCTCTCTCTGTGTGACTATCATGAATAAATAAAAAAAAAACTAAGTATCTCTTTTCAGCCTATCAGCTTACTCTGACATAAGCCATTACTATGAAAATGATCTTAATGAGCATTAAAATTATAAGTAGCAGAAATAATTTTAAAATTATTTCAGTAAAGTCAAGTGTTTATGAAGAAAGTATCAGTGCTAAATGGCTTTCCTAACTTGGTAGTGGTAATTTTTAAAGTTAAAAGCTTTGAAATTTTTACCTTGATGCAACAAACTGGCTTTCTCTTTTTCCCAGCCATGCTTTTTGAAGTTTTTCACATACCACAAAAATACATAATAAGGGATAGTTAACTTCACTCTGAACCCCAGCTACATGACCATGACATATTTGGAGGTGACTTTGAGGTGCATTCCCAAATATGGTACAATGCTTTCTAAATTTACAGTCTGATTTCCTGCTGCCAGTTATGACTGCCAAATGCTACTGACAGTGCGGCCAGTTTGTGGTGTCCCTAAAAATCATCAGCAATTTGAAAACATTAGCGCCCGGCAATAGTCATACTTTGCAATGATTGCCTGTATTTATCACCTTACTTTTCCAGGGTACAAACTAAAAAAAAAAAAAAAAAAAAAAAAAAAAAAAAATCACAGAGAAAAATTAAACTTCTCTAGCAGAGGGAAAATATAGAGTTGAAAAGTCAAATGCATTATAGGATCCCAACCCCTTTCTGTATTGTTTAAAAACAAAAATAAACAATTTAAGCACTGGGCTTCTGTGGCTATGCAGAAGAAAAAGATCATAAATATGTACCCTCCTCAAATGCTGCTTTTGTTTGCCTTCACATTTGCAGAGCATTTCGAAATATTAGTATTTCGATCCTAATTGTGGTTATGTGGCAGTACTAAAAATGGGGAGAAGTTCATTGCTTCATTCAGCAGATATTCACTACGTTCTGCACCATGGCATGAACTGTGCCTGGCAATGCAGAAGTGCATGACACAGGCCTGGCTTCTGCCTTCAGGAATCTTATAGTCTCCCGAGACAAACAGTGATGTCCATACAACAGAGAAGAGGAGGCAGTGCTAGGAGAGCACATATGTAGGCAGGCAGTAAATACAGACTCCCCGGAGGAGCAAGAGTGAATCCAAAGCCCAAAGGATGGATGTGAGCAGTGCAAAATGTGGTATGGGCATTTGGAGAACATTCCAGACACAGGAAGAATGGTGGGGCCACCTACTAGAGATTTGGGTTTGTGCGGAGCCCAGAGGCACCAACAGAAGAGATGAGTAGCAGTCAGCCCCTGCTCTGCTCTCCATTTGTACATCGTGGCAAGTAGCTGTCTCCCATCCAAGACCATGTGTCTGTCTTTTCATACAAAGGTACCAAATGCTTGCCAAATCAACTCCTATGAGTAGGTTAACTTTTTAAAAAGTATTTTATTTTTTTTGAGAGAGAGAGATAGTAAGAGAGCAGGGTGGAGAGGGAGAAGCAGTTCCCCTGAGCAGGAAGCCAGACATGGGGCTCGAACCCTAGACCCTGGGATCATGACCTGAGCTGAAGACAGATGCTTAACCTACTGAGCCACCCAGGCGCCCCTGAGTATGTTGAGTCCAGGATAAACTATTTTCACATACAGACTCCCAAACTTAGTGGTTTAAACAACCTAGAAGTTTGTTTCCTCTCATGTGACACTGAGCAAGTGGTCCAGGGGCAGTAACGTGGCTCTACCACTGTCAGTGGGTTGGCTAGAGTCCAAAGCCACCCAGTGGTCTCTATTCTTTAGCCTTCAGGAGTAGGGAGAGGGATGTGACCTGGGATACACATGTGAGCCTTGATGTAGGGCGAGAAACACAAGTAGCGTGCATCACTTCTCACTTCTCATTCACAGGGTCATAGCAAGATTCAGGGGAGGCTGAGAGATGTATCCTGTGGCTGGAAGCCATTTGCTGTGCTAAAATTAGCATCAAAGAGTGGAGGAGGGATGTGGGTGGACACTCAGCAGTCCATGCCACAAGGGCAGTGAGGAAAGAAGGCGGGTGTGATGGTAGAGAGGCAGGCAAGAGTCCATCACATGAGGCCTCATTCAGAGCAAAGGAAACCATGTTAGTGTCTTAAAGGCAGTGGTGGATTTAGGAGTATGGTATTTGCTCACAGAAGAGGCTTTTGCAAAAGCCTTGATTGATCAGGGCAGCCACAAGCCAAGGTTTTCTACTGATTCTCCCATTGAATTGTCACATCACCTTCTTCACCAAAAACCCAAACACACATTCGGGGGACACATATCTGAGTCATATGGTCTCTGAAGAAATGGCTTGAGGACTTTTAACAGATAGTTGTGTGTAGTTAGACAGAAACCTGAAATATCCTGTGTTATTTGGCTTTATACTGTCAGTGACCGTAGGGCGTACTCTGAGGTTACACCCAGTCACAGAGGTCCCAACAAAACACACAACCTAAGGTGCGGAGGTGGCCACGGCAGCACATTCCTACCTGTAGATACAAGTGTGGCCTCTGCATTGTGGTCAAGCTACAGGAAAGAGCTAAGCTAGAGCTACCCTCTAGGGGGGCACAGTACTGCCTGCAGCCTCTCTGGGGAGCTGTATTTGTGGTCAGATCCCACCATGGATACAGGGCTGTCCACACAGCATTTTTCAGGCCAGCACGCCAAATTCTGTCTACACTGGGAACATCGAGGTCAAGGACTTTGCTGCTGTCTGATTTGTTCGGTATACAGGAACTGGACTTGAATCCAGGGAGAAGCCTGTTAGAAAGCCACCTGCCCCACACCACAGCTCAACTTGGCAAGATGCCACTCTTTTAAGGATAGCAGCAGCCATTCTGATGCACCCGCTGCGAGGCAGGCTCTTTATATATATGTAAGTGTGTGTGTGTGTGTGTGTGTGTGTGTGTGTGTGTGTATATACATGTCATGTTATATAGAAAGATGTATATATTATATATGTCATTTTCATCCTCTCAGTAACTATTTGAGGTACATATTATCATCCTTTTAGAACCATGGAGCCTGGGAAAGCAGGGTGACTTGGCAGCTGCACCCATAGGCAGAATTCAAACCCAGTTCTGATGGCACCAAACCCCAAAAATTTTACTGCTGTGTTATTTATTTAATTAGTAAGTTTCTTCCTGATATTTAATTTTCTAAATTCAATCAATGGACTGGCTTTGGGACATCTGTTTAAATTATACTTATATAAAAAAATTATACTTATATATATTATATATGGCTATCAACTAAAATGATCTTTTCGGGGCACCTGGGTGGCTCAGTTAAATGTCTGCCTTTGGTTCAGGTTGTGATCCCAAGGTCCTGGGGTTGAGTCCTGCATCAGGCTCCTGGCTCTGCGGGGAGCCTGCTTCTCCCTCTGCCTCTGCGTCTCTGCCTCTCTCTCTCTCTCTCATGAATAAATAAATCTTTAAAAATAAAAAAATATGATTTTTTCAAAACCTACCTAAATTTGCATGCAAATCACTGGCTATATCCTATAAAAAGTACATCAGAAAATTCTGATGCTCTTATTCTTAAAAAATGGCTTTTGGCAGCTTTAGTGCCTATAGGCTGCCTGGATTCTTGTCTTAAGGCTTCATTATCAAATCATTCTTTCTATGATAGGACATCATTTCTTTTAGGATAGCAATCAATGAATGAAAAATACAGAGAAGTCATGGCGGTGGTGTCCATTTAATTACTAATAAGTGTTATCAACTGATTAATAGTTAATTTCTGGTTAATCATCAATTATTAATTTAATTGAATTGCCAGAGCTAAAACTTAAAATGGAGCTGAAGCACAGAGGACTGATTTAATAAAAGTCAAACCTAACCAGGAGAGTTAAGTGAATCACAGCTAAGCCTCAAAACTAGAAATGGGGCTTCTCTCAACACAGGGTTTTTGACATCAGTCCATATTGTTGCATATGTCACGGCTTGTTCCTTCTCATTGCTGGGTAGTATATTCCATTGTATGGATGTACCTGTCATTCAGCCATTCACCTGTTGAAGGACATTTTGATTGTTTCTGTGTTTTGGTGATTAAGAAGAATGCTGCTATAACTATTCACAGAGAGGTTTCTGTGTGCACATGTTTTCATTTCTCTTGGGTGGATAGCTCGGGGCAGAGAGGCTGGGCCATATGGTAGGTGCATGTTTAATTTTGTAAGAAACCAGCAAGCTGTTTTCCAAGGTGGCTGTATCCTGTTGCATTCCCAGTGTGTGAGCAGTATATAAGGGTGCTGGTTTCTCCACATGCTTGTCATCACTTTGTATTGTCAGGCTTTTGAATTTGCGCCATTCCAGGAGCGTGTGCCTGTTTCTCAAGAAGTTTTGGTTTTCATTTCTGTGATGATTAGTGATGATGATTTTGAGCATCTTTTCATGTGCTTGTTTGCCATCCGTATATCTTTGCTGACATTTTGCAAAGTTTTGAGTTATCTTCTTACGTTGTAATAATTTTTTATGTAATTTGAATAATACAACTCCACTAACAGATATGTATGAGGGGGGACTTGCCCTAGTTTTGACAAGAGAGCTGGACTGAATGTTACCTAAGTCCAGATCTTGAACACTCAACTTCCAGACCCAAACTCCCCCACTATGAGAATTTCTGGGACTTGTGCAAACAAAATGGAGGGCACATTTTGGTGCAAGAAAGGTATATTCATCCAGATATATATCCGGACATATGATAATTTGTTGTTGACACACGGTTTCACCATAAAGTAAAGCAGCATCTTTGCTTCCTCTCCACGTCTCAGTAAGCATGCTGCATTTCCATCTGTGCAGCCCTCTGACCATGCAGCATTGTGCCAGCAGACCTGTCCCTAGCTGATCATGCAACACATCTTAGATGTGTTTCTACTTCTCTTTGGCAAAGATGACAATTTTCAAAGAGATTTTCATTTTTACTTTTCTGCATGCAAGGTGGAGTAAAATCATCCAGTCAACATTCTTATAAGTAGTTTCACTGGCAAGTGACCATCTGAGGAAAAAAAATACCTTTTGGAATTTATTTTCACAGAAATGTGATCAGATCTCCCCCAATCAGAAAAGCATGACCTAGAGAAAGTATCAATATTTGCACTAGTCAGTGTGCATATTTTAAGTTACTTCTTACCATAAGCAGAGGTAAAAATACTAAGCCCCATGTCATAAAGAGACCCCCCCAAACAGCATGTCAGTTTTCACTGCTGTACATGGAAAAGAGGGGTGCTTTTCTAATTTTTTTCCTCCTTGGGGATTCAAACTTAAAACTTGGGTTATAAAGAATAATAGCTTCAACTTTAGAAATATTTTTCTTACTTTTACTCACGGATAACTAAAGACCTAGAGAATGAAGTGCTTTTTCCCAAAAGCATATTGCAAACTAGGATATTATAAACAAATCCTAACTTGTTAACCATAAGGATAAGCCATTATGTTTGATCACTCCTGAACCACAGGCATAGTTGCTCTGATTTCGATCTGAAAAAGCTATAATTAATTTGATTTTAAAAATGTAACTTTTGTTTAGCACCTGTACTTTTAAATTTGTGTCCAAAGACATTTCAAAGAGACATCTTACACCATGGCAATAGGTTGGAAAATACAGAGAACACAGCTCCTAAGAACCCAAGAGTTTTGTATTTTTTTTCTTAACAAAAACTGATTGATCCTGAAGGAAGTGAAAAAAAAAAAGGAGCCTTAGAAGGGAATGTTAATGCATGCATATTTTTGGTACATTAAAGACTCCAACGTGCTAATTCAAGCACTGTTTACTTTTCGTATATAACAGGATTGCTGTTTTCAAGTGAAAAACAGAAGATATTTTCTGAGTGCCAAAAACTACTTATTCATGAAGTCTGAAATGCCATTATTATTATTATTAATTCTTATGTCTAGCATCTGTGAATAGCTTCTTATACGAGAAAACCATTTTGGGTCAGCTGAAGGCCAAAAATAATGAGCTGGCCTCCTGCCTCTGTGTATTGAATCAAGTAGCTGCCAATTAATAAAACTGATTTTTTTTTTGTTCCTGGGGTAAATTTCAGAAAATGAAAACAAACAGTTGTTGGTGCTTTTCATAAATTTCCAATGGAAAGAATATATTTTTCACAAGTTTAAAGACTGACTGTACTATAAGTAACCAAACAATTACGAGAAGCCGCCCGGTGTATTTCTGTGGTTTAGCAAAAGGGCCAAGTCGGAAGGAAAAGACATTCCTGGCATTTTCTGAAGCTAGATAAATACAGAGAAGAAATATAGATGAAAGATGGAACTGCTCTGCACAGTCCCTGCCAGATTCCTCGACTTTTTGGCATACTGATTGAATTTGGCAAATGTAACCAGTAACAATCTTTTCCATTAAAAAGAGCAGCATATACTTTATTTTACCATGCTGTTTGTGTATTTCTGACCCTCCCAAACTGTCTCTCTTTTTTAGAAAGTGATTCTTTCTGCAGAGTTGGCTGCCACTTCATTTATTTGAAACGGATCATTTATTACCAAAAAGGCTGCAGGGCACAGCTACTGTTGAACAGCTCCAAGAGACCTACAGCTCGGCAGGAAAAGTGTCTTTTTCTAGACCGAAAGATCCTTTAACATGTGCCAACAGCATCTATGCCAATCTAATGCCTTGATATCCAAACCTGTGTAATTTTGAGGAATCCTGGACTGTACAGTTTAGACAACATAAGCTACCCAGTCCTGTCATTTTCTTTTATTTGTGATCAGAAAAACTCTAATGTAGCCTGATATTCCTAATTTTGGTAACATGATTACATTAAGAAAAAGAATAACTCTCCAGCCCCAAGTCTAAATTTCATGGACTCCAACACTTCTGAGCCCTAATGCTTTTTTCTTATCTGGCAGTGATACTATAGTAAATTTATTAGGATAGGTAAGTAGCAATCTCTAGAAATACAATGTTGAGAAGCAAATACTAAGGCTTTGGTTCAGCTTCCCCCAGTTTAGGGAATGGAGGTTCACACCTGATAGGCCTCTTATGCAACTCAGATGGAAATGACCTTTTGTCCTTACCTTTCATTGGCTTCTTCTAAACTAAACAAAGATTAGGGTGTTCACCTGTTGCTATGAAGTTTCTGAATACAACATGATAGACATGTTTTGGTTTTTAATCAGCCAAAATTCAAGCAGCCTTTGTGTGGTTGGCAGTGATTTGTGTTTGTTATTGCTCTTATGCTATTTGCCATCTCATACACCCTTTCTTAGTCATTAAGTAGCAGCTAATTTAAAGCAAGGGAAAAACATTAGCTTGGTGTATGTGCCAGATAAATCCTGTGGTTTCAATTTACTGTTTGGAGCCAACAGTGACAGATAAAAAAATGAGAATCTGTAATTTGCCAAGTTTAAAGTCCCAAAACCAACATGTGAATACTTCATAGGCTTATATGTTCATAAAATGAAGACTGTTTGCATAGATTCAAAATGCATATGAGTGTTGTTTCTTACACTTCAAGATGACAGATAATAATAGGCCTCATTTAATCACAAAGTATTGGACAAAAAAAAAAAAGCAAAAAGTCACTGTTTAAATTTCAGAATGCTATTCCATACGAGTGGTAGGTCCAAAATATTCTCAATAAAAATTACAAATAATTACTTTCCACATTTTATAACTTACATCCATTTAATTCACAAAGGTTGCTTTATGAATGAGTTTTTAATAATAACAATAGAGCTAGCCAAAGCTGTTAGCAAGAATTTATAATTTTAACAAACATGGCATAACTCTTTTTAGAAATACTGGGTAAGGGCAGCCCCAGTGGCACAGTGGTTTAGCGCCGCCTGCAGCCGGGGGCGTGATCCTGGAGACCTGGGATAGAGTCCCACGTCGGGCTCCCTGCATGGAGCCCACTTCTCCCTTTCTCTGTGTGTGTGTCTCTATGAATAAATAAATAAAATCTTTAAAAAAAAATACTGGGTAAAATGACTTTTTTTTAAATTTTTATTTATTTATGATAGTCACACAGAGAGAGAGAGAGAGAGAGAGGCGCAGAGACATAGGCAGAGGGAGAAGCAGGCTCCATGCACCAGGAGCCCGATACGGGATTTGATCTCGGGTCTCCAGGATCACGCCCTGGGCCAAAGGCAGGCGCTAAACCTCTGCGCCACCCAGGGATCCCTAAAATGACTTCTGTACATCTTTACAAGACTTGCAAAATAACCTCACAACTAAAGTTATATAACTCCAAAACACCCTCAATAACAGCATGATAATAAAAGAGTAAATGTTAACTGCCCTAAAATTTTCTCCCATTATTGGTCCAGAAATCCAAATCCTGGCTTGTCACATTAGTGCACACCCTTTACGGTATCTGCCCAGCCCACCAGGGATGCTCTTGCCTGCTCCTGTACCTCACCCCCAGGGCAAGCCTTGGAAGCAGTTCTGTAAATGACACACTGTTTCCTTGTCCATACTGATTGGATGAAAGGTGGATACTCTTCCTGAACTGGGCCAGTCAGATCCCCCTTCCCTGAAGTTTCCGAATTGAGAGTGTGAATAGGGGGCACCTGGGTGGCTCCGTGGTTGAGTGTCTGCCTTTGGCTCAGGTCGTGCTTCCGGGGTCCCAGGATCGAGTCCCGCATCGGGCTCCCCACAGGAAGCCTGCTTCTCCCTCTGCCTATGTCTCTGCCCCTTTCTCTGTGTCTCTCATGAATAAATAAATAAAATCTTTTTTAAAAAGTGGGAATACTATGTGGCCTCACTGGGTTGACTGGAGAGTGAAGCTTGGGGACACAGTGGAGGAAACCACAGAAAAACAAGGAAAGCCAACTGATGGAGAAAGAATAACATGGAACAGATACAGATGACAGATGAGGAAAAAAATGTACTAGAAAACCTGTGAGACCCTGTCTCAGTACCTTTTTAGATCTGGGTCTGCTACCTTCTTGCTTGCTTTTCTTTTTCTTTCTTTCTTGACTTATTTATATAGAGGGATGGGGGAGGGAGGAAGGGAGAGAGAGAACACGTGTGAGCATGAATGGATGGGGCAGAGGGAGAGGGAAACAGAATCTCAAGCAGACTCTGCCTGGATCCCAGGACCCTAACATCATGACCCAAGCCAAAACTAACAGTAGGGTGCTCAACAGGCTGTACTACCCAGGTGCCCCTACAGCTTCGCTGCTTTCTTGCCCATGAGATGTTAAATATCTGTGTATCTTCTTTGGCACCCAAGCTTATTTGTGTTGTTTACATTGCTTGCAATTTATTGTATCCCAATTGATCCTGCATTCTATCTATGGGGCTTTGGACACATCGCTTAGACTATTGAACTAAAGCTTCACAAATCCTTAAAATGGGGACAGTATTGCCTGCATCACAGGGTTCTTGCAAAGACCAAATGAAATAAGAAAGCACCTAACCCAGCAATGACCACTCAGTAATTGGCTGCTATTTTAAAGAGATTATTCTATAACTTCCATTTTATAAAATATATACAGCTATTTATATTACATATTTGTTAGTCAAGGGAAAGCACTGCAACCTCTTATTAAGCCTAATATTCTAATATTTGCTAATTATTCATTTAATGGGTGATTCCAAATTGTTTGGTGAAATTTAAAATAAAGAGGGGCTTCCTAACAACTATTACCACTATAGTATTTCCCTCTTCATAGCAGAAACCTTGTAAAAAAAAAGTTTGTGAATAAATCCATAATTCTTTCTTTTCTCTTAATCTCGCATTTAATCTGTAATGAAGCCCTGTTTAGGCTGCCATGTTCCCATGCACTTGACAGCTCACCAGCTTCCTAGAGGGTTTTTGCCAACACCCTTTCTGACCTTCTCCCTACAGACCTCTGAGAGTGATCTTCAAAAACACAAATGGGATCATATCACTGTTCACATTAAAATTTTTCAATAGCTTCTCAGTACCACTAGAACAAAATCCCAATTCTTTACTATGGTCTGGCATTCCCCATGTAATCCAGGCCCCCACCCCCATCCCTCCAGCTTTCTAAACACATCTTGTGTCACTCTCCCATTCAATTGTCACTTAGCCTCAACTGCCTTGATCTTCTTATAAGTCCTTGGAAACTCTAAGCATATTCCCACCTTATGGCCCCTGCACATACTTTCTTTCTGCAAATTCTTCTTGTCTTCATCCTTTATATCTTAGTTTAGATGCACCTGCTCCAAGATGCTTTCTCTGATTTCCTGGTCTAAATAAAATATGTTAGCCCTCTATTACTCTTCATCCAGCCCCATTTGTTTCCTTCATAGCATTCAGCACACTTAATAATTATTTTGTCCATTTATTATTATTTTTTTGACCAGGACCTTCTTATAGCATTTGAGAAAGCTATGAGGCCTGTAGTCCTACTCTTTCCTCCTGAATTCTGGGAGTGATGACTAGGCCAAGTCCTGCCTGTGTGGAGGATCTGTATACTGTGACTTTATTCTACCCCTTTGCAAAGGGTTATCTTTGTGAAGGAGGAGTCATCGCCTGGATCAGCACTAAACATATGTGGTCATTCTTGATTACACTTTTCAAGAGGTCTTGCCCCCAGTTAGCAGTGCATAATCTCCTCTGATTTCAATAAATTAATAACCAGCCTATGGAAATAAAGTAGAGTGGAATCACTTCTTTTCACTAATAGTTATCAATCTGCAATCATTTGAAGGATTATTTTGCTAAAAGGGAAATTCAGAAGCATATAAAATTACCTTTAAATAGATTCTATAAAGCAATAGACTATTTCCTATAGATTAACTTAAAGTGGAAACTAAAAATGTGGTACCTGTGGTAAAATCTTTAAATAAATTTAAATGACAAACTGAAAAGGAAAGTCAAGTCAGCTAAGTTATTACAATTATTTTTTTAAAGATTTCATTTATTTATTTGTGTGAGAGAGAGACAGAGAGAGCAGAAGGAAGGGTAGAGAGAGAGAGGGAGAGAGAGATTCTCAAGAAGACTCCATGCTGAGTGAGGAGCCCCACAGGGCTCCACCTCAGGACCCTGAGATCATGACCTGAGCTGAAATCAAGAGTCAGATGCTTAACCAACTGAGCCGAGGAGCCAAGTGATTAAAATTCTGAATATTTATCCAATATATTGGATATTTATCCAATCCAAATATTTATCCAAGTTTGAACATTTGAACTCTCATCTGGCATGAAATCAGTACAGCAAAAGTAATTGTTTAGTAATAATTATTAAAACCAATTATCAGTCAGTGCATAGGTCCACCAAAAATCATGTCAAGAATGCTCATAGCAGCACTATTTGTAATAGGCCTACTTTATTCTCACTTAGTATGTAGAAGATTATTTAAAAAGCATTATGTTCAAGTTATCCATTTGTAAGTTTCTCAGAATGTTGAAGTACTCTATAATTTGTAAACAATGTAAATGTCTGCAATTATACATAATGTGTTATATATTCTCTAGAATAGATGAGAAACTAGTATCTAAAATAAATTAGAAACTGGTGTCACAATTTAAAAAGTAAGAGGCTGAAGTCACTTATTATGGAATATTAAATCTTAACAGAAACATCCTGCTTGCACACAAATCTGTACACAGATACCCTAAGGGTTAGGAAAGAGAGCTGAATCAATAATAATTTACACATCATTCCAGTAATCTGTGTAAATATACAAAATTTGAATACAATTATGATGGATGCTGCAATGGCTGCCCAGTATAACTGAGTAGAAAAGCAATTGACTGATGAAGAATATCTCTACATACCACAGTTACCTAAGAGACAACTATAAAATTTGGCATTCAAACTTAATAAATTAATTTAAACAACAAATAGTCTGAATGTGGACTAATTCATCAGAATCTAGGATATCAGAAGAGTGTCCCCATGAAATATGAAGTCAACAATATAAGGGCAAATAAAGTTGCTTTCTACTGAAGAAAGTAGAAGACTTATGAAATTTTCTCGTCTAGCATGTGGTTTCGGATAATAACATGAAATACTTAAATAGTGTTAGAAAAGTTATAGTGACCACATGTCCCAAATCAGAAATTTTAGCAATGTATATAAAACAGTTTTATGCATTCAGCACACTTATAACAATTAAATCACATTTATACATGTAACATACCTTTAGGGTCCATCCAAATCAACTTTATAGAAAATATTAAAACCATATCAAATTCGGATAATTAATAAAGGCAATCATGGAAGGAATACTTTAGCAACATTTAATTCCTTTTTCTAAGTTTAAGTGTACTCCTTATCCAGTGCTTCTCAAGCTTTACTATGAATATTAACCATCTGGGAATCTACTTAAAATGCAGATTCTGATCCAGTAGGTCTGAGGTAGAGTCTGAGATTCTGAACTTCTAATATGCACCTTGGTGCTCCTGTTGCTTCCTGTCTGGCACCACACTTCGAATAGCAAGTCCTTAGCCATTGGACTGTTGGGAGAGACCAAGAGCAAGAAAAAGCCCCAGACCAGTTGCATCCAAGCCACCGCAACTTTGTCCATTTATTCCAGGGTGCCATACAAATATCCCATACTTTTCTGCTGACAGGGGAAAGGTTAGGAAGCAGTGTTTTAGAAGACAAACATATAACATATATTTTGATAAACTTTTGGAGGCAATACCATTAGTTGGCTTGGCCAGGGGTCCGGCATACTGGGTCAGGTCTTCCTATTTTAGGAGAGTATTTTAAACTGGTCAACACGTCAATTTGTCTTCTCTCAGTTTTAGGAACTTATAGATATATTTTTATAGCATTAGCAGAAAGTTCTCCTTGTTTTCTTTTCTTTGATGAGGAGCAAATCAAGTGCCCTAGGGAGATTGTCTTCATGCTTGCAGGAATACAGCAAAGTGCAATTCTATAACTATATGCCTATCCCAATCTCTCATGGGCCAGAGCCACACTCATCCTGTTCAGCATGACATCATACACTGGAGCATTCTACATACACAGTTGTATTTGTTGAGGGGATTAGTTTTCCATGTAATGGCTTACTCATCCTCAAGCATTCTTTAACTTTTTTCTTTGAGAAGGCTGATTTTTATTTCCCTTGCATTTAGCGTCATGGACCAATGAATATAAATGATAGTCTGCTTCTCTTGCCACTGAAACTCCTGTGGATCAAGGGTTCTTAAACTTTTGTGTGCTTCTCAGTTACCTTAGGAGCTATTGAAATACAGTTTTCAGGTCTTATTCATAGAGACTCTCAGTCAGTCCATTTAGGGTATGGCCCAGCAGTCTTTTTTTTTTTTTTTCAAACTCCATATTGCTCTAGACAGGTGGACTATAGACCACCCTTTGAGAAACACTGTGGCAATGCACCACAGTACATGAACGTGGCCCAGGAGTAACTGTTGGGAATGTTCCATAATACTTAAAGAGTATTGTGTAAGGAGAGATGAAAGCGCTGACTCGTAAGAAGTTATAAGGCTAAGAATGGACGCTATTATTCAAGATGTGCTAAGAGGCATGACCTTTTTATTGCAGGTATCCAGTTTGAACTTAGATTTTTAATTTGATTTCTTTCATTAGGGATTTTTCTTTTTACTGCATAATAATTAATGGCATTTAAGGTACCTAGAAGTCATCCCTTGGTAGTGGGGGACGTGTTTTTTTGTTTTTTTGTTTTTTTAAGATTTTATTCATCCATTCATGAGAGACACAGAGAAAGAGAGAGACAGACAGAGACACAAGCAGAGGGAGAAGCAGGCTCCATGCAGGGAGCCCGACGCGGATCTGGATCCCGGGACTCCAGGATCACGCCCTGGGCCGGAGGCAGGCGCCAAACCTCTGAGCCGCCCAGGGACACCCGGGGGGATGTTTTTAAAAGTAAAAATAAGATACATGAAAGGTGACTAGTTACAAAGATCTTAGACATTTGGAATAGAGCTCATGTAAGTGGTAGGTATAGAAAATTGACGTAGATTAGTGTAAAAGATTTAAATTAAACCCAAAGCTGATGTATTCCAGTTTTCTAGTTTCAATTATCTTAATTCTAAAAATGCAAATATAGGGCAGCCCGGGTAGCTCGGTGGTTTAGCACCGCTTTCAGCCCAGGGCCTGATCCTGGAGACCTGGGATCAAGTCCCACGTGGGGCTCCCTGCATGGAGCCTGCTTCTCCCTTTGCCTGTGTCTCTGCCTCTCTCTCTCTCTCTCTGTGTCTCTCATGAATAAATAAACAAAATTAAAAAAATAAAATAAATTAAAATGCAAATATATACATATATGGGTATATACTTATGCATACAAACATATATGACATAAAATGTCATTAGTATTAACTAATACTAATATTTGGAAAATATAGCTACCCTTCTTAAAGTCTACGTAATAGAAATAACTTTAAAAAAATCACAAAATCATATGGTTTTAACTACATATACCATAACTCTTACTAGTAATAATGCTTAATTAGCATAAAGCTGCAAAGACAGCAAGCAAGACTAGAAAATCCTGAAAACCAAGGAAAGAAACAGAGCATTTGGGATGCAGGAGGACGGCACCATTCCTCCATAAAACAAGTATGTTCTCTGTCAAGTCCTATTCCCCCTTGTGCCTTCCGAGACAGCTGCTCTGTCTCATAAAGCAGTTTCTCAACCAGGCTTAGTCTTTCAAACACAGCCTTACACAGCAGCGTCCACACCCACACACTGCTTTACCCTGCAGTGGCCGTTAAGAGAACAGACTGCAGAACCAGATTTCTTGGGTCCTTTCCTTATGACCTGGGTGATTCAGGGCAAGTCGCCTAATCATTATGTAACTCAGTTTCTTTACCTACAAAATAAAGATAATTCCCATATTACTGGAAAATGGAGAAGACTAAATAAAAGGGTATGTGTGAATGGCACACAGGAAGCCAAATAAAATGAAAATGATATTACTTTTATCACTATCTCTTTTGCTCTACTTACATGCAGCTCTGTTTTTCATCTTTTCTCACCTTTAGCCTTCAGGAAGGGGAGGGAAATTTATTCTGCTGGGAATGTGGTAGTGGAGACATAAAAGAAGTAAGATGGATTCATTAGAGTGAAGCAGAGCTAGTATGGATGAAGGAGACAAGTGTCCTATTAGCTCAGACTGTCTGAGACACATTTGATTTTTCCAAGGGCTCCCTGGATATTGTAGAAGACCACTGAATCACATCAAGCGTAAAAGCATTTCCTAGAGCTGTCCAAGGAAAATTTAAAAACACAAACAAACAAAAAGTGGCTTCAAAGAGTCATTCTGGTATCAGATTTTTAGATGCACTACACTTATAAAAATGCAAAGAATTAAGATTAAAATTCTTGATTCTTATTTTGTAAATCTTTCTGTCAAAGCAGAGTGCTAAATAAATATGAAAAAGAGCTCCTACTGGGTTTCATAAACAACAATTAAAGGGCAGCATGGCCCTAGTGCAGTAATTTTCAATTTTTTCTAAAGCAACAAAAAGCTGTTTTAAAACAAGATCTCATGCATAATCCTAATATGTAAAATGGAAAAACTAGCTGCTCTAATTAAAGTAGGTGACTGCCCCCCACACCAAGCATTGGCTTCCACCTTGCCCTGAGGACTGGGCCCCAATCTCTCCCAGGGGGACCCTAACAGTCCACGAGACACAGTTTGAAATTCCCTCATCTGTGGAAACAGCCCTAAACGAGACATCACAATCATTTATGATGTTATGCCATGTGTTGACAGTGTGGTTTTCGGTACTTCACTGATCTGGGCCTTACATTCCTCATCTGCAAAATGTGTATTTAAACAGGTAACTCACGTCTCCCAGCTCTCACTTTCCATGAATTTATTATATAAAGAAAGGATAAAAAGGAAATAGGAATTCTGCTTCATGCAAGATAGGCTAATAGGGACTGGATTTATCTTCCTGTCTAAAAAAACTTAAAAATAGTAAAATATATAAAGCAATGGCTTTTAAGACACTGGACATCAGGCAAAAAAGGACAATCATCTCTGAGAAAAGGTAAATTCAAGAGGTAAGCCCAACCACTGACCCAGCTCCTGCCTGGAGAGAGCTGGAGTGCAGGGAAAGAGAACCCGAACAAAGCACAGCAGCCTCTCCGAGCTGGGAGGCCAAACTTGGAAGGTTGGAAAGCTGTGATGACTGGAGTCTTCAGGGAAGATTACTGGAGGGGAGAGAACATTCTGAGCACAGAACTCTGGAGATGTGTAGTAGATGCCCATGAAGCTTTAGCACAGAACTGATCAGCACTTGTGTGTGCAGAAAGTACTTACCCAGACAACAATCTTGAAGCTCTTACGGGTCAAATAGTGCCTGATCTCACTACTCAGCATGAAAGCCTTAATAATCTATGGGTTTCAGGTAGAGTAACCAGAAGGCTCTTATCTCAGTAGTGGGTAAGAATTAGCCATAATCTAATTGTGACAACAAAGCATAGAACTGAGGGATGCCTGGGTGGCTCAGTCAGTTAAGCATCTGCCTTCAGCTCAGGTCATAATCTCAGGGTCCTGAGATGGAGTCCCAAGTCAGGCACTCTACTCATCTAGGAGCCTGATTTTCCCTCTGGCCCTGCCTGCTACTCCCCCTACTTGTGTTCTCTGTCAAATAAATAAATGAAATCTTAAAAAAAAAAAAAGAAAAGAAAAAAAAAAGCATGGAACTGAAAAGATCAAATTGTTTCTAAGTAATACAACCACATCCTAGGAAAAAAACTCAAGAATATTTATAGAAACGATCAACTCAACACATTAAAATTCTGTGTCTTCCAAGAAGCAGACTCTTCACTATGGAGGGCAAACTGATGGTTACCAGAAGGGAGACGGGAGGGGTGCAAATTGGTGATGGGGATTGAGGAGGGTACTTGTCTGATGAGCACCAGGTGTTCTATGTAACTGTTGAATACTGTACACCTGAAACTAATACTATACTGTATGTTAACTATTCTGAAAATAAAATTAAAAACTTAATTAAAAAAATCCCTCCTACCCCACCGTCAGCGCCTGACATGACCCATGAAAAGGGAAAAAAATTAACCAGTTGAAAGTAAACCAGAAATGACACTAGAACTGTTACTAGAACTGGATTTCATAGGAGCTAGAAAAAAGACTCAGTATATTAAGGAGAGACGTGAAAGATACAGCAAGACCCAAATCTAATCTTAAGAGATGCTATTATACTATCTGAGATATAAAACGCATGAATGGAAATAAAGGTAAATTAAACATTATTAAAAAAAGATTTTTTGAACTTGAAGGCACAGAAATAGAAACATTCCAAATTGAAACACAGAGAGGAAAAAAGACAAAAAATAAAAAATTAACAGAGCCACAGGGAGCTGTGGGAAAATGTCAAGTAGCCAATTATGGGTGAAAATGGAGTTTCCAAAGGACAGTAGAAAAGGAAGAGGACAAAGAAAAGTATTTGAAGAAATAATGGCTCTAAATTTGATGAAAACTATAAGCCTATACATCTAAGAAGTTCAACAAAGCCCAAGCATAAGAAACATAAAGAAAACAATACCAAGGCACATCATAATCAAATTGCTCAAAATCAGCGAAAATGAAAAAATCTTAAAAGCAGTACAACAAAAAAAAAGACATACAAGTAAACAAACATGAGCATGACAGGTTTCTTCTCAGAAATGACACAGGTATGAATAAAATGAAGAAACATGCTTATTGAAGGAAAAAAAAGTCTTTGTAAAATTATATGCCTACCAAAAATATTATTCTTCTTTTTTTTTTAATAAATTTAATTTTTATTGGTGTTCAATTTACCAACATACAGAATAACACACAGTGCTCATCCCGTCAAATGCCCCCCTCAGTGCCCATCACCCATTCACCCCCACCCCCCGCCCTCCTCCCCTTCCACCACCCCTAGTTCATTTCCCAGAGTTAGCAGTCTTCACGTTCTGTCTCCCTTTCTGATATTTCCTACCCATTTCTTCTCCCTTCCCTTCCATTCCCTTTCACTATTATTTATATTCCCCAAATGAATGAGACCATATAATGTTTGTCCTTCTCCGATTGACTTACTTCACTCCGCATAATACCCTCCAGTTCCATCCACGTTGAAGCAAACGGTGGGTATTTGTCATTTCTAATGGCTGAGTAATATTCCATTGTATACATAGACCACATCTTCTTTATCCATTCATCTTTTGATGGACACTGAGGCTCCTTCCACAGTTTGGCTATTGTGGACATTGCTGCTAGAAACATCGGGGTGCAGGTGTCCCGGCGTTTCATTGCATCTGTATCTTTAGGGTAAATCCCAGCAGTGCAATTGCTGGGTCGTAGGGCAGGTCTATTTTTAACTCTTTGAGGAACCTCCACACAGTTTTCCAGAGTGGCTGCTCCAGTTCACATTCCACCAACAGTGCAAGAGGGTTCCCTTTTCTCCACATCCTCTCCAACGTTTGTGGTTTCCTGCCTTGTTAATTTTCCCCATCCTCACTGGTGGGAGGTGGTATCTCATTGTGGTTTTGATTTGTATTTCCCTGATGGCAAGTGATGCAGAGCATTTTCTCATGTGCGTGTTGGCCATGTCTAGGTCTTCCTCTGTGAGATTTCTCTTCATGTCTTTTGCCCATTTCATGACTGGATTGTTTATTTGGTGTTGAGTTTAATAAGTTCTTTATAGATCTTGGAAACTAGCCCTTTATCTGATACGTCATTTGCAAATATCTTCTCCCATTCTGTAGGTTGTCTTTTAGTTTTGTTGACTGTATCCTTTGTTGTGCAAAAGCTTCTTATCTTGATGAAGTCCCAATAGTTCATTTCTGCTTTTGTTTCTCTTGCCTTCGTGGTGGATGTATCTTGCAAGAAGTTACTGTGGCCAAGTTCAAAAAGGGTGTTGCCTGTGTTCTCCTCTAGGATTTTGATGGAATCTTGTCTCACATTTAGATCTTTCATCCATTTTGAGTTTATCTTTGTGTCTGGTGCAAGTTAGTGGTCTAGTTTCATTCTTCTACATGTGGATGTCCAATTTTCTCAGCACCATTTATTGAAGAGACTGTCTTTCTTCCAATGGATAGTCTTTCCTCCTTTATCAAATATTAGTTGACCATAAAGTTCAAGGTTCACTTCTGGGTTCTCTATTCTGTTCCATTGATCTATGTGTCTGTTTTTGTGCCAGTACCACACTGTCTTGATGACCACAGCTTTGTAGTACAACCTGAAATCTGGCATTGTGATGCCCCCAGCTATAGTTTTCTTTTTTAAAATTCCCCTGGCTATTCGGGGTCTCTTCTGATTCCACACAAATCTTAAAATAATTTGTTCTAACTCTCTGAAGAAAGTCCATGGTATTTTGATAGGGATTGCATTAAACGTGTATATTGTCCTGGGTAACATTGACATTTTCACAATATTAATTCTGCCAATCCATGAGCATGGAATATTTTTCCATCTCTTTTTGTCTTCCTCAATTTCTTTCAGAAGCGTTCTATAGTTTTTAGGGTATAGATCCTTCACCTCTTTGGTTAGGTTTATTCCTAGGTATCTTATGCTTTTGGGTGCTATTGTAAATGGGATTGACTCCTTAATTTCTCTTTCTTCAGTCTCATTGTTAGTGTATAGAAATGCCACTGATTTCTGGGCATTGGTTTTGTATCCTGCCACGCTACCAAATTGCTGTAGGAGTTCTAGCAATCTTGGGGTGGAGGCTTTTGGGTTTTCTGTGTAGAGTATCATGTCATCGGCGAAGAGGGAGAGTTTGACTTCTTCTTTGCCAATTCGAATGCCTTTAATGTCTTTTTGTTGTCTGATTGCTGAGGCTAAGACTTACAGTACTATGTTGAATAGCAGTGGTGAGAGTGGACATCCCTGCCTTGTTCCTCATCTTAGGGGAAAGACTCCCAGTGCTTCCCCATTGAGAATGATATTTGCTGTGGGCTTTTCATAGATGGCTTTTAAGATGTTGAGGAATGTTCCCTCTATCCCTACACTCTGGAGAGTTTTGATCAGGAATGGATGCTGTATTTTGTCAAATGCTTTCTCTGCATCTAATGAGAGGATCATATGGTTCTTGGTTTTTCTCTTGCTGATATGATGAATCACATTGATTGTTTTACGAGTGTTGAACCAGCCTTGTGTCCCGGGGATAAATCCTACTTGGTCATGGTGAATCATTTTCTTAATGTACTGTTGGATCCTATTGGCTAGTATCTTGTTGAGAATTTTTGCATCCATGTTCATCAGGGATATTGGTCTGTAATTCTCCTATTTGGTGGGGTCTTTGGTTTTGGAATGAAGGTGATGCTGGCCTCACAGAACGAATTTGGAAGTACTTCATCTCTTTCTATTTTTCCAAACAGCTTTAGTAGAATAGGTATGGTTTCTTCTTTAACTTTTGATAGAATTCCCCTGGGAAGCCATCTGGCCCTGGACTTTTATGTCTTGGGAGGTTTTTGATGACTGCTTCAATTTCCTCCCTGGTTATTGGCCTGTTCAGGTTTTCTATTTCTTCCTGTTCCAGTTTTGGTAGTTTGTGGCTTTCCAGGAATGCGTCCATTTTTTCTAGATTGCCTAATTTATTGGCGTATAGCTGTTCATAATATGTTTTTAAAATCTTTTGTATTTCCTTGATGTTGGTAGTGATCTCTCCTTTCTCATTCATGATTTTATTAATTTGAGTCTTCTCTCTCTTCTTCTTTTTTCTCTCTCCTTTTTAATAAGGCTGGCTAATGATTTATCTATCTTATTAATTCTTTCAAAGAACCAACTCCTGGTTTTGTTGATCTTTTCCACAATTATTCTGGTCTCGATTTCGTTGAGTTCTGCTCGAATCTTTATTAACTCTCTTCTTTTGCTGGGTGTAGGATCTATTTGCTGTTTTTTCTCTAACTCCTTTATGTGTAAGGTTAGCTTTTGTATTTGAGTTCTTTTCAGTTTTTGAATGGATGCTTGTATTGCGATGTATTTCCCCCTTAGGACTGCTTTTGCTGCATCCCAAAGATTTTGAATGGTTGTATCTTCATTCTCATTAGTTTCCATGAATCTTTTTAATTCTTCCTTAATTTCCTGGTTGACCCTTTCATCTTTTAGCAGGATGGTCCTTAACCTCCACGTGTTTAAGGTCCTTCCAAACTTCTTGTTGTGATTTAGTTCTAATTTCAAGGCATTATGGTCTGAGAATATGCAGGGGACGATCCCAATCTTTTGGTATCGGTTCAGACCCGATTTGTGACCCAGTATGTGGTCTATTCTGGAGAAAGTTCCATGTGCACTTGAGAAGAATGTGTATTCAGTTGAGTTTGGATGTAAAGTTCTGTAAATATCTGTGAAATCCATCTGGTCCAGTGTATCATTTAAAGCTCTCGTTTCTTTGGAGATGTTGTGCTTAGAAGACCTATCGAGTATAGAAAGAGTTAGATTGAAGTCACCAAGTATAAGTGTATTATTATCTAAATATTTCTTCACTTTGGTTATTAATTGATTGGTATATTTGGCAGCTCCTACATTTGGGGCATTTATATTGAGGATTGTTGAGTCCTCTTGTTGGATGGATCCTTTAAGTATGATATAGTGTCCCTCTTCATCTCTCACTACAGTCTTCGGGGTAAATTTTAGTTTATCTGATATAAGGATGGCTACCCCTGCTTTCTTTTGAGGACCATTTGAATGGTAAATGGTTCTCCAACCTTTTATTTTTTGGCTGTAGGTGTCCTTCTGTCTAAAATGAGTCTCTTGTAGACAGCAAATAGATGGGTCCTGCTTTTTTATCCAGTCTCAAACCCTGCGCCTTTTGATGGGGTCATTAAGCCCGTTCACGTTCAGAGTTACTATTGAAAGGTATGAGTTTAGTGTCACCGTGATATCTATTCAGTCCTTGTTTTTGTGGATTGTTCCACTGAACTTCTTCTTAAAGGGGAATTTTAAGAGTCCCCCTTAAAATTTCTTGCAGAGCTGGTTTGGAGGTCACATATTCTTTCAGTTCCTGCCTGTCTTGGAAGCTGTTTATCTCTCCTTCCATTTTGAATGAGAGCCTTGCTGGATAAAGTATTCTTGGTTGCATGTTCTTCTCATTTAGGACCTTGAATATATCCTGGCAGCCCTTTCTGGCCTGCCAGGTCTCTGTGGAGAGGTCAGCTGTTACCCTAATACTCCTCCCCATAAAAGTCAGGGATTTCTTGTCTCTTGCTGCTTTAAGGATCTTCTCTTTATCTTTGGAATTTGCAAGCTTCACTATTAAATGTCGAGGTGTTGAACGGTTTTTATTGATTTTAGGGGGATCTCTCTATTTCCTGGATCTGAATGCCTGTTTCCCTTCCCAGATGAGGAAAGTTTTCAGCTATGATTTGTTCAAATACATATTCTGGGCCTCTGTCCGGCACCCTTGGGAACCCCAATTAAACGTAGGTTCTTCTTCCTCAGGCTGTCGTTTATTTCCCTTAATCTATCTTCATGGTCTTTTAATTGTTTGTCTTTTTTCCTCAGTTTCCCTCTTTGCCATCAACTTGTCTTCTATGTCACTCATTTGTTCTTCCACCTCGTTAACCCTCGTCGTTAGGACTTCTAGTTTGGAGCCGCGCAGCCCCTCCGCACGGAGCCTCTTCCTCTGCTGGAGCCGCCGCCCGAGCCCCTCAAGCTGCTCCCGCCCCGCAGCCCCCTCCGTGGAGCCACCCCTGAGCCCCTCCGAGCTGCTCTGGGTCCTGCCGTGCGCGCTGCAGCCCTTAGGGAGCTCGGCGCACTCTCCCGGGGCGCAGGTGTCTGTTAGTGTCCCCGGGAGCCCGAGGGCACCCCCGCCCTCCTGGGTCCTGCTCCAACTCCCCGCGAGCCCCTTTCTGCCCGGGAAGGTCGGTGCCGCTCCTGCTCCTCCGGGACGGGGCTCTCCTGTCCTGGGGACACTCGCCCTGGCCTCAGCCCGGCTCCTCGCGGGGCCCCTCCCCCTTGGAGGCCTTTTGTTTCTTTACTTCTTTTTCCCCGTCTTCCTACCTTGGTAGAAGCGCGAACTCTTCTCACTGTAGCATTCCAGCTGTTCTCTCTTTAAATCTCAGACCGAATTCGTAGATTTTCAGGTGATTTGAAGGTTATCTAAGTAATTTGGTGGGGACAGGTGATTTGGGGACCCTACTCTTCCGCCGTCTTGCCCCTCCTCCCCAAAAACATTTTTCAAACACAAAGACAAAATAAAGTCTTTTTCAGAAGTATGAAAGATAAAAGAATTTATCAACAGGGCTATACCAAGAAATGTTAAAAGTCCTTTGGGCAGAAAGAAAATGATACCAGATGGAATCTGCATCTATAGAAAGGAATAAATAGCACTTTTTCCTATTTATTTAAAGTTCTGAAAGTGATATTTGATTATTTACAGCCAAAAGGAAGAACAATGTGGAGTTTATAATATATATAGGAGCCAAATGCATGACAATAGCACATAAGCCAGGAGGACAAAAATGGAAGCATAGTGTTGGATAATTCTTAAACTATATGTTTCTGTGTGTAATAAAACTTGAAGGTACCCTGTGCTAAATTATATATGTATACTGTAAACTCCAAAGCAGCCACTAAACTAACAATAATCATAAAAACTAAATGATAAATAAATAATAAAAACAAAAAGGATAAAATGGAATGCTAAGCAAATATTCAGTAAGAAGACAACAATGAATAAATGGGAAAAAAAGGGAACAAATAAAATGACATTTAAAGCCAACCCGGTCAACAGCACATTAAATGCAAATAGTGTAGACACTCTATAACCTGTCCACAAAGGCAGAAGTTGTGATTTGAATTAAAAAAAAAAAAAAAAAAAGCAAGCCCCTACTACATGCTGCCTACAAATAGTGAATAAATTAAAATACACAAATGGGGTAAAAGTTTAGAAAGGACTACAGAATTTAGCATACTAATTCCAACCAAAAGAAAGCAGGAGAAAAGGCAGATTTCAAAGCAAAGAATATGACAAGGCATCAAGGTGATTTCATACATATAAAGGGGTCTCAAGAAGACATACTATTCCTAAATACTCATGTAGCTAATAAGAGAGCTCTAAAATGCATGAAGAAAAGAACTGATGAGATAGAACTGTAAGAAAGATGTATAATATTTGAACAATATATATATATTATTAAGGGAGATATATCAGCGCTATAAAATTCTCCCAGAAAACTTAAGGAGGAACAATTTCCAACTCATTTACGGAAGCATTACTGTGATAGCAAAACAGAGACATTACAAGAAAAAAATACTACAAACCAACATCCCTCATGAACACAGATGCAAAACTCTAAGCAACATTTTAGCAAATTATGTTCAACAGTGTAGAAAAAGGATAACACACTGTAGCTACATGGGTCCATCCCAAGAATGCTGGGTTGGTTTAACATTTAAAAACCAAATCAATGTGATTCTCCATAATAACAAACTCTAAAAGAAAAGCCATAATATAATCTCAATAGACACAGTAAAAAGCATTTAACAATATCCAGTATCTTTTCCTGATAAAAAAAATTTTCATCGAAGTAGTTATAGAAGGGAACTTACTCAACCTGATAAAAGTCACCTAACAGGGGTACCTGGGTGGCACTGGTGGTTAAGGGCCCAACTCTTGATTTCAGCTCAGGTCTTGATCTTGGGGTATTGTGAGTTCAAACCCCACATTGGGCTCCTTGCTGGGAATAGAGACTTAAAAAAAGTCACCTAACAAAAACCTACAGCCAACAGTAAACTGAACGGTGAAACAATGTATTCCCTCCAAGATCAGGAATAAGACTGGGATATCTGCTCTTATTGTTTTATTCCCAGTATTGCATAGGAATGACTGGCCCATGCAATCAGTAAAAGAGGCATCCAGGTTAGAAATAAAAGGCATCCAGGTTAGAAAAGAAGAAAGAGAAGTCTTTATTTGTAGATGACATGATTATTTATGCGGCAATTGACAATCTGTTTTTGTACGGCTTAAAGAATGAAGAATGTTTTTTGTACAGTTATAATCAGTAATAACAACAACAATAAAAGAAGAATCTGTAACAGAGACTTAATGTGGTCCATAAAGCCTAAAATATTTACTATTTGGTCCTTCAGAGAAAATGGTTGCTGACTCCTGGTCTATGTAGAAAATCTGCTGGAATCTACAAAAGCCTACTAGATCTAATAAATGAATTTAGCAAGGTTGCAGGATATAAGATTAATAACACACAAGATCAATTAAATTTCTATATAACAATGAACAATCAAAAATTGAAAATCTTAAAATTACATTTAAAGTAGCATCAAAAACATTTATATAGGAGTAAATCTAACAAAAGATGTAAAAAACCTATGTGAAGAAAATCACATAATATTGCTGAAAAATAAACATGTAAATAATGGAGAGATATTTCTTCTTTATGAGTAGATGACAATAATGTTAAGATGTCAATTTCCCCCCAAAAGATGTATAGATTCATTGCCCATCCCAAACAAAAACTCAGAAAGCATTTCCTGTAAAAATTAACAAACTGATTAAAAATTTATATGGAAATGTAAAAAGCTAGAATAGTCAAAGTAACTTAAAAAAAGAAAAAGGTAGGAAAACTGACACCACCTAACTTTAAGGCTTATTACAAAGCTACAGTAATTAAGACAATATGGTATTGGTATAAATATAGACAGAACAATGTAACAAAACATATATTCAACTATTTTTTTTCAAGATTGCAAAAGAAATTCAGCAGGGAAAGGGCACTATTTCAACAAAGGATACTCATATGCCCCCCAAATGAACTGCAATTCATTCCTAGGATGGTAAACAAAAATTTACTCAAAATGATTTACAGACTTAAATGTAAAACCAAAAGTTATAGAACTTCCAAAAGAAAACGTGGGAGATCTTTGTGACTATGTGTTAGGCAAATATTTCCTAGACATAACACCAAAAGCACAGTCCATAAAAAAAAAAACAACAACAAAACCACAAGATAAATTAGACTTCATCTACTTTGGGGAGGGGATCATTATCCTGATCTGATCCTGGCTTTGTGGGTATGTGTCTATACCTCACAATTTATTACACTGACACTCTTGATATGTGCATGTCAATTATAAAGTTATTACGTATTTTAAGTTAGAAATGAAATAAGGAAAACATTTGTGTATGTAAGATATTAGAGTTAATCGAACTCACGGAATCCTTAAGTAATCATACATTTCTTTCTCACTTTATTTTTTAAAAATTTTATTTATTTATTCATGAGAGACAGAGACAGAGTGGCAGAGACATAAGAAGAGGGAGAAGCAGGCTCCTTGCAGGGAGACTGATGTGGGACTTGATCCCCAGATCTGGGATCATGCCCTGAGCTGAAGGCAGATGCTCAACCGGCTGACCCACCCAGGTGCCCCTCTTTCTCACTTTAAAGGATAAATGCAGGGGATCCCTGGGTGGCGCAGCGGTTTGGCGCCTGCCTTTGGCCCAGGGCGCGATCCTGGAGACCCGGGATCGAATCCCACATCGGGCTCCCGGGGCATGGAGCCTGCTTCTCCCTCTGCCTGTGTCTCTGCCTCTCTCTCTCTCTCTCTCTCTGTGTGACTATCATAAATAAATAATAAAAAAAAATAAATAAAGGATAAATGCAAATAACGAGTCAATCAGAAAGAAATCTGGGGGTGCCTGGGTGGCTCAGTCCGTTAAGCATTTGCCTTCAGCTCAGGTCATCATCCCAGGGTCCTGGGATCGAGCTTCATGTTGGGCTCCCTGCTCAGTGAGAGCCTGCTTCTCTTTCTCCCCCTGCTCATGCTCTCTCTTGCCATCTCTTTCATTATCTCTCTTCTCCCTCTCAAATAAATAAATAAAATCTTAAAAAAAATAAAGTAGAAACAAGTCTGTATATGACTCTATCTTTGGTATCATCACATAGTTACTGATACCTAAAAGTGCTAAGTAATTCAATAGCATATCACCAATAGACCATCCCCAGCACTCCAGGGAATATCTGGAATGTGAGGAAAGTGCACAAGACCCATACAATTACAGAAAGAGTTTTCATCAGCAGAAAAGATTATAGTTCTATCAAGCATTAACTATGTGGACTACAGAGAGGCACTGAGAGTTCTTGGGTGATCTCAGCCTCTAAAGTCCATTTCCTTGACTCAAAAGTATTAGTGATATTTTTTGTTTTGGTGCCAGGCTTCAAGGACTAGAGGGTGTGTTTGCTTCTGGGTTCATCTTCTCCACTCTCTGGAATGCCACCTTAGTCTGGGAGGCTGCCAAGATGGCCCCTGCAGGTCCACCCAATGTGAACTGTTCCTTCTACTCTCTGCTGGACCCACTTCTGGTTGTATTTTCTGCAATCTCTTCAATTTCCTGCCTTCTAGAAAAGTGATAGGCTCTAATGTAGCTTTCACCTGCCTGGTATAGACATTTGCAAAACAAATCCAGTCACCATGGGGAAGGGAGCTTAATGCTGTTTATAGGTGCTCATCATCTTTCTATCTGATCACTTTTTCTGTCTTAGGAAAGGGCTTGTCTTGCTCAGTTTTTCCTGCAACTTCTTTTCCTCCTTGTATTACTTTCTTATGTTACGGTTTTGTTATGATTAGCAGTAACTGTTATATCTCCTAGACTTATGCTTTCAATAGAGTTGCCAACAGATCTGCATGCATGTTCACCAGGTTTTATAATAATGCAAGTCCCTGTACTGATACTTTTGAGAAGAGATCTGTGTAAAATCATAAAGAGGATAAAGAGTGCATTATTCCTCTCATGTCGCATTTACCAGGGCAGGCGATTTCTTAGTTTGTACAGAACTTCTTATCTGGAAAGGCTCTAACCCCAGGATTATTTTTCAACATAATTGAGTCAGGAAATCCTTATTGATCACTTCGCAGTTTTTAAACACAAAACCTTTGGAAACTCCCTCTTCCTCTGGCTTCTAGAACTCCTAGGTAACCTGTTAACTTCCCAAGGTTACTTTGACAGCTCTTCTTCCTAGCCTACATGCTCCGTGAATGCAAATATAGACATTTCCCAGGCTTCTCTAAACTCTCTGCCAAAAACAACTTATCTACCCTTGTTCGTGACTTTTTACCTCTCACTGATACTTCCTGATCTTCCCCTCTCCTGCCTCTAGACTTGTGCTGTCCAATAAGAAAGCCACTAGCTGGGGATCCCTGGGTGGCTCAGCGGTTTAGCGCCTGCCTTCAGCCCAGGGCGTGATCCTGGAGTCCCGGGATCGAGTCCCACATCGGGCTCCCTGCATGGAGCCTACTTCTCCCTCTGCCTGTGTCTCTGCCTTTCTCTCTCTCTCTCTCTCTGTCTCTCATGAATAAATAAATAAAATCTTTGGGGAAAAAAAAAAAGAAAGAAAGAAAGCCACTAGCCACTGGTGAGAACCTGAAACATGGCTAGTCCCAATGGAGGTGTACCGCCAGTATGCAACAGAAATACTATATACATATACACATACACCCATATATATGTGTGTGCATGTGTGAAATAGTATTGATTAAATGTAGAAGTAAAAATATTTTGGATATAATAGGTTAAATAAAATATGTCACTAAAACTAATTTCACCTCTGTTTATCTTTTCTGAAATTCTACCCCCTAGAAAGTTTAATGTTACATATTTGGCTTACTTTACATTTGTACTGGACAACACTGCACTAGACCAGAAATTCAAACTGACCATTTAAATCGAACACAGTAGAAACTGAAACCAATCTATTCCAGACCCTCAAGCCTGCTCACTGTTATTATGGAATAAACATCGGTTGGCATGAGACAGATAGGTTGTGTAACATCAGCTGCTGTTGTTAAGGAAAAGGTAAGATGAAGGAACTAACTCTAGGATAAATTACTCATGAACCGGGTGACAGGATGAGTCTGGTAATTGTCAACCTTGCTCCTGGGCAGCTGTAATGGGAATGTATGTAGGACTGGGAAATAACACTATAAGATTTTGACTAGAAAGGCACAGTAGCAATTAGGAATGAAAACAACTGGGGATTTGCCAAAATAGTGGATAATGTTTATATGGATTTGGAGTAAAAAATGTTAGCAGTTACACATTGTGACACTCACAGCAGGTACTGTTAACCAAACAAATATGCCAAATATTTTCTTGCATGATCTTGGGTGATAGAATCTTCCTCTTCACCTAGCTCCAAATCTGGAGTCATTTTTGACTCAACCCTTTCCTTAGTCCTCATACCCAACCACTACACCAAGCCCAGTTTATTCTACTGATACTCACTCACCACATCCACATTTATTTCCTCCTTAAAGAAAACCAGAGAGGGGTGCCTGGGTGGCTCAGTTGGTTATGTGTCCTCCTTGACTTGGGCTCAGGTCATGATCTCAGGGTTGTGAAACTGAGCCCTGAATGGGGCTCTGCGCTGAGTGTTGAGCCGGGTTAAGACTCTCTCTCTCTCTCTCTCTCTCTCTCTCTCTCTCTCCCTCTGCCCCCCCATCCCCTCTCATGCGTACGCTCTCTCTAAAAACAAAACAAAACAAAACAACAGAAAGGAGACATGGGTCCATATGCTGCCTCCACAGTCCCAAGAGGGAGAGCTTAGGATTAGGGCTGCCTCTATATCATGACAGAGTAACTTACAAAAAACAATATCCTGTTCTTTACAGTTATTCTCTGGTAGAAATAACAGGTAGTTAGGAAGGCAAATAGGCAAGATGGAGAGGCCCTCAAGAGACCTTGAGATGAGGAGGAAAGAAAGGGTCTAGGGCTAAAAAACCCTTGTTTTCTTTCTTGGCTTTTCTCTTTCCTGTCCCCTCCCTCTAATAATTTTTATTGCCTTCTTTTTCTAGCACATATAAGCTGTGGGTGGGTGAACAGAGTTTCATCACTTTACATAGCAGAATACAATTCCTAAGTGATTTTTGGGTTATCCATTGGCTTGCCTTAGAAGAAATGATTCAGAATTGCATGTGCAGCTGGCATGTATGTCAATTAAACCATAAACCTTAATAAATTTTAAAACTTTGAGTAGCCTAGAAATTCTCTTTTTAAACTGGCAGTTGTCTCCGCATATGTTATATTTCAGACACTGTATTATGCTACTTAATTTTTACAGTTTAATTTTTTTAAGGCTATACTGACAGCATGTTAGGTTGGGCAAGTCTTGTTCAAGACCAGAATGTATAGATATATAAAGGTCTATGTGCAGAAACTCTCCTACCTGTGTATTGACTAAAGGCAAAGAAAATCTGATGCACAGATTTTTTTGTTAGAGAAAATATGTCTTTAAATTGGTCCTTTGCTATTACAGTTAAGACTGTCAGGTTGTAGTCTAGTTGTTGTTTCAGTCAGCTCCTTTGCTGTTGAGTTCATGCCTCTATTTTGTTATTTAAGTGCTAAGTAAATAATATATTAAGTAGAATTATGAATGCCAGTGATTATTTATGCACTGTACATTTTTAAAATCAATTCAAACTACAGAGCAATTATTTAACTAAGTATGTTTTAATTCTTCAAGAAAAATTCGATCTCCAACTTTTCTGCAGCATAAACCATGCTAACACATAGCTCAACTGCAGCCACGACCCAACAAGTAGGCAGTTTTGTGTGTCCAAATACCCCTCATCAGTGAAACTTTATTGTTATGTAAGTTTCTTTTCAGCCTCCATCTACCTAATTTGGACTAAACCATAAAGTCAACCATACCTTTACAGTCAATCATACCTTTACCGCACCATTCTCGTGAATGGTGATGCAGTTATCTGCATCTTCTGAGAGCTGGTACAAGGCTTGAACTGTTGCTCGATGTACGTTGGCATCATTTGATTTCAGATAACGCACTAATGGAGCCACTGCTTTGTACTCGCCAAAGGCCACTCTATTTCTGCCCCACATACAGCAACGTGAAATAGCTTCTGCTAGATGACGCCTCAGTTTATCATTATTCTGCACAAAGGAAATGAATTGTGGTATATGTATTGCAATGGACCTGTGAGGTCATGTTTCTGTGCTAGATGTTTATTACCCAATAAAATGCCAATGAGTCAAGGGAAAAAGGCTAGCAGGCTGGTCAGATGGTGTCTTGAAGGAAATTAGTATTCTCCTGGTCCCCCATGGGCCAAGGTTCAATCCTGAGTTTTCTTTTTATGGCTTTAAATTTTTTTAAATTTCTTTTTGCTGACTACTGAATGTAGTCAATACACTCAAAAGTGATCAAGTGTCTGGCATTTATTATTTGCTCAAGGATTTATTCCTTTTTGAGCAAGTGCTTTAGTTAAAAAAATAGTTAAAGAATATTGGGCATTCTTACGGGGGGCATTTCACTTTACTGGGATAGGTGATTAACTTTATACCTTTACCCTAGGAATACTTCTACATCAGTAATACACCTTGGTCCCCAAGAGGGAGAAGACAATGCAGCAATGACATGTTTCAGTCTGCCACATTTCTTTCTCTATCCTTTATCCAGACTATATTCTTCTTCTTCTATGTATACTTACTCCTACAGGTATAATATAACTAAACAGGATATAGTTTTCTGTTTATTATATTTTTCTCCTTATTGAGGCAACAACTTGATGTCCTTAAGTGAATTTGGAACTCAGTGTTAGGCTGGCCCTAAAAAGTCTTCTAAACCAAGCATCCTTCCAGTGATGGAATTTTTGCTCTGAGATTTTCCTGCCAAGAGGTAGCCCAAGCTATGCTCAAATACTTCTGGTCATGGTGAAGTCATTATCTCCCAAGGCTGCTTATTCTATCTGGCACAGCCCTGAATAAATAATACAGTGGTTGCCAGAGTCTTCCAGCCCAAGAATGCCATCGATCCAAGCTTTTAAGCCTGGGGAGGAGCATTTATCTTCTTAAGTTGGCATGAACAATTATCTTAAAGATAATGATAATGATGGTGGGGATAGAAGATGATAGCTAATACTTCTACAATAACATTTATGTTTGCTACCACTTTACTTCCCAGTAATAAATAAAAAACAGCCTCTATTTTATAAGGATCTTGCACATAAAATTACACAGTTTGAATACACTTTTGCATTGATTAGTCTCAGAGAAATTAAATGAGGTGACTCAAAATCTCATACTTCATAGGTGATGGATATTAAGCTTGAATCCAGGTCTCTGGACTTTAAGCTTATTTTTTTTTATTATTCCATGATATTTTATGACAATACACACTGAATATAAAAGGATGTTGTTACTTACTGTATTTGCTAGTTTGGACAATAAAGGGACAACTCCAAGATCTGTAATAGCAGCTAAATTTTCTTGATCTTTTGCAATGTTGGTAATAGCAGCACATACACTTGCCAAAACTTCTTTATTATCTGATTTCAGTAAATTGACAATAAGTTCCAAACCACCAACAAAGCAACGAACCATTTCTCCAGCATCCTAGAGAACAATTAAAAACAAAAGATGTTACCAAAAATAATCTTATGATTAATAGTTTTTTAAAAAGTAGAAAGTAATGATAAGGCTGTGAGGTACACTTTTGGCATAAAAAACAAATTCAGTTTATTTCCTTATTATACATATTTCTATGTATGTAAGTATATGTATAATTACACACACAATTCAGTTTCAACAAATATTAATTGAACAACTACTATGTGAGTTACCATGCTAACTACTGGGGATATAGAAGTTAGTAAAATACAGTGGAGTCTTATTATTTGCAGTAGCTGTATTTTATAAAGACATCACAAAAATTGAATTCGTAAATATTGAACCATTGTTTCTAGGGGAAATGCAGCATTAGCTTCCTACACACTTCTGGTCACAATTTTGTCAACTGATCAGTATATAACCTTGTTTTATGTGTGTTTCTGCTTAAAGATTTCTTGTTTCATAAATTGTTAATTCATTAATGTTGAATTTGTAGACACTACACTGTAAGTCATGCCAGAGGGAAGCTTATCTAACACACAAATTTTTTCCCTAAGGCACATCACAGCCTTCTGATGCTTAGGAAGACCAGAGAGCACTGAGGGGGTACTACAATGGCAGCCATGACAAAAAGTGAAATCACCAACAAAACCAACAAAGATATGAAAAATGTGCCATTGAGTAGACTACAAAATGGATGCTTATTAATAAATAGTATGAGAGCTAAGACAAGAAGGCAGAGTGTCATCTTGTTCAACCCCAGCTGAGAATATGCATTTTAGGTGACTCAAATTTTTCACCTCTCTGTGTATGTCCAAGAATGACCACAGAAGTGTTCTAAATATTGATTTGAGGGTTACATTTTAGCAAGTAAGCAAAAATTCCCAAACTGAATTTGTGAAGAATATAGATTAACTGTGTATACCTTTTTGCCATTGTATTACTTGCAATCCAGTGGGGAGTAGGGACATTAAGAAGTATAATGGAGACACCTAGGTGGCTCAGTCTGTTAAACAACCAACTCTTGGGCAGCCGGGGTGGCTCAGCAGTTTAGTGCTGCCTTCAGCCTAGGGTGTGATCCTGGAGACTGACCAGGGATCGAGTCCCATGTCGGGCTCTCTGCATGGAGCCTGCTTCTCCCTCTGCCTGTGTCTCTGCCTCTCTCTCCCTCTCTCTGGTCTCTCATATATAAATAAATAAAATCTTAAAAACAACAACAACAACACAACCAACTCTTGGTTTTGGCTCACATCATGATCTCAGGGTCCTGAAAGAGAGAGCCCTGTGTGGGGCTTTGTGTTCAGTGGGTAGTCTTCTTGAAGTTTCTCTCCCTCTGCCCCTTCCCCCAATTCTCTCTAAAATAAGCAAATAAAAAAAAGGAATAATTATAATGAATAGCACTAAGGGGAAAGATTCAAGGACTGCCACCAAAAGGATGTTTATTAACTAAGTCTAAAAGATGAGGAGTTAACCAGTGTGAAAGGGATTCAGGGTGGAGGAATCATCATGAAACAGAGTGAGAGGAGGTGCCTTTTTTTTAAAGTGCAAAATAGAGCATAAACTTACTAAGATCTTGAAGGGTCTTTATTGTGAGCTTTGGTAGAGAACATGGAGTTCATTTTAAAGGTGCAAGAAAGCCACTCAAAAGGTTTGAGTGTGTGTTGGTGGGAGGGTGGGGAGTGGGGAAGAGGATTTTATCAATTTTGTTTCACAGTAGACCTCTCTGGATTACAGAGTTGAGGTTAGGGCAAAGCCTGGTGCTGGAAACTCAGGCTATTTCACTTCACTAGGTTCAGGTAAGAGGTGGTGGCAGTTTGGATGCAGGTGATGATCTAGCTCTGGAGGAAGGAGTGTGGGTTTGTGAGTGTTGACTGGTGAAGATAAGGACCAGGGACTCAATAATGATTTCCCTGCTCCTAGCTTTACCTAATTGCGTTAATGTTGGGAAGGCAGGGTATTGTTTTGTTTTCTAGAGGTGAGAAAGGATGGTACTTGATATTAGTGGCCTGATTTGAATGAAGTGCCTATGAGACATTTATGTGGAGACATCAGAAGTCAGCTGGATATACTGGTGTTTGGAGCTCAGGGAAGAAAACCAGGCTGGAGTTGTAGATTGGGAAGGCGTCAGCATGAAGTCTGTAACTGAGATAATGTGTGTGAGAGGTGGGGTGTGAGGGATGAGGGCTCTCTGTACCAGAGCCTAGAGAATGGACAGGAAAAGAATTTGTCAGAGGAGCCTGAAAACAGATAGTTGCATGGAAATCTTCACCTCCCCTGATGCATGGCAGTGCCTGTGTGATGACCAATTATTTGGCTCCATGGCTTTCTCAGGTAACAGAAATGAATACTTTTGGAGGGCCAATTACATATTGGAAACTTTGCATAAATTATCTCAGTTAAACTTTGTAATAACCATGGAAAGTAGATATTATTTCCATTTTATTTATTTTTATTTTTTTCTTTTTCTTTTTTAAATTTTTTATTTATTTATGATAGTCACAGAGAGAGAGAGAGAGAGAGGCAGAGACATAGGCAGAGGGAGAAGCAGGCTCCATGCACCGGGAGCCCGACGTGGGATTTGATCCTGGGTCTCCAGGATCGCGCCCTGGGCCAAAGGCAGGCGCCAAACCACTGTGCCACCTAGGGATCCCTTTTTTTAAAAAAATTTTTTATTTATTTATGACACTCACACACACACACAGAGAGAGAGAGGCAGAGGGAGAAATTATTTCCATTTTAGATTTCAAAGATGTTTAGATTTCATAAACTAGACTGTATCCCTCAAGGGGCCATGTTCTAGTTATCTTGGTGAAATTTATAATCATAAACCTGAACATCCCATCCCCATATCCCCCAAATTCTTCTGTAAGGATAAAATCCTTGTGGCATGTGTGCCCCTGGCTTCCCTGTCTCACCTTCTCTGCCTTGATTTCCCTTTTCAACACGCCCCGCCCCATGCAAGCCCTAAGCCAGTACCTAATGCCAATAATTAATAATCAGAATCCTGACACTCATTTTCTGAGAATGGGGTTCATTAAGTCTGGGGTGGGGCCTATAATTTTTTTTTAATTTTAGAAATCTCTCCTGTGATTCTAAACTTCAGTCAGTATTGAAAATACTGCTTGTGCAGGACCTTCAAGTTATTGTCCTCAAACATGCTATGTGCATGTCTCTGTCTTTGTGTATGGCTTTTTTTTTTAATTTTTTTTTATTTATTTATGATAGTCACAGAGAGAGAGGGGGGCAGAGACACAGGCACAGGGAGAAGCAGGCTCCATGCACCGGGAGCCCGACGTGGGATTCGATCCCGGGTCTCCAGGATCGTGCCCTGGGCCAAAGGCAGGCACCAAACCGCTGTGCCACCCAGGGATCCCGTGTATGGCTTTTTTGTCTATTTTCTGACTAGCTTGGAACTTTCCATGTGGTCTCAGCTGCTGACTAAGGTATCATTCTCTTCAGGGAGCTTTCCTGAACTTTGAGTCTGGGTTAAGCTGCTCTTAGTATAATACCTGGTTCTTCTATATTAGAGCACTTACTATTTTCTGCAGTAGTGGCTTATTTGCCTTTGACCTAGAACATAAGTTCCAGGAGGACAGGGGCTCCTTCTGTCTTGTTTATTGCTCTAGGCCCAATTTCTGTGAAGGTTTCTCTGCCAGTTTCTAGAAACCCCATTGAATTAATTTGCAAACTCATAGCTACATAAGGAAGCTTTCACTGAGGACATAAACCAAACTGAACTTCTAGTTATTGGTGAAGGAAGGACCCCAGTCAGGTCCTCCCCAGGTGTAAGTGGAAAGTATCTTTTCCACATCATGTTGCCTCTCCTGATTGCTGTGGGAAGTGTGTGAGCAGTATTACTGGCCTTGTTCCCAGTACCACACTTAAATACAATTTCTGCTAGGACATATGTTCACATTCTGATGTATTAATAAAATTATTTTGAAAATATTTGCCATTTTCCCTAAAATTCTATAAGAAAGCCTTTTATATAAGACAAAAGAAATGACTATACTTTGAATTGTATTCTACATTGCCACCTTCTCACTTCTATGCACTAGGATGCAACCACATTGAAAGATTAAAGTGTTAATTTACTAACCTTCAGTCAAATACACTACATAATTTAATCCAAATTTCCCCTTTGAAGCACTTAGTAGTAGTAGTAGTAGTTGTTGTAGTACTACTTCTAAGGAAAACCTTAGAGAAGTGAATTAGTATGTGGAAAGTGAGATGATAAATGGCACAGTGTGTCTGAATCCATGTCTGCTTGACTCCAAAGCCACTCAACAATACTGCTGTTATGTAAACCCCTACCACACACGTGGTCTGGATGAAATAAATTCATAATCCTAACCACATACTTGGTCCAGATGTACATGTAAACTCAAAAGCAAAAACAATGGCTCTCAGAATTTCAGGGAACTTCAAAAGTGTAGCCCCAAAACTTCAAGTGACATTATGTGTATCAATAAGCTAATTTACTTGTCAATTATGAAGTTATAGAACAATTCTTTTTCTCTAGAAAGACTAGAGGATTATCAGGAAGATGATGGTGGCATAGTTTTTTAATCTTCCTAAAGAAACAGAGAAATTAGTGGCAGCAAAACAAAAATACAGAAACTCTAGATGACAAGGTATCTTCAAAGATCCCCAAGAATACACAGATTGGGACAAACTACCAAAACTACATGCTGTAAGAAACCAGAAATCTACAGAGAGAAGGCAGAAGGACTTGTGAAGGCCCTAGAACCAGGGAGTCCAGGCTGCCACCAGGTCTCACTGGAAAGCTCTGGAAAGCTCAGGAGCAGCCCCAATGGACTTTCTGGGCTCTGATTAATAGATAAGACCAACATGTCTCCAGGTCTGACAGTGCTGTAGCATTCTGTGGTCTGAGTTCTGTGAATCCATAATACCAACAATTGAAAGTAGTGGTTAAAGTCCTGTACTAAGGAAGAACTACTGGGAGTTGCATCCAAACAGGAAGACAGGGATAATGGGATGAAGGAATGATACAGTCCAGGTAAAAAGGGGTGAGGGGAAGCAAAGGAGCCTGAGTCTCCTCTCCATCACTTGGAAAATAAGAGGAGTGAGATCTTGAGAAGCATGAAATTAGAAAAACAACTCTGGTCCACACTTCCCTCCTAAAACACCATGAAAACTCATTTCACTTAAAACTGAGCAAAACAAAAAGATTACAGTCAATTCCATATGGAGTTAATATAAGAAAAAGAATGAGCTGAAAGAAAATCACAGAAGCAATGAAAAAATACCAATTAGAATTATCAAAGCTCATGAATTAGGTGATTAGTAAAAAACCAATCTTAAAGGCAGGTGTAACCTATCTGCAAAGGATTAGAAATGAAAGAAAAAGTCATTTTGAAAATGAAGAGTAAACTAGAAGGAATGCAAAAACAAAAACAAAAAAAACTAGAAGGAATGCAAAAATGAATATACATAATAGGTAATATCTTTAAATAAACAGAATATGTGAAGAGTCTAAAATGATGGGGGGAAAGCTAACAAAAACTTCAGGAGACTAGGCAGAGAAAATAACACACACATAGTAAGTCCTGAAGAAGGAAACAAAACATAATAATAGAGAAAATTTTTAAAACTATGATTTAAGAAACCTGAAATAAATAGAATCTGAGAGTATATTGGAAAGTCACCATATACACCTGGGAAAATTGGCCCAAAATGTGCTAACATAGAGAAATATTCTAGTACAACTGCTGGACTTTAATAAAAAAGAAAAAAAAATTATTTGGTCATCTAAGCAAAAAGACCAGGTCACTTCTAAGGGAAAGAATAAGATATTATCTTTAGCCTTTTCAGTAGTGATGTTTTTATGCTGAGGGAAAGAGAATAACATATGCAGACTATCTCAAGAGAAAATGTGAATCAATGTTTTAATATCCAGCCAAAATGACCTTCAAGTATAAAACTGTTATAAATGTGGAAGACTCCAGGGAATGTGAACACAGGCCCTTCTGAGGAATCGACTTGAGACTGACAGATCTCCAAAAAGACTAGAAAGACATTGACAAAAGGATGGAAGGTTTCTTAAAATGCTCTAAGGCTTCATTTCCTTCAGGATGAGGTTTAAGTCATTAGCATGATTCAAGTGTTTTCCCAGTCTGGCTCAACCTTACCTTCTGGTCTTTTTTTTTTTTTTTTTTTTATTATTATTTTTTTATTTTATTACCTTCTGGTCTTACTTCTAAGTGTATACTTTTGTATAAACTATTTTGCAGCCTCTAGGCTTACTGGTGTTCCCTAAAGTGCCATGTTCTTTTACATTTGTGCCTATGTCACTTTCTTTACCTGGATGCCCTTCTAAGCTCCCAGAAAATCCTACTCAGCCCTGAAAAGTGACTCCTTTTAATAGCAGCTTAAATAATATTTCCCCCATAAAATCCACCCCCTCCCCTTCTTAGTATGGTACTCCTACCCTCCACATTTCTGAAGCTGCTTTCCTCTCAAATCCATTCCTTCATTCTCCCATATTTGCCACAACTTGATTTTGCTTGAGTGTCTAACTGTCACACAGAAGCACTTGGAGAAAGTGCTTCTATGCCTCAGAGGTAATTCTTGACTGGCCTAAGCCTATCATGGAAGTCTCATTCCCTTGACCATTATTTGTTTAGGGCTGGGCTAGATATGGCCCAGTTATGATCAGTGAGTTCTGAGATAATGTCACCCAGGAATCCTCTGGAAGTTTTCCTGTTTATAATAATCATCACAGGTCATATTGAGAATGACAGAGCCTGGAATCAACCAGGCCTAAAATCCACTTTGGCCATTTAAAACCAATGGCATTTGTAGCAACAGTTTTCATTCTATTGTAATGATTTTCTTTTTTTTTTTTTTTAATTTTTATTTATTTATGATAGTCACAGAGAGAGAGAGAGAGAGAGGCAGAGACACAGGCAGAGGGAGAAGCAGGCTCCATGCACCGGGAGCCCGACGTGGGATTCGATTCCGGGTCTCCAGGATCGTGCCCTGGGCCAAAGGCAGGCGCCAAACCGCTGCGCCACCCAGGGATCCCTTGTAATGATTTTCTAATGGGTCCTTTCCCCGTTATTTGTGAGCTCTTTAAGAACAGAGCTGTCTGGTCTTGTTCTTTGTTTCTCATTTGGAATGTGGTCTAATGTCTGTCACAGAGTAGACTTTCTTTTAAGAAAATTATTTATTTATTCATGAAAGACAGAGAGAGAGAGAGAGAGAGAGAGAGAGAGGCAGAGGGAGAAGCAGGCTCCCTGGGGGAATCTGATGTGGAACTTGATCCCAGGACCCCAGGGCATGACCTGAGCCAAAGGCCTGAGCCACTCAGGTGCCCCTCACACAGGAGACTTCCAATAAATGTTTGACGAATTGTGAAAAAAATAAAAATAATGAGGGAACTATGACTTTAGGATACTTAGCCACAGTCACAAATACTAAAAAGCAAAGACCATTAATTATGTATTGATAGTATAACTATGTAAAAGTAATCTAAGTGGGTAAGACCAATTCAACCTCACAGTCTTCCTGGTTGTCTTGCTGCTTTATCAGTAGAGACAGTGAGTCACAGCGCTGGGGCCATACTGGAAGAAATAACAAAAGTGATCACATCTGCTTCTGCTCCAAGAACTTCCTAAGGTGCATGGTATGAGATAGAGGGAGCCAAAATCTCAATGAGATCATGGGCATGGCTCACCAAGGTCTTATAATGTTTACAATCTGTGGGACAGTGAAATGTTAGACTCAAGCCTACAGGTCCTGCCAAAGTTTGTTTATTTGCTTGGAAGGTGAGATTTCTCTCTCTCTCTCTCTCTCTCTCTTTTTCCCTTTTAGGTTTAAAGATTCTAAACATACGACATCTTGACTCACATAGTTTCTATGGAAAGGGAGACAGTATATTTGAGAATGGAAAAAGTAATTATTCTGCCAAAACTGTCTTTCACTAATGCTAAACAACTGGGCAAATTTAACACATTTTCCACCTTCTCACATATCTTAAAAACTAGGCCTTGCCAACTCGCCACTGGTGTGATATTGGTTGTGCACAATTCACATTTTCATCTGTCATGCAAAAACCCCCAATTAGAATAATAATAGTAATAACAATGAAAACAGTCTAGCTTTTTGCAGTTTACAAAGGATTTCCACAAAGCTATCTCCTTTGATCCTCACAGCTCTGCCTTTGGGAGGCATGATACACCTCCCCCCCTTTTATAAGATGGGAAGGGTCAAGGTTCATGAATAGTTAGTGACAAAACTAAAAATCCACTTTATGTTTCCTGATTTCTCATTTCTGCTATACGCTGTGTGCTTAGACCAGAAAATACCAACAATTATATCTACCAGATTAGACCTAGTTATAAACAGTGAGAAGAGTCTTCACAATTTAGAGGATTAAAAATTCCAAAGAGATGAAGCTACTTTGCCAATGACAGTCCATAAGACAAACAAAACAGTAATTGAAAGAGAGAATATGAAACACCTTTATAATGCTATTAAAGCTTGAATGTGTAATCAAGCAGGAAAAAGTGTCAAGTTCAAATTAACCGAAGTTAAGTCAAATACACAAAATAGGACGAAAAATGTAAAGTAACAAAATACTTTTGGTTAAAATTCAACTAATAGGAAAATATTAAGGTGTTATTTACAGATTAATGAATAAAACAGAAAATTGGATGTTTGGGCATAGAGCAATTATACTAATGGGTATGAAATTCCTTCTCTTGCCTCCAGCGAAAAGAACTGGCAGTTTTCTGATGAGGTGAGATATACATAATGCAACTTTAAAGCACATACAAGGCAAGCATAACATGACTTAAGAACAAAAATTTTTAACCAGAAGGGCTATAAAAATACTGTTTTATGCCATACAGAAACCATACAATGCATAATACAGTATTTGAAAAAGATTTAAAAATAGCACATTGCATATAAAAAATTCCAAAAATGCTACTTTCACATTAGAACAGCATGTCAGAGAAACCAAAACTGAACAGGCAAATCTTGTCCTAAAAGTATATTCATTACATCAAATGCTTTAAAAATTTTAAATACAACATATATACACAAGGAGAACAGGCTGTTTGTGTCGCTCTGTCACACAGTAAGATCCTTGTTCTGTTTCTAGGAGTTAACAAGTCCAACAGCTAAAAAAAATTTACTGATTTAGAACTACCTTCAACTTTCAAATGCAGTTCTTCAAAAATCAAGGTGAGGATATCAGTTATTACCTTTTCTTTTCATTCTAAACTGAAGTAAAAGTAAATTAATTTCAGGTAAAATAATTGATTCACTCCTCAGAGTGTAGATTTGCATGGCTGAAAATGCATTGTACCTTGAGGGTAGCTCTATCAAATTAAATCACAAAAAAAAAAGAACAAATTTAATGGTTTTGATTTTCTCTACTTCCCAAGCCTAATTTATGATAATTTTCTTAAATATCACAGTTTTCTGTGATATCTTCCTATGTCCTGTGTTGATTCTGTTTTAGATACATTATTATATTAATAAGGAGGTCTAAATTGTGAGAAACCATTGTGTATCCTATTCAGAGGCTTAGAGAGTTAATTAAATGACATTCTTAAATGATGACTTTGAAAAAAGCATATAATTAGTACAAAAAGCTGAACAAATGTAAGTCAAATTATCATAAAATAGCTATTATATAAATATATGTGTGCATATATATGCATTTAATTTTTAATATTAGATATATATATTTTTAAATAATGGCTTTAATTGTCATTTTGAATATATGGTAAGGGAAAGTGTACTTTAATTAAATATACATCATACCAGTGATGCTGGCAAGGCTGAGTTAATCCTAATATTGATAACTATAAAAAATATTTTGTACATGATAAGACAATGAGAGAAAAAAAGCAATCCCTTTGAAACAAAACTAAATATATATATATATATATATTCACAGTGGTTTGTATAAACAGTATGCACTTCATGACAAAAACATGTACAGATTGAGCACCCTAGGGCTCTCTATATCCTAAAGAAAATGAGCATTTACATTATTCATGGATTGAACTGAATTTTAAAAAGATCAATTGTACACTTACCCCTTAGGATAAAATGTTCTGGGTTGTACAACTTTAACACCATCATTAAAGTTGTTTGCAAAAGGAATACAGAATTAAAAAAACAAAACTTGGGATCCCTGGGTGGCGCAGCGGTTTGGCGCCTGCCTTTGGCCCAGGGCGCGATCCTGGAGACCCGGGATCGAATCCCACGTCGGGCTCTCGGTGCATGGAGCCTGCTTCTCCCTCTGCCTGTGTCTCTGCCTCTCTCTCTCTCCTCTCTGTGTATTCTCATGAATAAATAAATAAAATCTTAAAAAAAAAAAAAAAAAAAACTTTTTTTCTTGGGAGTGGAGAGTCTTTCATTTGCTGTTATAACCAGCAAATACCATTCATTAACTCAAAAAATGGAAGAGGGGGCCCCCTAAACACTATTTGAGCAAGCTGACCAATATACATTACAGTTTTAAAAATGAAAGTTATATGCTCTATGTTACAAGTCCCAACTAGGCAGTGTCAGAATGACATCTATTTCTTTTTTTTTTTTTTTTTTTATGACATCTATTTCTTTGCTTGCTTTGTGATCATACCCCTTGGAGGTGTTATAGGTCACGTGGCATTTGGCTTCTTTTTCTCTGCAGGCTTTAAAATATGAAAAGAACTCATTAGAGTCTCGACCACACTCATCATGGCACCTGCATTGTCAAAGTCTCCAAAATAATTGGGTTCAGGAAACAGAGTGACCAACTGCGTCTTTGCAAGAAATTCATATCCATCTTCAACCACCTGATGGGCTCTACATAGAAGATCCAAATCATGCTTATGGAGAAATTTTGCAACCACTTCTACACCAAATGTGAAGGACACTCCTCTGTCATTTTCATCTCAGCCTAAGACATCTTTAAGGGGGTCAGACCAGAAAAGATTACAAAGACCCTGATCTGGTACATCAGTTGGTCACGTAATTTGCCGAATCTGCTCCATAGATCAAAGATCTGGTGATAAACCTCTGTGACAGCAGAGTATCTTCTCATCCACGATGGCTGGTATCGGTAAACAGTTAAAGCAGTATTCATCATAAAATCCATAAATTCTATTGATGCTGGCACACTCATGTTTTCCTCTGAGAAGAAAGAATTCTCAAGATATTTGATTTTGTAAGCCAGTGAGGGGCAGGTAGTCTCCGATGACTGCTTCCCCTGTCCCCAAGGCACCGTTGCTTTCTGGTGGGAAAGTTGAAGCAAATCATAGTCTTGCCCGTGGATATCACCACTATTGTGAGTGGCGCTTCAAGGCCTAGTAGGATAGGCTGACCGAGAAGGATCTCTCAGGACTTTACGCACAGTCCTCGGATTTCATTCTCCTGTAGCTGGACTTTCTTACCAGGCTTGGACCCTCTCACTTCCTGCAGCCATTGGATGATGCTGTTGACGTTGAGTTTATCCCCCCTAACTGCCCCGCTCTCTGCTTCCTCCTTCTCTCCTCACCGGAACCATGAGAAGCAATATTAGATATATTTACAACTTCTTCCCACTTGTACTCAATAACACACAGTTGTCAAGCAACTTCAGGTTAAAATCCAGTCAGATGCCTCTGAACAGTGAGTTGCAAGGACCACACTAAGAATGACACTTGAAACCATAATCTTGACAGGAAAAAAAAAAAAGTTTAACTACATGAAATACTATTTAAAAAAACCAAGAGTCTCTCATTTATGGAGAGACCGTTTTCAAAAGGTTTACTTGTTTGGTCTATTACATCACATTTTTTCTGTAAATATGTGGTTAATATCTCAGTTTGATAGATAAGAGTCTATTTAACTCATAACCAACCTGAAAAATAACATACTAATGGCAACTAATCTACATTTTCATGAATGGTCTTCTAATATTTGAAGCCAGATATCTTGTCTACCTTATCTTCTGTGATGTGTACCTTTAATTTTCACATGAAATGACTTTCATGGGTCTCCTCTCTCTTTTTTATCAAAGTTTCTCTTAAAACACACCCAGCGTTTAACACAACATGGTCAGATGTGGTCTGACTAGAGGAGAGTGCATAGGAATTCCTATCTTCTGTGAAATAGATATAGTATTTCTGCTAGTGTGGCCAATCACACCTACTATTTCAGCAGTTACATTGCCCTATTTGTTCACATTAAGCTTTGTCAGCCAAAATCCCTGTATCATTTCTAAGTGAATTATTATACAGCCAGTACTCCCACATCCTGCATTTATGGGATTTCCAGCTTCCTTTTATTGCATAAAATGGACTGAGCAATTTTCATATAAAAGAGAGAAGCTTTTAGATGTAAATTTCACTTTGTAAAAATGTATTTCTATGTAAAACTTAGAAAAACCAAGGGAACCATCTGGATATTTTGAGGTAAGTAATTTATCTAAGCATTCTTAGAGGTAGAAAAAAATATTTTTTTGAGGCAGTAGTTCTCAAACTGTGTTTCACATTAGAATTCCAAGGGGGAATTTTTAACTTTCTCTAAGCTCAAGCTGGACCTCATACCAATTAAATCTAAGTGTATGGTGGTGGGAGTCAGCAACCATACATATCTCTAGATGACTCCAATATATACCAAAGTTTGAAAACTACTGGTTTAAGAGTGTAAGTCGTATAATGAGAACACATGGGGGGCACATCTAAGTTTCATCACTATTAGTTATAAAGCCTTGAGCAAGTTACATAACTTCACTTCAGTTTCATCATCTATGAAATGGAGCTAGTATTTACCTCCTGAAGGTTGTTAAAAGGATACATATAAAGCATATAACAAGGTGCCTGGCATATAATAGCTGTTACTAGTGTTATTTTTCTAATATTTTGAGAATGTATATGTTACCAATAGTTGGCACAACAAAATACCAACTTAAGGAATAAGCACATGAAATTTATTTTATTCCACATGTCATTCACCCTTATGAATATATTCAATATATATAACTCAAGTAGCAACATTTTTACTACATGTCAGTCCTGTTTTAAGAGCCAAATGGGAATGAGTTGTCAAAAAAATATGTCCTTGAGTATAATTAGATAATAAATTTGTTTATTTTATTAAAATCACTTTCATTCATGTATTCATTCATTTGGCAAATTAGGAGCCTCATAAATGTTAAGATACTATTTTATGTTGTGGAATTCAAAATAAATAATTTGGTTTCAGGCAGGGCAGCCCGGGTGGCTCAGCGGTTTTGCTTCAGCCCAGGGCATGATCTTGGAGACCCGGGATGGAGTCCCATGTCGGGCTCTTTGTATGGAGACTGCTTCTCCCTCTGCCTGTGTCTCTGCCTCTCTCTTTCTCTCTCTCTGTGTCTCTCATGAATTAATAAATAAAATCTAAAAAATAAAAATAAAAAAAATAATTTGGTTTCATATTATAATCATCTGGAGTGATTTTTTTTGAAGATTTATTTATTTTAGAAAAAGAGAGAAAGAGAGCATACACATGTGGTGGAAGAAGTGGGGGGCAGAGAGAGAGAATCTCAAGCAGACTCCCTGCTGAGCATGGAGCCTGATCCCAGAACTCTGAGAATCATGACTTGAGCTGAAATCTAGTCAGACACTTAACTGAGTCACCCAGGTGCCCCCTGGAGTCATTTTTTTTTTTTTTAGAAATATGAATGCCTAGGCCATAGTCTCAATACATAGAATGGGGATGGGGCTCTTGCATGAGAATATATTTTTTAAAGCTCTGAAGGCAATGTGCATCTAGAATAGAGAATGACTGATGTGCACAATTCAGACTGTGTTGCTATTACAAAGTCAGTACATGGATGATGATCTGAAATGCCCACATTTAGTTTAAGAATAGATGAGGGAGGGATCCCTTGGTGGCGCAGCGGTTTAGCGCCTGCCTTTGGCCCAGGGTGCGATCCTGGAGACCCGGGATCGAATCCCACGTCGGGCTCCTGGTGCATGGAGCCTGCTTCTCCCTCTGCCTGTGTCTCTGCCTCTCTCTCTCTCTCTGTGACTATCATAAATAAAATAATAATAATAATAATAATAATTAATAATAATAATAGTAAAAGAATAGATGAGGGAGGGTGCTTCTGGAATCTTCTATAAGAATGAGAACAGTAGCAAAAATTGGCAAAAGTAATTTCTTTAGAACTCTAGAATATAATGAAAAGTTCATAATTCAGCATGTTTATGCAAGAAAAATGGCTTGATCTCAGTAAGAACAATAAGTTTTGTGGCATTTAAAAACTTTCCCTATTCCCACCTCCCTCTCCCCAGCTTGATAGTAGCTAGAAACTATGTTATCTGAGAATACCTGTAGCCTAGCAACCATAGGAGGAGAAGAATGTGTTTGGAGCTCCGCCTAAAGCTCTATCCCAACAGAACACTTGTGATTTGACTTTTTTTTTTAATTTATTTTTTATTGGTGTTCAATTTACTAACATACAGAATAACCCCCAGTGCCCGTCACCCATTCACTCCCACCCCCCACCCTTCTCCCCTTCTACCACCCCTAGTTCGTTTCCCAGAGTTAGCAGTCTTTACGTTCTGTCTCCCTTTCTGATATTTCCCGCACATTTCTTTTCCCTTCCCTTATATTCCCTTTCACTATTATTTATATTCCCCAAATGAATGAGAACATATAATGTTTGTCCTTCTCTGATTGACTTACTTCACTCAGCATAATACCCTCCAGTTCCATCCACGTTGAAGCAAATGGTGGGTATTTGTCATTTCTAATAGCTGAAGAATATTCCATTGTATACATAGACCACATCTTCTTTATCCATTCATCTTTCGTTGGACACCGAGGCTCCTTCCACAGTTTGGCTATCGTGGCCATTGCTGCTATAAACATCGGGGTGCAGGTGTCCCGGCGTTTCATTGCATTTGTATCTTTGGGGTAAATCCCCAACAGTGCAATTGCTGGGTCATAGGGCAGGTATATTTTTAACTGTTTGAGGAACCTCCACACAGTTTTCCAGAGTGGCTGCACCAGTTCACATTCCCACCAACAGGGCAAGAGGGTTCCCTTTTCTCCGCATCCTCTCCAACATTTGTTGTTTCCTGCCTTGTTAATTTGCCCCATTCTCGCTGGTGTGAGGTGGTATCTCATTGTGGTTTTGATTTGTATTTCCCTGATGGCAAGTGATGCAGAGCATTTTCTCATACGCATGTTGGTCATGTCTATGTCTTCCTCTGTGAGATTTCTGTTCATGTCTTTTGCCCATTTCATGATTGGATTGTTTGTTTCTTTGGTGTTGAGTTTAATAAGTTCTTTATAGATCTTGGAAACTAGCCCTTTATCTGATATGTCGTTTGCAAATATCTTCTCCCATTCTGTAGGTTGTCTTTAATGGCAAGTTCTAAGAAAAGCTCCAAAGCTTTGTCTTTACCTCAGGGCTTATTCATTAAGGAAAGCCCTATTCTCAAGGCGTGTCATAAAAACTATCAGTGGCAATTATTTAACATAAAACCTGTTTGATATGGTAATATCAGTTCATCAGTTCGGACAAATGAGAGGCTGGCCCAAACATAATTAAAAAGGAAAATTTTAAAAATGGGATGTCCATAGAGGGCTTTGAAAAACTCCAACATTTTTGTGGGGATCTGAAATGCCACATATAAGTGAAGGGCATGTGTATGGTCAGAAAATACCTGAGATGGCCCTAAATGCTCATCTCTGGCTGACTTTGAGGCTCTACACAAGCAGAAATAAAGGGGAAAGTTGCAAACTGTTGGAGTGTTCAATGTGTGCCATAAAGTATACACAGAACACCTCATTAAGGATGAGAAACCTACTGGTGAAAAGAATTTAAGGAAATTTCTGTTAACTCATTTGCTGACCAGTAACTCATTTGCTCAGTAACTGAGCAGAAATCTCAGTGGCCATACTGACAAAGAATAGACATTATAGAATTAGTACAAGAAAGTAACTAACAAAGAAACAAAAGCAAAAACAGCAACACATAGCAAAAATACAACCCCTGAGAAGGAGGAAATCTGATTTCCAGAGTTTCTACATTGTATTATTTAAAATACTAAGTTCTTTCCAAAAAAAATTATGAGACATACAAAGAAAGGGGAATGTTTACCACAAAATATAACCAAAGAAAGAAATCAGTCAATAAAACTGGACCCTAAGGAAGCCCGTACCATCTTGGATTTAATAAAGGCTTTAAATCAGCTATTAAAAATAAGTTCCAGGAACTAAAGGAAACCATGCCTAAACAACTAAATTTGAGACCGTATCTCAGGAAGTAGAGAATATTAATAAAGGGATTGAAATTACATATAAAAAAGAATCATTAGAGGGCAGCCCAGGTGGCTCACCTGTTTAGCGCCGCCTTCAGCCCAGGGTGTGATCCTGGAGACCTGGGATCAAGTCCCACATCGGGCTCCCTGCATGGAGCCTGTTTCTCCCTCTGCCTCTCTCTCTCTCTCTCTCTGTCTGTCTCTCATGAATAAATAAATATACTCTTTAAAAAAAAGGAATCATTAGAAATTCTTCAGTTGAAAAGTACAGTAATTGAATTGGAATTCACTTCATGGGACCAATAGCAGATTTCAGCATGTAAAAGAGAGACTCAATGAACTTGATTTATTGAGACCCAATGAATCTGATAGGCCAATCAGACTATCCAGTCTTCAGAAACAAAAGAAAATGAAGAAAAATGAACACATCATCAGAGATCTATAAAACAGCATCAAGCATACCATTCTACATATATGGGAGTTTTGGAAGAAGAGGAGAGACACAAGGGGCCAAAAGAATTTTTTTTTTTAAATTTTTATTTATTTATGATAGTCACAGAGAGAGAGAGAGGCGCAGAGACACAGGCAGAGGGAGAAGCAGGCTCCATGCACCGGGAGCCCGACGTGGGATTCGATCCCGGGTCTCCAGGATCGCGCCCTGGGCCAAAGGCAGGTGCCAAACCACTGCGCCACCCAGGGATCCCCAAAAGAATATTTGAAGAAATAATGGCAATCACTTCTCGAATCTGATGAAAAACTTTAACCTATATATTCATGTATCTTAATGAATTCCAAGTAGGATAAACTACCACAGACTAACTAATATAAACTGTATAGGAGCTCTGGAAACCAGTTCAGAGATCTATAGCAAAGAAGTAAGAAAAAGTCACAATAAAAACTTCAGGAAATTTCCTGGCATTTTTTTCTTTCTCTTGTCCCACCCTCTTCCAGGCAATGACACAGGAGGAAGCAGATCAACTCCCAGTTCCTTACCTTGGAAATTATCTGCAACACTCTGGCCTGCCTATGAGCTACCTCAGAGAGACTGGTTTCTATCTCACCTCACTCAGAGCTCAGACAGGAAATTGTGGCAGAGTTTGGACCTGAGGTGGCAAAAACTATGGAAGGCAGTGGCAGGCATTGTGGTGTGGGGGACTTTAGATTCACATATACCTGGGGGCAAGAGATTACAAACAGAGGAATATAATAAAACATCTATGCCCCCAAAGAGAAGCTGGAGTGAGACTCTTTGATAAATTAAGATATTTAAACACAGCCATAATCACAGGGAAGTTTTTAAAAAGGATACACACAGGCCCAGATAGAACACATGCCCAGAAAAGACCTCTAAAGACCTTATAGCTTCACCCTGGGCTGATTCCAATAGAAATGACAGGATCTTGTTAACTAACTTTCCACTTTTCCAATGTGGAAAAACTAGGAAAGGTGGCTGTATTTTCATATGCCCGCTTAAAAGATCACAACACATACCAAGAAACAAGGCAACACAGCTCATTCAAAGGAACAAAATATATCCTCAGAAACCATCTCCGAAGGAACAAATGTATCAGGAAGGCTTTAAAACAATTGTCTTAAGTATCCCAAAGCTAAAGGAAAATACAAAGAATTAAAGGAAATAAGGAAAATGACATAGGAACAAAATGAGAATATGAACAAAGAGATATAATGAAAAAAAAAAAAAGGAACCAAATAGAAATTCTGGAATTGAAAAGTACAATAGCTAAATTGAAAATTTCACTAGAGATAAAAAAGAGACTCAACCAGGCAAAATAAAGAATCAGTGAACTTGAAGACAGGTCATTTGAAGTTACTGATTCTAAGCAGCAAAGGGGAGAGAGAGAGCCAGAGAGAGAGAGAGAGAGAGAGAGATCAACATAGGCATTATGAGAGTCACAGTAGAAAAAAAGAGAGAAAGGGACAGAGAGATTATTTCCAAACATTTAGTCTTGGAACATTGAAAAACTCACAGCTCATATCATGATCAATGATGAAAAGACTGAACATTGTCCAAGACTAAATATTTTAGGCCACAAACAGGACTAAATGTCCAGACTAAAGATTTTAGGCCACAAAACCAGTCTAAATTTTTTTCAAAGACTGGAATCATACAAAGTGTCTTTTCCAAACACAATAATTGAATGAAAACAGAAATAAACACCTGAAGGAAAACTGGAAAATTCACAAATATGTGGAAATTAAATAACACACTTTTAAATAACCAATGGGTTAAAGGAGAAACTATTTTCTATTTCCTATTTCCATCTATTTCCTAGAGGGAAAAAAAATAGCAAAACAATAGAGAATATAAATGAAACCAAAAGTTGGCTATTGAAAAAGATCGGTAAAATTGACCAATTGTTAGCTAGATTGACCAAGAAAAAAAAGAGATAAGACTCCAGTAATTTAGATCAGAAATAAAAGAAGGGACATAACAACCAATTCTAAAGAAATAAAAAAGATCAAAAAGGAATATTATGCATGGTTGTATGCAAACAAGTTGAATAACTTAGATGACATGAACAAATTTCTAGAAACACATAATCTAATAAGACTGGATTATGAAGAAATAGAAAATCAATATATCTATAATTAGGGAATTGAAACAGCAATCAAAAAGCTCATGACAAGTTAAAGCCCAGGACTAGATGGTGTTACTGGTGAATTTCACCAAACATTTAAAGAAGAATTAACAATAATCTTCCTGAAAGTCTTCCAAAGAATTAAAGAGCTAATATTCTCAACCTCAGTTTATGATTCTGATACCACAGCTAGACAGACACTATACAAAAAGAAAACCATAGACCAGTACTGTTTGTGAATATTGATGCTAAATTCTTGACAAAGTGCTGACAAGCCAAATTCAACAGGATTATACACCATGACAAAATAGGATTTACTCCTAAAGTGTATGGATGGTTCAACATAAGAAAATCAGTAAGTGTAATATACCACATTAAGAGAATGAAAGTAAAAATCCATAAGAACATGTCAATTTCTGCACAGGAAGCATTTAAACGAAATCAAATACCCTTACATGATTTTTTTTTTAAGTCAACAAACTAGGAATAGAAGGAAATTATTTCAACATAAAGAAAGCCAGATAGGAAAAACTCACAGCTCCTATCATGATCAATGATGAAAAGACTGAAAAATTTCCCTCCAAGGTCAAGAGCAACACAAGTATGCCTGTTTTTATCACTTCTATTTGACATAGTACTTAGGAAGTCCAAAAAGAAAAAGAAATTTTATTTTTTTTAAAGATTTATTTATTTGAGAGAAAGAGAGTAAGAGAGAGTGTGTGAGTGGGGAAGGAGCAGAGAAAGGGAGAGAATCTCTAGTAGACTCCATGCTGAACATAGAGCCTCACAAGGGGTTTGATCTCATGCTCCTGAGATCATGACCTGAGCCAAAACCAAGTCGTTTAACCACTGTACCACACAGGCACCCCAAGAAAAAGAAATTTTAAGATCTAAATTGGAAAGGAAGAAAAAAATAATCTCTATTCACAAATGACATGATCCTATATGTAGAAAGCCCTAAATTCTGTAATAAACTGGTAGAACTAGTAACTGAATTCAGCAACATTGTAGGTTACAAAATCAATATGCAAAAATTAGTTGTGTTTGCACTATACATTAACAATGAACAATGTGAAATGGAAATTTAGAAAACAGTGCCAATTAGAATAGCATCTAAAAGAATAAAATACTTAGGAATGAATTTTTAGCTTTGTACACTGGAAACTATAAAAGATTGGTAAAGAAATTAGATACAAATAAATGGAAAGATATCTTGTGTTCATAGATTGAAAGATTTAATATTGTTAAGATGGCAGTGCTACCCGTAGTGATCTACAGATTCAATGTAATGAATGTATCAACATCCCAATACTTTTTCTTGCCAAAATAAATTAATTCATCCTAAAATCTATATGGAATCTCCAGAGACCCTGAACTGCCAAAATGATCTTGAAAAAGAAAAAGTTGGACTCCTTAGACTTCCTGATTTCAAAACTTACAACAAAGCTATGGTAATTAAAAGAGTGTGGTACTGACATATGAACAAACATGTAGACCAAGGGAATAGGATAAGAAACTCAGATATAAACCCTTGGCTATGTGGTGGAATGATTTTTGACAAGGCTGCCAAGACCATTCAATGGGGAAAGGACAGTTCTTCAACAAATAGTGTTGTGAAAACTGGATTCCACATGCAAAAAGAATTAAGTTGGACCCTTACCTTTTCTATATTAAAAAATAATAATTTGGAATGGATTAAGGTCCTAATGTAAGACCTGAACTATAAAAACCTAGACGCACTGGGTGTTATTCTATATGTTGGCAAATTGAACACCAATAAAAAATAAATTAAAAAAAAAACCTAGAAGAAAATAATCCAATGAAGCTAAAGTTTGAGCAGGCTGAGTTTAGGTCTAGAAGTAGGATAATAAAAGTATTCCAAGCATGGGACCCAAATCCATTTCACTTCTTAAAAACAAGGGTACACAGGGGCTTCCACATTCATGAAAGGAGGCAGGAAAACACTACTAACTACTGTGTATGGCTACTTCTTGTGTAAATATGTGTGTCTAGAGAAACAGAGTGGTGTAACTTTGTGACTAGGAACATCAGTGAGATGTCTGTTGGAGGAGAGTGGGGATGTGCTAGATGGGTGATGGGTATTAAAGAGGGCACATGTTGTGATGAGCACTGGGTGTTGTATGTAAGTGATGCACCACTGAATTCTACTCTAGAAACCAATACTACACTACATGTTAACTAAAATTTAAATTTTTTAAAAATAGGCTATACCTTTGGTTGTAACTTTCCATTCTGTATATTACACCTCTGTCAATTCCATCCCCTCCTACACTAGCAACCTACACGGCAGCCCTTTTTGGAGGTAGCGTCTGAGAAGTACATGGTAGGGGAGAGCAGCCCCAGAGCAGGGGAGGAATGTAGGTGAAAGCCACAGATTTGACCTTAGATGGGGTGGTCCTTCCAGCTGCAGTCTGAAGATAAGCCGTTTAACACCCTCACTATTGTTTTGGTCCTTCATGAATCCACCACTTGAAAATGTGGCATACGGAAAAAAAAATATTTGTAAGACAATTCACTTTAATCTTTTAGGATTTGGGGAACTGGGAGCCAGATGAGTATACTTCAAACTGTTTGGTGACTTTAAAATGAGAGCAGACCCCAAATAGGCAGAACACAAACATGGATCCCATTTTAAGGAGCTTTCAGATTTAAAACAAAACGAAACTGTGTAGCCTGTTAGGCACACCATTGGACAGCTATACATTTGACAGTCCAAACATGACCAAATCAAAGCTCATAAACCATGTTTATGGCAGTAGTCTTAGTATGAAACTACACCACTACACATGCCTTCTCTAGCTTCTCTTTGGCTTCCTGATTGGGCATGGGTCATTGGACAGCTGAAGGTAAACAGTGTGATGTCAGATTCCTGTGCTGTTTGATCAGCTGTGTTCCGTCACACCTGCAGTCAGGAAGCTGGCCTCATCCACACTCAGTGCTTGACATTCCTGGCTAAAATTGCCTAAACGTGTATTCCAACCTCACAGAAAGTAACTTTTTCTCTTCCCTTTTGGGGAATCATTCACAAATGTCTCTGATAAGCTACTCTGTTTGGAGGAGCTCCTTAGGCCACTGGGTTTGAAATTACTAGCGATTATTTTCCTCTAAGATCAAAATTCAGAACCAGACATTATTTTCTAAACAGCTAGCAAAATCAAGTTTAGGGAAGTGACAAAGCCAAATGATCTCATGGATATATTACTTATTTGGAGTATTCTTCCTAATTCTACAAGTGGGTTACAATACATGCAGAATAGTTATTCTAAAAATGAGAATACCTGTTTCCTATCTAATTCAAAAATGATGGCTATAATATAACACTTTAATACAAATTAGCCTGATAAAAAGGCAAATGAACATATCTGAACTTCCACTTTTTCTTATTAAAAACTTTTTAAAAATTAACGAAAAGAAACAGAATTAAGAAAATCAAATACTATCTTGCCAAACTGTGGAAGGAGCCTTGGTGTCCATCGAAAGATGAATGGATAAAGAAGCTGTGGTCTATGTATACAATGGAATATTACTCAGCCATTAGAAACGACAAATACCCACCATTTACTTCGATGTGGATGGAATTGGAGGGTATTATGCCGAGTGAAGTAAGTCAATCAGAGAAGGACAAACATTATATGGTTTCACTCATTCGGGGGATATAAAAAATAGTGAAAGGGATTATAGGAGAAAGGAGAGGAAATGAGTGGGAAATATCTGTGAGGGTGACAAAACATGAGAGACTCCTAACTCTGGGAAACGAACAAGGGGTAGTGGAAGGGGAGGTGGGCAGGGGGTTGGGGTGACTGGGTGATGGGCACTGAGGAGGGCATTTGGCGGGATGAGCACTGGGTATTATACTATTTGTTAGCAAATCAAACTGCAATAAAAATATACAAAAAAAGAAATAACATAAAAATGCAACAATGTTTTAAGAAAGAAAATGGTTCTCATAAATGTTGGTGAAAGACAGGAAAATAATTAGAAGCAATGTACCAATTATATATTCTTTATATGAGTTTCTGTATCACAAATTTGAGTTGACGCTCTGCAGCAGAGTTTTGCTTCTTAAGAACAAAGAATTTAATACATGGATTTTTGCCAGACCCAGCTGTTGCATCACAAGTTTGTAATACTGAACACCTGTTCAACCACTGTTTTTCTCCCAAAAATGTGTTTGATCATGCAGCTTGAAAGGAATGGCTTTTCACTTCTATTTACAAATCTCTCAGACTTTTTACACAGTACTTTAATTGTCTGCAACCATACTTAGGGCTCATGAAATTTACTAAATAACTTCACTATAGAGGTCATGAGGATCTCTATCCTTTTCAGCAAGCTTAATTGGAAAAAAAACAAGAAATTTTCCTCAAGCCTAACACACAAAAAAACTCTCACCTTACAATGGTACGCTGTTAAATAAAATGACTTAGAAAAATATGCAGTGAATTTTTTGTGGTTATTTCAGTTCAGCTTTCTGTTCTTCAGTCTATCAAGAACTGATGAACAATGCTTATTTTCTGTCTTGGATATTCTTCCAAGTTTTATATATGACATAAAACAGGTTCGTATTTCACATTCTGATTTTCCGGTCATATAAAGAAGAAACAAAGAATTATTAAGCTTGCAAAACATACCTCTTTCATGTACCATATTTTCTTTACCACTGAGAAGCTATCAAAAACTATTACCGACTTTCTCAAAAATGAAGGAAAATGTTATGTTTTCTAATTGAGGTCTAGTGGTGCGAGTGTCAATCCTCCTTACTATGAAGATGTCACATTCCATTTGTTTTATGTCTCTAACAACTATAATGCAGCTGCAGTACAAAATCAGATTATGAATCTTTATTTGTCTCAAGGATCCCCCAAGTCAGTACCTTAGTACTTTGCTGCCTAGCTCATTCACTGATATGTCGCTTTAAATACTCCTTTGCAAGAAAAGATGCAATGCATTCACTAGAACTGATTTTCACATCTCATTTCCTTTACAGGTCTGAAAATGTGTTCTAATACACCTGGTGTTAAAAATATAAAAAGTGGATAACATCTGTTTTGAACAGTTGACATTTCACCATATCCACTCCACATGGACTCAAACATAGTGTGCTTAGGCTTCATGATGCCTGACAGACGTGGTAGGGACCCTGACATAGCATAAGCTGTCTGAAGGCTTGGCTTATGCTTTCTTCCCATTTATGTTGCTCTTAGCTATATTTGACAGCTGATTTCTGCAGCATTTCTGTCAGTGTTCTTAATCCAGACAAAGAAATTCTTTATTTCAAAATGGTGCTAAATCCTATCATTCATAAGTTAATAAGCTTAAATGACTTGCAAAGCATCTTATGTGGAAATTCTTTCTTAGAAAATAAAACACAATCTTTCCTAGAAAGTTGAGTCATTAACTTACTTGAATGGGGCTGGGGTGGGGAGGAGGAGGGAAGAACAGACCAAAGTATCTGGCAAGATATCTTCTAGTTCCTTAATTTTACTGCAAGCTGGAAGCCCTGCATAGTCAGAAAATGTTTCCTGCCTCTACTCTCCTTCAGAATTTATAATCTCATTAGAAAACTATTTTAATTCAAGTAAAAACAACAGAATATCCAAACTGCTACTTGAAAATGCTAAATTGAGGGCACCTGGGTGGTTCAGTGGTTGAGCACCTGCCTTTGGCTCAGGTCATGATCCCAGGGTCCTGGGATGGAATCCCACATCAGGCTCCCCACAGGGGGCCTGCTTCTCCCTCTACCTATGTCTCTGCCTCTCTGTGTGTCTCTCATGAATAAATAAATAAAATATAAGAAAAAAGAAAATGCTAAATTGAATATAATTGAGTAGGATAAATTTTGGATGGTGATGTTCAATAAAACATGAGGCCCCAGAAGAGTTCCAGTACACATAACCTGTCTCCATGCATACAGACATTTACAAGTATCTTTATCCATATTATTTCAGCTAATCCAAAAGGCAGTTGATTGTAAAATGTGCAATTATATTTACATACCACCAAGGAAAACATTGCCCTTTAACCTATGATGCAATGTCAATTATAAAACATTTCCCTGAGCTACTATGTTTGTATCTCTACCATTAGGTCAAAGGTAACTTTACTTTTTCTAAGTGAAAGAACATTCTAGAAAGTCTCAACTATTTTGTTTAACCTCATTCTGTATTTTAACACTGGAAACAACTGCATAAATGTTATGCATTTATGTTAAGATTATTTAAAAAAGGCATACAAAATGTAATGTGTACCTACAGAGGGTTTGGCAAACAGTGCGAAATAATGTTGCTGAATTAATGAAGTTATCTGATTTGCCCAGAGATTAAATGAAATCACTGCTGACTTCTAATATAATATTAATTATATTAATATAATATGATTTTAACTTCTACTTTACTGTATTCGTGTATTGTCACAAAACTCTTTAAGGCAAAATGAAAATTTAAATGTAAGTGCTTAAGAAGTATAAATCCAGTCCATTTACTAATTATTAATACTACAACATGTTCCTCTCAGGCATCGTTATATATTTGAGAGCTATCTTTCACACTTACTTAAAGCCAATGGAAGTAATGGAAGATGCTGTATCTCCTTAGGTATAATATGTGGATGAAATAGGAATAAAAAATTATTCATCCCTCAAGTTACTATGTCCTAGGTTGAAAATGGAATCAAAACCAAAACCAAATCTTTTCTATTCCTGATTTGTGATTAATTTTTGGTAAAAGAATTGAAAAAACAAAGAGCCCAACAATTCATGGATTTGAATTATTAATTAGGTTTAGTGTGAAAAAGGATTACTCAATAAACTATAAAAACATTGTTGAAAGCTTACTAAAATAAATACAGCAAGACCCAAATGTCTTTGTGTGGTTTACACTGTAATTACTTCAGAGTATAAATGGTTCAAAATTTGAAAATTCAATTATATGCATTTCATTTTCATTTAATTTTGTGAATTTTGAAAAGCATGTGGTTGTTTCTTTTTAAATTTTAGTTTTTTAGTCTCTCATTGAGGATGGCAAATACTGTTGGAAACAAAACACTGAAGGTAAAATTTTAAAGTTTCCCAAACTGAACAAGTGTCAAAGAGAGTTAAATAATGACAATTCTAAATGATTTTTAAAGCTTCTTTTTTTAAAACATACTCTGTCATTTAGAGCAGTTTTTGGTTGATAGCAAAATTGAGCAGAAGGTACTGAGGTTTCCCATAATGTCTGATCCCGCACATGCACAGCCCCCCATTATCAACACAGTGGTACCCCATTGTATGACAAATCGAAGACTTGAAATATTTGAAATATTCTCTCAAAGTGGCACACTAAATGATATTTTTTTAAAGCTTGTAGCATTTACATTTTTGAGGTTCTCAAAGCTTAAAAGAGCCCTAAGACTTTAAGAAATCCCATATTTTCTGGAGCAATAGGGCTTTTCTTCACAAAGGAACTGTCCAGAAAAAGCTTCAAAATGAAAAGAAAACTGTAGAAACTTGTTTGTTGATGTGGGTGGCAGCTGTTTTGTGGTAGAACCATAGCACAGGATATGGGGTTAGAACTGGGTCATATCATACGCTCAGTTACCATTCTAGTTATGTGATCTTCAGCAAGTGTTTAAATAATCTGACAACTTACTTTCCTCAGAAGCAAAAATAATTGTGCAGTTAATTGAGATGCTATATGCAAAAAGCTATAGGTTACATACATAAAATTAATTATGGTGAAAACAGTAAAATGACAATCTAGTGTGAAAAGAGGTAAGTACCATGGAATCTGCTTTACAACACAAATCTGGATGAAGAGTTGAGAGTCCTAGAAGGACACATACCTGGGAATGACCGTGTTAACTAAAGAAGAAAATCTCTGGCCAAATTAATATGTGGGACCACACTTCCTCTTTTTTTGGTTATCATCTGCTTATTTTTCTTATCATTTTAAGTTTTTATTTAAATTCCAGTTTGTTAACATAGTGTAATATTAGTTTCAAAACACAGTGATATTAGGTACTTCCATACAACACCAAGTGTTCATCATAGCAAGTGTATTCCTTAATCCCCATCGTATCATTTTATTCATTTTTTTCATCATGGTAAGTATATTCTTTAATCCTAATCCTCTATTTCCTCTATCCTCTCCACCCATCTTCCTTCTGGTAACTATCAGTTTGTATTCTATAGTTAAGAATCTGTTTCTTAGTCTGTCTCGGTCTCTCTCTTTTCTCCTTTATTTAAGCTCATTTATTGCTTAAATTCCACATATGAGTAAAATCATATGGTATTTGCCTTTCTCTGACTGACTTATTTCACTTAGCATGATACTCTCTAGCTCCATACATGTTATTACAAATGGCAAGGTTTTATTCTTTTTCATGGCTGAGTAATAGTCCAGTATATATATATATATATATATATATATATATATATATATATATATATATGTGTGTGTGTGTGTGTGTGTGTGTGTGTGTGTGTACCACATCTTCTTTATCCACTCATCAATGGATACTTGGGCTATTTCTAATAGTTTAGCTATTGTAAATAATTCTGCTATAAACATAGGGGTGCATGTATCCCTTTGAATTAGTGTTTTTGTATTTTTTGGATAAATACCAGTATTGTAATTACTGGATTATAAAGGAGTTGTATTTTTAATTTTTTGAGGAAAAATATTTTCCAGTTTTACACAGTGGCTGCAGTTTTCATTCCCACCAACAGTGTAAGAGGGTTCCTTTTTCTTCACATCCTGACCAATACCTGTTGTTTCTTATGCTTTTAATGTTAGCCATCCAACAGGTATGAGGTTATATCTTATTGTAGTTTTGGTTTGCATTTCCCTGATGATGAGTAATATGGAGCATCTTTCCACATGTCTATTGGTCATCTGTGTCTTGGAAAAATGTCCATGTCTTCTGTCCATTTTTAAACTGGATTACTGTTTTGGAGGGTATTGAGTTGTATCATTTTTTTATACATTTTGTATACTAAACCTTTATAAGTTATATAATTTGCAAATATCTGCTCCTATTTAATAGATTGCCTTTTATTTTTGTTGATTTTTCCTTTGCTGTGCAGAAAATTTTTATTTTGATATAGTCCCAAAGTTTATTTTTGTTTTTATTTTCCTTGCCTTAGGAGACATATCTAGAAAAATGTTGCTACAGCTGATGTCAGAGAGATTACTATGATTTTCTATCTCACATTTAGGTCTTTCATCCATTTTGAATTTGTTTTTGTATATGGTGTAAGAAAGTGGTCCAGTTTCATTTTTTTACATGTTTTTAGAATAGCTCAAATTAAAATTTTTGTTTCACTAACTTCATTCTCCTTTAACACTGGAAATTTAAATGCGTAAATAAATTATGAAATGGCCATACAACAAAATACTATACAGCTAAGGAAACTAGACAGGGTGTGGAAAGATATAGAGAGAATAAGAGAGGTATTCACAATTCATTGTTAAGGGAAAAACTCCAATCTAACTCTTAATCATGGTTATCCCCAAGTACTGAGATTACAGGTAATTTTTTTCCTTTGCTTTTATTTTTAATTAAAAAAACACTTTTTACTTGTAGGAGAAAACTCATAAAACTCCTTGTTTTTATTTACATTCTAAATTTTACAGAGTGAGGATGTAACCTATGTTATGTAAAACTTCAGGTTTACAGCTCTTTGCAGGGGTGCCTTAAAAGACAACCCACCATTATTTGCATATCTTAGACTTGGGTTTCCCAAAACAACAGCCACTAGCTGCATATGGCTACTTAAATTTAATTTAAATAATTTAATTAACATAAAACTTAATATAATTAAAAATTCAATTCCTCATTCATACTAGTCATATTTCAAGGGCTCAATAGCCACAGGGGGCTTAATGGTTACCATATTTGAAGAGTACATTTCCATAATCACAGAAATTTCCATTAGATTGAGCTATCTTAAACCATAGATTGGGATCTGTATACACAATAAGATACGATTTTTCAATATTATGAATGTGCTTTCTTCTTTTTGCATTTCTGAGCACATGACCTCTTTCATACTCTATCCCTGAGGTATCCTTCTACCTTGGGAAGATAAGTTTTGTTCTATAAAGATGAAGGAGAGAGACCATACAATACTCATTTACCTTCTCATCATAGAAAATAGGATTTTTCAAAAAAACAAGAGCCTTGCAAATCCACCATCTTTGCCTGAAATCATGGTCTTCTCATGTTTTGTAAAGTTACCATTTCTTAGTTGTCAAAGTTAAAATACAAAAACAAAAACTCAAACTCTCTCTTGATCACCTTTGCATAGCCAATACCAATCACACACCAATATCTGATTCTACTTTGCAATTCTTTCTTTTTCTTTTTCTTTTTCTTTCTTTTTTTTTTTTTTTTTAGAGAAAGAGAGTAGGGGAGAGGTAGAAGGAGATAGTGAGAGAATCTTAGGCAGGCTCCATGCCCAGCATGGTTGATCTCACAACTCTGAGATCATAACTTGAGCTGGAATCAAAAGATGCTCAACCACTTGAACCACCCAAGTGCCCCTGCAATGATTTCTGTACTGACTCTTCTCTTTGCCCACACTGCCACTGTGTCAGGTCAGATTCTAATTATTTTCACCCGAACCACTGCACAAGCCTAATTAATCACCTACTCATATTTTCTAATTAACCAATCTGCTCACATCACATCCTTATTTAAAATTCTTCAAATGTTTGTGTTGCCTAAATGATAGTGCATACAGAGGAGTGTAGTTCTTGGTAAGAGTAGTGAACAAGCAGGGATGCCTGGGTGGCTTAGTGGTTGAGCATCTGCCTTCTGATCGGGGGGTGATCCCAGGGTTCTGGGATTGAGTCCCACATTGGGGTCCCTGCATGGAGCCTGCTTCTCCCTCTGCCTATGTCTCTTTCTTCTCTCTGTGTCTCTCATTAATAAATAAATGAATTTTTTTTTAAAGAGTAGTGAACAAGCAGAGATCATGCATCTGCTCTTTCCTCAGGAGTGATAAGATGGGGGCTGAGGTTTCCTTGAGAAAAATTCAAAGACACTAAAGTGGTAGGAATAGATAATGCGCAGGGAAGATTCAATAGAAATGGAAAAGTAGGAGCTCTTTATGGAGGCTTGGATCCAATGTAGGACTTGGGGCCAGGGGCTAAAAGACAAGCATGATGGGTTGTGTTTAGTTTGAGTGTGGTTCAGTTTAGGTTGCTAGAATAGTCAGATATTCAGGACAGAAATCCTGGGCAGGAATGATGAAAATGAAAATACTGGTGTGTCTCTTACAGAATGTCTTATTACAGATAATAAGATAAATAGGCAAATTTGTAAATAGGCAAATTTGTAATTAAAATCCATGAGAATAAAGGACATAATTTACACATAACAGCACTATGTAGAACTGTTAATCTATATACAAAATGGTATCTCATCATAAAACAAAATTAAATTCTGTATTTAAGTTTATATTTTTGGTGATGATTGGGAATGAACCAGTATCCACAGCATCCTTCTCTGGGAAAAGTAAAGACTTTTAATATGTGTTTACCTGTTACTTTACACTACCTAATACATTTTTTTAAATTTTTTAAAAATTTTTTAAAATTTATTTATGATAGTCACAGAGAGAGAAAAAGAGGCAGAGACATAGGCAGAGGGAGAAGCAGGCTCCATGCACCGGGAGCCCGATGTGGGATTCGATCCCGGGTCTCCAGGATCGCGCCCTGGGCCAAAGGCAGGCGCCAAACCGCTGTGCCACCCAGGGATCCCAATACATTTTTTTGAATCATCTAGTAATTTAGATTCAGATTGCTACTGTGATAATATTATCTGCCTTTATTTTATTTTATGTCATTAATTTTAAATTCTTTCTTAGAAATTTTCTAAAATTTGAGAGACATATTATCAACAAAAATTTATATTTACCTATAAATTCCAGTGAGTTATTTGCTTATTATTGTTTCTATAACAAATGCTATTCTCTTTTTTAAAGAATGTTTTGTTTTGCTGGAAAATAGTCTAAAGTTGTTGGGGTTTTGTTCCAGAAAAGGTTTATGGGGAATAAGCTTCCTGAGTCTTGACATTTCTGAAAGAAAAATGTCTTTATTCTGTCCTTACTCTATACTCACTTGAATGCTAGTTTTTATAGGATATAGAATTCCAGGATAAAAATACTTTCCTCTAAAGACAGTGAAGGATTTGTTCCATTTTCTTTTACAATTTATTGTGAATGATGTTAAGTCTAATACTGGTGTGATCCTTGTTCTTATGTAATTTTTTCCCTTCCTCTAATTTTCTGGAAATGTCCAATCTGAATTTATGTCAAGGTATAGATAACTGTCTTTGTTCTTCCTGCTTGGCACTAAGTGGATCTTTTCAATCTGAAGACTACAATCTTTAACTCTTCACTTTACAGAATCTTCCCTCCATTTTTTAAATGATGATTTTTCTTTATTTCAATTGCTCTCTTTCCTTTTGTGTATTTTCTTGTGCTATATTTTCAAACTTTCCCCCATCACCAGCCTACTTTCTTTTTACTTTTACTTTGCATTCTTATTTACTAGACTTTATCTTTCAGATAATTACTCAAACATATCTAGTATTTGTCTCTTCTATTAAATTTATTGTTTTGCCAAAACTATATATTTTTAAGATTTGTTTATGTATTTATTAGAGGGAGGAAAGGGCAGAGGGAGATGGAAAGGGAGGGAATCCTCAAGCAGATTCCCACTGAGCTTGGAACCTGACATGAGGCTTGATCCGAGGACTCTGAGATCATGACCTGAGCTGAAATCAAGAGCCAGATGTCCAACCAACTAAGCCACCCAGATGCCACACCAAATCTATATTTAATCTCCAAAAAGCCTTTGTTAATCTATGAACGTATCTTTTTTTTTAATATAACAGCCTTTTTGGGTATAGTATTCCCCTTGGGTCATTCCGAGGATATAAGTTTTTAAAATTTCATATTATATTCCTTATGTTATCTGTTTCCTCTGAAGTTAATTCTGCTTCTTAATACTGGCTTATCGATATCAAGGATATGTAGTGATATTTCCTTAGTGGACTCTTTCTTGATCCCTAAATGATCCCTAAATACTATCATTTACGTTTTACATTTAAAAAATTTTTGTGGACCTTAAAGAATAGGAATTATGTTATATATCTACTTCTGAAACTTGGTATTTTTGCTCAATATATTTATAAGATGTATTGATATTGATGAATACATTACTGAAATACATTTGTTTCTCACTACTGCGTTGTATGATCATAGTATCATCCTGTTGTTCATTTTCATGTAGGTTGACACTTGAGGTGTTTTTATCTTTATGTTTTATTACACTTATTTTGCTCTTATATAAAAAATAGCTCATTGACCAGTCTGTAATAGATTTCTTCTATTATCAATACACATCACAATTCACTTTTTACAAAAGATTATTTCTAGTCACAAATATTTACAATGATATTTAGAGTCATGTTAAATTTATTATAGGAGTAAAATCCTTTAGATTTTTTAAATCAAGCTGAAAAGAGATCTTTAAAGAAAATAATAAATTTACAAAAGAGCTAAAAGACTTCCAGTTCAGCCTTTTTTTTGTCATGTAAAAATTTTATTTATGGGTTTTATATCCAGTATTTATTGAAAGCTAAGAAAAGTGGGATTCATGAAATAATTTTACTTTATTTTAATTATTTTAATTGATGCTAATCCTTGGTTCTTTGTATTTTACTTTTTCAAAGTAACAAAGAACTTAACGATCTTTCACTGTCATATTTCAAGCTATATAAATAAGATAGAAGTAATTTTATGTTTCTTAAAGTAGTAGGTATATACAATTTTCTTATCACCCAAGAGATAAGAACAGTCAACTTTTCTTCCTCTTGACTTACCTGACATACCTGTTTCAATTGCACCAGCCAGGTAGAACACGGTAAGCGCTGCCACCTGAGCCTAGTTTCATTTGGCATTTAAAAACTAACCAGGAAAAGACATTGCTCAAAAATTATTTTGGCACAAACATTCAGTACTCTTTTCTGCTAGATAAATCAGACCAAAAATAAGTCGAAAGCAACTAGTGACCTGTGATGACATTATTCAATATAATATTAGAGATTCAAGAAGGGATTGATTTGTAGTCTGTTCTTACCTTAGCGTTTTGGATGCAGGGACAGAGGGCCCAAGCTGCGCTGGCCTTCACATCTGGATGAGGATTTTTCAGCAGGGACCATAGCAAACGAACTCCATCTAATCGATCAATTATTCTAATGTGAGACCAAAAACAGAAGTATAAACTGTAATTAGTATTTAGGAATGAAACTTAAGTGGCCTATCTATCCACACAACTCTAATTATTTTTCTCCTTGTGACATTTGGCTTAGATTTTTTTTTTTTCAAAACTAACAACAGCCGGGGAGTCTGGGTGGCTCAGTGGGTTAAGCAGCCAAATCTTGGTTTCAGCTTGGTTTTAATCTCAGGGTCCTGAGTTCAGGCCCCATGTTGGGCTCCACCCTGGATGTGGAGCCTACTTAAAAAAAAACTTTAACAGCAGGAATAGAATGTGCTACTAAACTGTAAGCTCTCTGATTTCAGTTTTAAATTCATGACACAGAAAGCAAGCTCTGGGATAATTATGATTCACGCAAATGTAAAATCAAGCCATGTAATTTTTTAATGAGTTGTACACAGACTGTTACCTAAATGTCAAAATACTAGTTCCTTTATATAGTAACATCTATATACTTTCCAAAACAAATATTTATGCCTGAAAACTGTGAAGTTACCTTTTTTATTTGGTCTACCCTTAATTGACTTACCTTCCTATATGACATATTTTAAACTCTGCCAGTCCTAATCTAGCATTAGGAATTAAAATCATTACACCACAGTGCACCCTTTGTTAGGCATGGATAACACGTAACTTGTTTTCCATGTGCTCCCTTCTCAGCAAGACTAACATTGCAGACTGTGTTATAATTACTTAAACACACTGTAATCAAAATATCTTCATGACTAGCTGAAAAATGAATTATCATCAGAGTCATCTCTACACCATCTGTCTTCTGTTTATATATCAATCAGTCCAGGGAGCATAACCTTGCATTAAGGTCCATTGAGTACACTTGCAGTTGAGAAGATGGCCAAACAAAACTTAATATCCTTTACAAACATGGCTTTGTTCAGAAAGATATGTTAAACTCAAAACAGATGAAAAAAGATAAAGAACATCAAAACTCCTTTGATTTTTAATCTTGAGTAAAACACATGTAGTATTTAGCCACAGACAGAATAAATACTACTAGTTTAGAAGACCATTCAAATTATCTCTTGAAAACTGACATAAAGACAACTACATATCATATTGGAGATGAGTTGGCCAGGAAAAAAAAAATTATTTCAACTGGTCCAAATATGATACCAGGCTTGCATAACCTTATAAAATAGCTGGTAATGCAAACAGCCTGTAGTAAGATACAAATTGTCTCTTTAGAAAATGACTTTTAATAAGAAAGAAGCACACTGAGAAAGTATTTTAACACAAAGTTTAACTAAATAGCTTTCCAAACTGTAAAGCTCTCTGTCGATATCATGCTGAGAGAAAAAGTTTTATTTCTCAACTGATGGAAAATGTAAAGAAAGATACCAAGCACTTCATAATGAATGATTTACTTTACAAAATTAAACAATCTTACTGCCTTACATATGCCACTGAAAGCATAATTGATACTAATCCTTGGGTCTATTTTTTTCACATGCAATTAATTTCTCAGTGAACAATAGGTCTGTCCTACCCTCTTGCAAATGTAGCAGTAAAATTTGCATTGGTAATATTTAACTGGACAGTGCTGGACATAACTTGACATTAGAGCAGAAATCATTTGCATGGCACATCTTTTCAGGTTTCTTTTAAAGGGATAATTCGGTGTGTTCTGGACTCCCACCCCTCTGACAAAATTTCACAATTAGCTATAAAAATTCACTATTAATTATAAAACTACATCTATTGTCCCTAATCATCACCCAAAACCTTAGGCAATTAATTCATTAGCTGCTTAGTTGTAACAGATGAGGATTGTGGCTTCATCACTGGTGCCTTAGAAGACTCAGCACAGGGGATCCCTGGGTGGTGCAGCGGTTTGGCACCTGCCTTTGGCCCAGGGTGCAATTCTGGAGACCCAGGATCAAATCCCACGTCAGGCTCCCGGTGCATGGAGCCTGCTTCTCCCTCTGCCTGTGTCTCTGCCTCTCTCTCTCTCTCTGTATGACTATCATAAATTTAAAAAAAAAGAAGACTCAGCACAGCACAGAGTAATAACCTTAGATGAGGGGAAACGTGATTGACACACATTTGCAAGCACAGGAACTAACAAAGTCAGGCGGTAGCAGACTATAGGATTTAACTGGCCCTCCCAACTCCCTCATTCTCTGTATCAAGTTATTTACTGCTGATTTTTACTTCACAATAAGTCAAGTATCAGGGCGCCTGGATGGCTCAATTGGATGAGTGTCTGACTCTTGATTTTGGCTCAGGTCAAGATCTCAGGGTGATAAGATTGAGCCCAGGTCAGACCCACACTCAGCACAGTGTCTGTGAGTCTGCCTGAGATCTCCTCCCCCTTTGTCCCTCCCCCTGCCCCCCTGCACATGGTCTATCTCAAATAAATAAAATCTTAAAAAAAGCGCCAAGTATGTGCCCTTACTTCCCCCTTCCACCTGCCAGCGCCCTAATTCTGATCTTTACCACATCATATCAGGATGGCTATTGTAGCTGCACCCTTGGTTTGGGGTCTTCAATTTCTCTCAATTCTATCCATCCTATAATTCCTGTGAAATTGATCTTCCTAAAGGACCTTTTGGAGCTTCTGTAGTGGCTCCTTGAGAGCAGGTCCCCAGGTTTATTCAGTCTGTTCATCACACCACCTCGCACATTTAATCAATGCCTGCAATTCCCGGAGAAACTTTCCAATGGCTTCCCATTACCCCTGTGGTATTAAAACCCTGATTCCTGAACTCAGTAGTTATCATTTTCAATAAGCTGATTTATTCTTCCCAATTTCCTATATTTGGGCATTTGCTTATAAAACTCTTGTGCCATCCACGAAACACTAAGTGCTAAGCATACAGAAATAACATATACAGTCAACTCTCGTTACTTGGGGGGTAGTTATGTTCTATAAAGTCATTGCAAACAGGGAATTAATCAACACTGAACCATTGCTCCTGGTTCTCCCAGGGAGAAATACAATTGTCCCTGAGAGCCTCTGTTCAGAACATTTTTGTCAAATGATCTATAACCATGTTCTATGTGTGTTTCTGTTTAAAGCACCTTGTTTAATATATATTGTTGATTCATTAACATTGAACCAGCCCGGGATCCCTGGGTGGCGCAGTGGTTTGGCGCCTGCCTTTGGCCCAGGGCGCGATCCTGGAGACCCGGAATCGAATCCCACGTCGGGCTCCCGGTGCATGGAGCCTGCTTCTCCCTCTGCCTGTGTCTCTGCCTCTCTCTCTCTGTGACTATCATAAATAAATAAAAAAAGAAAAAAAAATTAAAAAAAAAAAAAAAAAAACATTGAACCAGCCCATGGCCAGCAGCACTGCCATTCATCCTGAGCAAAGCTTCCTAACACCTGTAGTTTCTGTGTAAGGCATGTTATAATCTTCTTGCGCTTGGGAACATTAGACCAGACGGCTCTTTCCCTCTGCTTAGGGACCATGTTAAGCAGCAACATAACCAACTCAAAACACAAAAATGTGAAGCATGTGGCATGACACAGGTTGTAAAAAAAGATGCTTGTTTACAGTAGAAGAGCTGAAACAAGAAGACAGAGCCTGGCCCTCTGTTCAGTATCGGCTGAACAGGTGCATGAGGTGACTTAAACTGTTCCTGCTCTGTGCATGTCTGTGAATGACAGCAAAAGTGCTGTACTGCTTTGGAGGTTACAAATAAATTTTAGCAGGGATGTGAAGTCACAAACATGGAATCTACAAATAGGATTTTAACTGTCCTTCAGGAAAGTACAGTCTAGTGAGGGAGATAAACCGTTATAATCCATTATGATAAATACAGTAGATGGGTGCATGGGGTTCCATATGAACACAAAGAGGACACAATAGTTTACTGACAGGCTACAGAAAGTCTCTCAACTGTGAGCCTTTCCCTATACCAGATCCAAAACAAGATAGTCTTTGCTCCATGAATCTAAAATCTCTCCCAACACAAATACATTCATTTCTAACCTCATTCTTTCAAAGTACATGTTCAAGTTCTAAATCTAACCATTGGAATAATCTTCCATTTGAAAGTCGAAGGTGCGTTTTCATAAAATTTCTTTGAACTTTATCGCTTTTTGCATATACAGCAAAGGGTTTATAGGTAGCATTAGTTTACACCCACAGGCCATTGCAAATGGGTTTATCTCCTTTTGTATAGTTTTTTAAATCTGATTAGCAGCTTGTTCTGAATTCGTTTTCAGTAGTAAGTAAGCTCTTCTCATTTTGATTATCAATTGAATTTTACATTAATTCTTTGACATTATAAACACAAAACTGAATTGTGTTTTCAAAATCTTCAACTTTATCGTAGAAGTCAAACTGTGTGGCTGGCAAAATAATAGTTCTAGAAAGATGAATACATATTCATACTCTATTAAACAAACCCAAACAAACTAAAAATGATGTAGCTGCTTGTTATGTTTCTTAGGGGTTTTTGTTGTTGTTGTTATGGTAACATTTGCCAAGATTGTTAAGAAGGTTGGCTGGCTTGCCTGCCCACTGAGGACATGTATATCAACAAAAGTGAAGTGTCTGTGCCCACAGAGTAGGCATAGCCAAGGTTGTAGAGTTTCTTTCTGGCAATGTCAACAGAACTATATTGAAACCATAATTTTACATGATTTCTAAAAATCTCACAATTTTCACTGAAAAGTACACTGGTAAATATTATTATCTCGTGATGGCTCACAATAAAGGTGGTTGACCTGAGAGAACATGTTATTCTTACACCTTGTTAGAGGATGCAACTGAAATCTATAGATTTTAAAATCAAGTTGGCAACTCAGTAAAAATGGAAACATGAAAAGGATGTCAGAATTAAGTGGTCAGGGACACCTGGGTGGCACAGTGTTTGAGCATCTGCCTTTGGCTCAGATAGTGACCCCAGAGTCCTGGGATCGAGTCCCATATTGGATTCCTCGCAGGGAGCCTACTTCTCCCTCTGCCTGTGTCTCTGCCTCTCTCTATCTCTCATGAATAAATAAATAAAACCTTAAAAAAAAAGAATTAAATGGTCACCGATGAAAAGCTACAATTAGAAAAGAATTTTACTTTTTTATAATGATTCTCAATGTTTTTATGTTTATCTCTCTAAATATTAGAGATTCTACGGGAGACCAAATTTGAAGAAAAAAAGTGAACATGACAAACTCTGGAAAGTTATGTCCCAGAATTTCTTGGCCCTGGTAGTATAGAATGATAACCTATCCTTTTATAGTTGTGTAAACAATATGATTAGAAAAGTCCCAGAAACATTTTCTCAGGGGAAAAAAAAATCATTCTTACAGTAAATATTAAGAGAGTGCCCACTAAGTGCCAGGTAATTTTTGAGGCACTGGGGATATTTCCACCTTGAAAGCAAACTGAAATCCCTGCTCTCATGGAGCTAATATTCTTTTGGGAAAAGACACAGAATAAAAGAGCAACCTGGCACATTATATGAACTATTAAAGTGACTGGAAAAAAAATAAACCAGAGAAGTGTGGTGGGATAGACGAGTGGCGGGGGGGCGGTGCAAGGAGGCTGTCCATGCAACAGTAACATGCGGCAGTACCCCTGCAGGGGTGAGAGAAGCTAGCACAGGGCTACAGAAAACAGTGTTCTGGTACCTAGTGCAGTCCCTGGCATGAAGAACTAGTCATTTTCAGTAAACACTAAATGAAAGTTACTCAGTAGTTGTTACATGCATACAATATTAATATTGGATCCTAGAGAACATATACTCCAACACTTTTATTACCCAATGAGAAAGCAGAAGTAGAGTGCCTAACCAACTCTGTATGATATGTGGTATGTTGGTTGGATATGCAAATAAAACATAATTTATTTTTTCTTTCTTCCCTGGAAAAAAAAAAAGCATGATTTAGATGAGTGTGTGAAAAGCAGCTGAGGCATGGCTTGCCCAAAAGAGAGAGCAAAATGGACCAACACAAATATTAATACTTATGGTTACCACAATGACAAGACACCCATTCCATTCACTACCCCTTCTGTTTTATAATCTGCCTTTTTAATTCAATATATGTAATGGAGCTTCTGTGTCAATGAATGCAAATGAACGTAGATTCATAGTAATCATTTTAATGACAAGTATTGCTATATTGATGTACCATAATATAGTTAACTGATCCTTTATTAATTGAAATTAGGTTCTTTCTGGTTTTGCAAAATAATAAAAATAACATTGCAAAGGCCATCCTTGCATTCTTTTGCAATGCACTGATTATTTTCTAAGGACACATACTGAGAAATGGAATTGCTCAGTAAAGATTTTGTATATTTTAATTTTTAATACACAATAGCAGACTATTCTCCATAAAAGTTATGTCAATTTGATTCCACATACACAGATCATAAGACTACCAGCCACCAGCAACAGCAACTATCTTAATTTTGTCTCTACATGCAAAAACTTTAATTTTTCACCTTAATTCTTTTTCTCCTTCATTATGGAATATTTCAAACATACTTAGTTTTTAATGGTAAATAAACATGAATAACACACAACTTTCAAAACCTCATTGCCAGTGTCATCTATCAGTATAAATGTGTGTTTATTTTTTCTAAACCATTTGTAAGTGAATTAGAGAAATAATATAATTCGCAGCTAAAATTTCAAGAAGGTCCTATCCTAACAACATCTTCCCTACCTTAAAGTTTTAGCATCTATTAATTATCCTTGCCTAAAATAATTATTTTATTGGGAGTTAGAGTAAACAAAATTAAAAAAACCACTACATTCATTGACTGAATTCTTTAATAAAGAGAGCTTCCTCTCATCACCTAGGGGCTCAGTTATCCTACAGAAAAGCAGAGTAAGTTTAATCTATTCCCTTTAACCACTAATTTGTTGAGTAAGAAGTTACTATACTGGTTATTTCCAGTGGAAGAGGAAATTTTTCTTCTCTTTCATTTTCATTCTTCCTCAGTATTTAAAATCCTGTGTAATTAGATCTATCAATTATTTTCTTTATGATTTTGATCTTTTACTTATGCTTAGAATAGCCATCCACACCCCCAGATAGTAAAACTTGAATATTTCTTTTGTTCTCTTATAATATACTTTGCTGGGCAGCCCTGGTGGCTCAGTGGTTTAGTGCCGCCTGCAGCCCAGGGTGTGATCCTGGAGACCCTGGATCGAGTCCCACATGGGGCTCTCAGAATGGAGCCTGCTTCTCTCTCTGCCTGTGTCTCTGCCTCTCTCTCTCCTCTCTGTGTATTCTCATGAATAAATAAATAAAAATCTTTAAAAAATATATACTTTGCTTATACTTAAATATGTTAATTACCTGAATTGTCTATAAGAAGGAAGTAGAGATCCAGCTTTTTTATGGTCATTCTGTGATAGTATACTAAAATTTAAAAAAATATTAAGTATGGTGGATCTGTTTCCTCAGGCAATGGACATAAAAGCAAAACTGAATATTGCAACTACATCAAACTAAAAAGCTTTTGTACAACAAAGGGAACTATCAATAAAATAAAAAGACAACCTACTAAATAAGAAAAAACCACGTCTGATAAGGGATTAATAACAAAATATTTAAAGAATACAATTCAGGGATCCCTGGGTGGCGCAGCGGTTTGGCGCCTGCCTTTGGCCCAGGGCACGATCCTGGAGATCCGGGATCGAATCCCGCATCGGGCTCCCGGTGCATGGAGCCTGCTTCTCCCTCTGCCTGTCTCTCTTTCTCTCCCTCTCTCTGTGACTATCATAAATAAATAAAAAAAAAATTAAAAAAAAAAGAATACAATTCAACACTGAAGCCCACAAATAATCTGATTAAAAATAGGCACAGTACCTGAAAAAGGATATTTCCAAAGATATCCGGATGGCCAAGAGACACATGAAAAGATTTTCAACATCACCTACCACCAGAGAGATGCAAGTCGAAACCACAATGACATGTAACCTCATATCAGTCATAATATCCTAAATTTTGATATGTAGTTATATAGTTATATATAGATATATTTATTTAGCCTATCTAATTTATTCCATTTATCTGTCCATACTTGCACGATTCTTGTTTTCTTTTCTTTTCTTTTCTTTTTTTTAGAGAAGGAGAGAGCAGGGGTACGAGCAGAGAAAGAGGGAGAGAGAGAATCTTAAGTAGGCTCCATACCCAGTGAGAAGCCCAACATGGGGCTCAGCCTCATAACCCTGAGATCATGACCTGAAGTGAAATCAAGAGTCAGACATTTAACCCACTGAGCCACCTAGGTGCTCCTAATTGTTTGTTTTTAATAGTATGGGTAGGAGCTCTAAAGACTGAACAATAATCTGCCAATTGGATACCCTTTAATTGTATAAAATAATTTGTTGTTGCCTGATTAAGAGGCATTTATATAATTTGACTTAGATTATGTATTTTTCAAAAATGTTTATAATTGGTTTCAAAAGAAAGAAAATTCTGCAACCAGAGACACGAAAACTATTGTAAAAAAGACCAAGTGGAAAAGCTAGACTTGAAAACTGCAGTATGAGAAAGGAAGAATTTATTAGATGGGCTTAACAACAAACTGAAATTAGTAGAGAAAGGAATATATGAATTTAAAGAAAAGGCATCCAAACTGAAACATAAGGAGAAAAAATGAAAAAATAAGAGTTCAATGTCTGTGGAATATTATTAAATAAAACAGCATGTGCAAATTGGAATTTCAGGAAAAAAAGAGGGAAAGAGAGAATGAGACCAAAGAATATATGCAAAGACAATGACTGAAGTCTTTCTAAAATTGATGGAAGACATTAATCCATAGGTCTGAGAAGCTCAGTGAACCCTAAACAGAAAAAAATACAAAGAAAACTACACCTTAAGCATTTCATAATCAAACTGCTGAAATCCAAAGCTAAGAAGCAGGTCTTAAAGCCAGCTAAAGAAAAGACACATCGGGTATAGGGAATTAAAATAAAAACAAAATCTGACTTCTCACAATAAACAATGAAAACAAAAAGACAAGAAAATGCCATTTATAATGTGCTGGAATAAAAATGCTGTTCATCTAGACTTCTAAACCAAGTAAAAATATCTTTCAAAAATAATGATACAGCCCCTTCCCTGTGCCCCCGGAATAATTCAGCCCCAAAATCATTATGTGTGGGAGAACAATGTAGGGACCACAGTAGAAGGTAAAGTGCTTTAGTGGCCCTGCATGGGGTATTAAAGCCCAAGAAGATGAAGAAGGAATCTCTACATGCAGGATAAAGCAGGAATGTGGTATCCAGTTCTAAATCAGAGCAGCCCCTAGGAGTACAACTCAAGTGGGGAGGTGGAACCCTTGCAAAAAGAGAGCCCCTCGAGAATCAGCCTGTTGTGTAATGATGAGCCTGAACAGGGTGCGAAGTCTGGCTCGGGAAATAAGAGACTAAGCAGTATGAAGAGTGAAAGGGAAAGGTGGTCCAGCATGGGGTACCAGAGCTTGAATAGGATAAAGACAGCATAGCATGCAGGCACCTGGGCATTCTGGCATGTTGAATCAGAGCCAAAGCAGAATGAGAACAGCATCTGCAAAGGGGACAGGATAGGGGTGAACATGGAGGACAGGTTATATACAGGGAGGGAAGTCTGATAAGTATAGATGGGAATCAGTTTCTTATTGTCAATGGAAGAAATTACAAATACTGACAGAAAACTAGAAACAAATTTATAACTGTAGTGAACAATTTTAGCACCTCTTTCTCAGGGGTAATAGAATAGGAAAAAAAATTGTAAAGATACAGAAGACTGAACAACACACTTAACCAACATGACCTAATCAACATTTTAAAAACACTACAACTGCAGAATGCACATGCAAAATCCCATGCAAAGAGAATATTTACAAAAATGGACCACATGGCCAGACCATAAAGCTAAATGTGGAAAAGTTAAAATCTCAGTGAATATCATCTCTGACATGGTCTTAAATTACAAATCAAGCATGATATGGTTTCTGGAAAATACTCAAATTTTTGGAAATTAAGCAACACCTGTAAATAACCCTTGGGCCAAAGGGAAGTCACAAAGAAATTCAGGAAATATTTTGAATCAAACAAAAAGAAACCGTATTTGTGGGATGTGCTAAAATGGTACTGAGAGGGAAATATATAATAGCTTTAAATGCCCACAGTGGCAAAGAATGGACCTGTAATGTAAACTATCACAGCTTTTACTTCAAGAGAGCAGAAAAAGCAAAAACTTAAACCTGAGATGAGTAAAATAAAATAATAAAAAGAAGATGAATAATACTGATAATCCACTAAAGTAACAGTTGACAAACTTCTTATGAAAGGAGACAACAGTGAGTATTGTAGGCTTTGGAGGCAGCATATGATCTCTGTTGCATAGTCTTTGTTTTGTAAATATTTAACATGTAAAAACCATTTTTAACTCACATGTTATTAAAAATGGTCCTTGAGCTGCATCAGGGACTGATAAAAAAAGAGACACAAAAAGAGAGAGAACACATATTACTATCATTACAGAACGTACAACTGATAAAACGATAAAAATAATAATACAAGGACATTATAAATAACTTTGTGCCAATTAACTGAACTTAAATGAAAACAAATATATTGAGAGAAACAAATGACATAATTGGTCCAAAAAGACATGGAAAATCTAAACAGTACCATATTTATTAAAGACACATAATTACCTTTAACACCATCAGATACAAATAAATCATCATCAACAAAAGTCCTTTCCACAAAGAACTCCAAGTCCAGATGGTTTTGCTGGTGAATTCTATCAAACATTTAAGATATAATCCTACACAAATTCTATTTGAAAACAGAAAGGAAAGATGATCTTTTGACTTGTTTATAGGGCCAGCATAATCCATATGCTAAAACTTGACAAAAATATTACAAGAAGATTATAAACCAACATACCTCATCAATATAAACATAGAATATGAAACACCAGCTAATAAAATCCAAGAATAAATGAAAAGGGTAATATAACATGCTCAGTGATTTTACCCAAAAAATGGAAGGTTGACTCAATCTTTGACTCAACCTTCAAAAATCAATTCATGAAATTCACCTTGTTGTTAATAGAACAAAGAAAATTTATCTGATACTCTCAAAAGCTGTAGAAAAAGCATTTTACAAAATTCAAAACCTATTTATGATTTAAAAAACAAACTCCAAAACAAACTGGGAATAAATGAACTTCCTCAATCTGATAAAGGGCATCCACAAAAAACCTACAACTAGTAGCATACATAACAGTAAGAAATGGAATGTTTTCTCCCCAAGTTCAGGACAGCACACAGATGTATGTGCTCACCTCACTGTAACAGAGGTCCTGGCCTGTTCAACAAAGGAAAAGAAATAAAAAGCATAAAGATTGGGGGAAAAGAGTAAATTCTCATTATTTGCAGATAACATAATTCTATATGTAAAAAACCCTTAAAAAATCTATAAAAATTTATTAGAAAGAATAAAGTTAACAAGGTTGTAAGAATACTCAAAGATATACTTGAATATATACAACTATATTAAACAGTCACTGAAATTAAAGAAGACCTAAATAAATGGAGACATATGCCATATTAGTGGATTGGCAGTCTCAATATTATTAGGATTTCCACTCTCCCAAATTGACTAGATAGGTTCCTAACAACATTTATTAAGTGTTAAAATAACCTATTATTTTGAACAAAAAAAGTCAGACAAAACAAATACATACTATGCTTCCATTTGTTTCCAAGTAGAGACAGGACTGAGCTATACAAGGAGGCATTCTCAAGAATTATGAAAACAAAAGCAAGATATGAAATGCCATAAAAGGCAAGAGAAGGGAGCTCCCCGGAGTGAAGAGAGGTGGCAGTGGATACCTTGCGGTAAGGAGGAATAGCCAGGGAGTTTTTAGGGTAATGACAATATTCTTGGCTTGGGTTGCAGTTATAGGAGTCTTCCCTTTTCAGTACATTACAAATATGTACATTTGCATCATGTACTTTCCTTTATACATATTACATTCCTCAAAATAAATGTTTGAAAATGCGTTTTAATTTCCATACACAGATATATATTCTTTCTATCACAAGAAATGGTACTGAACAGCTCATTTAATTCAGTGTTAAACTAAGCACACATCACAACTGGATAAAATATATAATATGAATAAATAGAATCCACATCATCTTCAAATCAAAAATCCCTACAGCTTGTTTTAAAATGAGAAAATGAAGATTCAGAAGATGAAATTATTCACGTAATTACTTTGCATTTGTCATTTGTTATCAGGCAAATCCATGTGCTTTTAAAAGTATGTAGATGAGAAACAACAAAAAAGAAAACGTGAAAAGCAGGAAAAATGTTCTTAGTGATACAAATATATAAAACATACTCTATTTTACGTCTTGCATAAACCCTAAAAGGTCAAAAGACTGGTTCTGTGGTAAAAGAAATATTTGGGCAGCCACAAAGAGATTAAATCTCTTTTGTATACAAACAAGCGTAGCTTTACTTTTTCCCCTCTTTTAAAAAGAACAAATAAACCCAATGTAAAAATAAGAAAAAACGATGTAAATGCAACATAATTATGTTTAAACCACAGAAGACAGGAAATTTAGAGTTACAGATTCCATGGTAAGTTTTAATTCTATCCTTGTGTACATGTTTTATAAAAAGAGTCTTTCATTACATGATCACATAACACTATACCATGTAACAATCAGTTCAGCAAATGTTTATTTTACAATGTGTGGAAGGAAAATATTTTATAGAATAAATTACAGGAAATTAGTACATTATTTAGGTAGATTGCTCCTTAAAATTTCTGAAAGTCTTGGGTATTTACTGAATATTAATAGAAACACTCTTTTCTTATCTTCTAAAGAAAATGAAATTTAACTCTTATGGGTAAGCACTTATATTTGAAAGTCGACCTTTAGATTTTAAGGTTATTTTGAAGTAATGAAAAATAATTCATTATTAGGACATTAGGATTTTAGCAGGTTTTGAATTCTGTATGCCAGGCATTTCATATAAAAGAACAGTAGAGACTGAAGTAAATCATGAAAACCCATGAGTTCATAATAAATCCCCAAAATAGCCCTTACTGTCACTACTGGAGTTTGCTAGGGCTCCTAACAATTCAGATATCTGAAATTTGACTTTTTTTCGAAGAAAGGAAAGGCATTTATCCTTCTGCCTTTCCTGTATTAATTCTATTTCAGTTTAACCAAATAGTTAGCAATCAACTATGAGATAAACCTATAAAAATATTGTTTTCTAAAGACCCCTCTTCCCTCAAAATCTCAAGGCCTCCAGAAAAAAAGATCAAATGACTTACAAAGACAAAAGAATTAGACTAGAATCAGACTTCCAAGAAAAAAAAAAAAAGCTATGAAGCAAGTAAAAAATGGTGCATTTTTTTTTTACTTCAGTGAATAAAGTGGGAATAAAAGATTTTATATCTAGCAAGGCTGTCCTCTGAGTATTCATAGGAAAATAGCTTCAGTGGGTATTCACATGTGTGTCTGCACAGCAAAGGAAATAGTTACACAAAGAGGCAATCTATGGAATAGGAGAAAATATTTGTGAACCATAAACTGAGGAGTTAAAAATCAAAATATATAAGGAGTTCATATAAGTCAGTAGCAATCAAACAAACACCTTTATTTAAAAAATGGGCAAAGGAACAGACATTTCTTCAGAAAAGACCTACAAATGGACAACAGGTATATAAAACCAGCTCAACATCACTAATCATCAGGAAAATGCATATCAAAGCTATAATGAACTATTGCCTCACTCCTTAAAAAATCTATTCCCCAAAAGACAGGAGATAAAAAATGTTTGCAAGGATGTGGAGAAAAGACAACCCTTGCACGATGTTGGTGGGAATGTAAGTTGGTACAGTAATTATGGAAAACAATATAAAGGTTCCCCCCAAAATGAAAAATAAACTATTGTATGATCCAGCAATCCAACTTTTGGGTATATATGCAAAGGAAGGAAATTCAGTATCTCAAAGAGATACTTGCACTCTCACATTCATTACAGCATTATTCATAATAGTCAGGATATGGAAACAACCTAGGTGTCCATCAGTAGATGAGTAGAAATTGTGAGTATATATATAAATAATGGAATGTTATTTGGCCTTAAAAAAGAAATACTGCTATTTGTGATATGGATGGATTTGGAAGACATTATGCTAAGTGAAATAAGCCTGACACAGAAAGACAAATATTGCATGATATCACTTATATGTGGAATCTAAAAAAGTTGAACTTGGATGTCCATTGATAGATAAATGGAAGAGATGTGGTATATATGTACAATGGAATACTATTCAGACATAAAAAGAATGAAATCTTGCCATTTGCAACAACATGGATGGAGTTAAAGGGAATAATGCTAAGCAAAATAAGAGAAATAAAAATACCATATGATTTCACTCATATGTGGAATTTCAGAAACAAATGAACAAAGGGTAAAAAAAGAGAGACAAACCAAGAAACAGACTCTTACCCATAGGGAATAATAGATGGTTACCAGAGAGGAAGTGGAAGGGGGGATGGGTAAAATAGGTAATGTGGATTAAAGAGTACACTTATGTGATGAGCATTGAATAATGTATAGAAGTGTTGAATCACTATATTGTACACCTGAAACTAATATAACACTCTAGGTCAACTATACTGGAACTAAAAAACTTTTTTACAAAGTTGAACTTAGAGAAACAGAATGTAATGGTGGTCACCAGGGCTAGGTGGAGGAAATGGGTCAAATGTACAATGTTTCAGTTTTAAAGTACCTAAGTTCCAGAGATCTAGGGTACAGAACAGTAACTAGACTAATAATAATGTATACTGGTATCTTGAGTGTTCTTATCATACACCCAAATAAATGAATAACTGTGTGAGGTAATACACTAATTAGCTTGATTGTGGAATTATTACACAAGGTACATTATATCAAACACAACGTTGTATACCTTAAATATACACAATTTTAAAACTGTCAATCATATCTCTAAAAATTAGAAAAAAGTAAAACATTTGAAACCTTATGGAATTCTGCACCCATGAATCCTTTATGAAGATTTTACTACAGGATGAATTCCAAACAATTAAAATATGATAAAAACTTCAGCAAAAACTGATTAGTGTGTGTACACGTGTGTATATACACATATATATGACTAAACAAGAACACAATAATGTTCAAATATTATATGTTTTGACAAAGTAGAAATAATGCACTAAAAAATGGGAGGTAAAGGGGCACCTGTGTGGCTTAGCCAGTTAATCATCTGACTCTTGAATTAAGCTCAGATCTTGATCTCAGGGTCATGAGCCTACTTTAAAAAAAAAAAAAGGTAAAGGGAAGGAAAAGAAAGAGGGAAAGAAAAAACAGAATACACTTACTGACTATTATATAGAGAATAGATAGGAGTTAAAAGATAACCAGTAAAAACTGAGGAACTAAGCAGCAAAATATGACATAACAGAAAGGAAAAAGAGGGCAGTAGAAAAATGTACAGGTACAGGACAATGACTAGAATAAAACAAGAATGCAAAGCTTTCTAAGTAACAACAAAAACTAGCAAAGACTACAAATCTTTTTTTTTAATTTTTTATTCATTTATGATAGTCAGAGAGAGAGAGAGAGGCAGAGACATAGGCAGAGGGAGAAGCAGGCTCCATGCACCGGGAGCCCGAAGTGGGATTCGATCCCGGATCTCCAGGATCGCGCCCTGGGCCAAAGGCAGGTGCCAAACCGCTGCGCCACCCAGGGATCCCTACAAATCTTTTTGAAAAGCAGCAGCAAATATAATAAAATATGATTATGAAATATTATTACATTGTTGAGACCAAATGTATCAGTCATATCAACAAGTGTGACTGCATTCAATTCATTAAAAGAACAAGTATCCTGGGTGCCTGGGGTGGCTCAGGTGGTTAAGTGTCCAAAACTTGATTTTGGCTCAGATCATGATCTCAGAGTTGTGAGTCAGGCCCCCACTGGGCATAGAGTCTGCTAAAGATTCTCCCTCTCACTCTGTCTCACACCCCACTCTCTCTCACTGAAAAAAAGAGAAGAAGAGCAAATATTCTTAATTTGGCTTGCAAAGCAAGACCCATCTATATACTATTTTAAAAGGGAATACTTAAAAGAAAATTATTCAAAAAAGGCTAAAAATAAAGGGTAGGCCAAGATATCCCAAGAAAATGCAAAAAATAAGAAAGCAGGAGTAAAGATTCTGATATCAGACAAAGTAGAAATCAAGCCCAAATTCATTAAACAAAGCAGAGAATAGCCCTTGTAATATTAAAAGCCAAAATTAACGACTATTAAAAACATTTATGTGCCAAACTATATAGAACTTGCCTTTAAGAAGTAAAAACTATATAAGATGTAAGAAGATACAGATAGAAGCACACTACTGATAAAAGGCTTTATTATACTATTTTTAGTATAACACAGCTTAAGTGTACAAACAACGCTAAGTAGAGATAAAAGCTAAGTAACATAATATACATCAAACTCTACATTCTGTTGACATAGAATACATTTTCATCCCAAGATGCTGTGCAAAAATTTACTTTGTATAAGCTTGTAAAAAATCACTAACTTCCATAAAAAGTAGAAATTGAAAAATTAGCCCAGACCAAAACATAGTACAAGCTTCTCCTGCTACCCAAAATTAAAGTGTTCCTATGAAACTTTTCATTAGCCAAAAGGGAATAGAGCAAGGACACATCTTAGGACACATCTTGCTAATGGATGCACAATATTGAGATAAAACACAGATGCTCACAAGACATAGTTCAAAGCTATGGTGGCTTGATGCTGAGAGCAGTACCCAGGAAAGGAGCTTGACACTGCCACTCTCACTGCTTGGAATGCACACTACCTCTGTAAGGGCTCACTGAGAAATGAATGCTGAATGCTATTTTTGCTTTTTGCCTTTTTTCCATAAAAGCAAAAATCTTGGGATCCCTGGGTGGCTCAGCAGTTTGGTGCCTGCCTTTGGCCCAGGGCATGATCCTGGAGTCCCGGGATTGAGTCCCACATCGGGCTCCCTGCGTGGAGCCTGCTCCTCCCTCTGCCAGTGTCTCTCCCTCTCTCTCTCTCTCTCTCTCTCTCTCTCTCTGTCTCTCTCTGTCTCTGTCTCTCTCTCTCTCTCTCTCTCTCTCTCTCCGTCTGTCTCTCATTAATAAATAAATAAAATCTTTAAAAAAAGCAAAAATCTTCAGATTTCTTTTGGTTAGTGAGAACAGGTACTAATGTAGATCTTTCAAAAACATGATGTGGCATAATGTTAACTTTCAAAAAGTGGGTGATGCCTTTATATTGAGAAATAGCTAACAAAACAAAAAATTAAAAAGTTCTTCCTTGTAGAATAACAAAAAAAATCTATTAAACAATTCCTGGGCTAAAAGGAAAATAAAAACTGATATAAAAGGATTTCCAAAAAATGATGATAATGAAATCACTACATATCAACTATACAAGAGATATTTAAATCATGTCAGAGGAAAATTCATGCACAAATTACTTTTATTATTTAAACAGTAATGAAACTAAATAACTTCCTAGCTCAAAATATTAGAAAAAAAGTTACAAAATACACCAAAAGAAAGCAACAAGGAATTAATAAAGATAAAAAAAAATAATTTGTGAGAGAAAGAGTGAGAGATCACAGAGGCAGAGGGAGAGGGAAAGGCAGACTCGCTGCTAAGCAAAGAGCCTGATGTGGGGATTGATTCCAGAACCCCAGATCATGACCTTCCCCAGATCATGACCAGATGCTTAAAACTGAGCCACCCAGGCACCCTGGGTTTTTTTAGAATTAAACAATTAAAAAAATCAAAATAGAATAACCAGATAATTTGATCAGGAAAATACTAGATGAAAGCTCACATATACCAAAAAATATATATACACCAAATATATATATATACACACAAATATATATATATACCATTAAAAAGACAAAATTTAAAAATCATAAGATATGACTTTGTAGACCACTTACTCAAATAAATTCTGTCATACAATGAAATTGAACATTTTACAAGGAGATGCAGATTGCCATAAATGACCATTAGAGTAGGGAGGATAAAGAGATTCTATAGAAGAACTAGAGAAAGCTAATAAGGAACTAATAACACACACACATAGTAGGGCCATTTGATTGCACAGTAGACTTCTATTGAACCTTTAAAGTCTAGGTGGTCTCATTGATCAATAAATCATTCCAGAGTAAAGAAATGAAAGAAGACTTAATTCCTTTTGTGAAGCAGGTACAACATTGATACCTAGACTTGACAGAAAAGAAAAAAAAAAAAAAAAGAAACAAGCCAATGAACGTCATTCATTTCATTAAAAAGAAAATAAAATATTAGGAAACAAAAGCAGATACTACACTAAGAAAACAGTACATTATAACCAAATGAAACAATTTCTGGAATGCAAGGTTGGTTCAGTGTTTAGAAACCCGCTTAAGGCCATATGAGCACATAAAAGGGAAAAATCATAATGATTATTTCCATAAATGTTCGAACACTCTGACAAAAATTAAATACTTTTCTGATTAAAAACAACACTTTAAAATAGAAATTGATTTTTAATTTAATTTGAATTTTAAGATGATAAAATATATAATTTAGTTCTCAAGATGTTATTTTACTTGCTATAAAAATACTAGAGGCACTTCCACTAAAATCAGGAAAAAAGGCAAAGAAGACCACTAACTATACAACTATCCAGTATTATGCTAGGAAATTAGTTAATGAAATCAGACAAGAGAAATCAATTTAAAGAACTTCTAAAGAAGAGATAAAATTTTCTCTGGAATACCCTAGGGCAGAAGTCGGCAAATTTTTCTGTAAACAGGTAGATAGTATTTTAGTTTTGTGGGTCATTCAGTCTCTGTTGCAACTATTCAACCCTGCCATTGTAGCCAAAAAGCAGCCAAAGACAGTAATAAATGAATGAGTGTGACTGTGTTCCAATAAAACTTTATTTATAAAGAAAGGGTTTGGACCATGGGCTACAGTGTGTCAACCACTGTGCTTAGACAGTTAATAATAAAATGAACTCAAATAATGAGAGCATTCTGTAAGATAGCTCCATATAGAATTAATATATAAAATTTAATAGTGTTCATAGAGACAATTAATTGAGGGACATAATGGCAGGAAAAAAACCATATATAACATCAACAAAGAAGATGAAATACTTAGGAATGACCTGAACAAAAATTCACAAAATCCACATTAAGGAAACTTTACTCTTCAAAGTGAAAAATCTACACTTCAACAAAGAGTCCTATAATTTCACTGTGGTTATGGAGGATGTTAAGGGAAGCTGGATAAAGGGTATATGGGAAATCTCTCTATTTTTGCAACTTTTCCATAAGTCTGGTGCTACTATAAAAGTTAGGTGATCCCTGGATGGCTCAGTGGTTTAGCGCCTGCCTTTGGCCCAGGACGTGATCTTGGAGTCCCGGGATCAAATCCCTCGTTGGGCTCCCTGTGTGGAGCCTGTTTCTCCCTCTGCCTATGTCTCTGCCTCTCTCTCTCTCTCTCTCTCTCTGTCTCTATGAATAATAAATAAGTCTTAAAAAAAAGTTTAAAAAATGTTTTTAAAAAGTTAAGATCCTGACGTAGAAAATAAATCATGGATATTTATTAAGTTTTAAGCTTCTATGCTTTTTATTTTGGATTTTTACAGTCTTTTAATAGAAAATTACATTTCGCAAACTGCAAGTGTTTTTTTGCAATGTTGGTGTGATTTCATATACCTGAAAGCCAGATTACTTCCAGATGAATTTTGTACATTTCAAGTAGATATTAAGTCAACAAGAAGAGAAAATTCAGCACAAAAAATCTACTTTTTTCACGAACTTTGTATGTCAGAATGCTGTTCCATTTTAGCTCCTGGGCAAGGGCATAATTAATATGAAATAATTCATATTGAGTTTCTAAAAGCAGTCATCTGAAGTACTGAAAAAAGCCAATAGTTTTATGAAATCATTGGTTTCTCAAAAATCATTTTTGATTCAGTAGCCAAATTGTTATTATTAAGATGTTTCTGATTGTTATTTAAAAGGGAGAACTGCTTATGCATTCTATTGCACAAAGTTCATAAAACTGTGCTATGAGTATATGTTTATCCTGCTATGTGACCTAAGCCTTAGCCACAGCCACAGCCACAGACAAATCACTAAAACATAAAACTGCTAGTCATTAAAATAATGAATTATATCAGACTCACATGCGGGAGAGGTATTTGTTTGTCATTTCCTTACCATTTACCTGAAAGCTCAAAGATGCAATAAATCCTACAAATCTAGCAAGAACAGCCATGCCTGAAATATGATGCCAAGAGCAATGCTGTTTGGATTCTTACCAAGTTCAAAACACTGTTTTCTGAAACCACCTTAGTGCGTTTATAAAAACATTTGTGGGAAAACCGTATTTAAGAGTACAAAAGGATCCATCAACCCCTTGTTGCACAAGGAAGGACAATTTTGTCTTTATCTTATGAGGCCTTCTCAGAGAATGTGACAGTTTTGAACTCTTTTGCTCTTTTAAATGTTCTCTTTCCTTTCTTTCTTTCTTTTTTTTCAATAACTCATTTAATTTCCCTCACAACTCTTGCTGATTCTTCTGTTTCTTTATAGGTACTTCCTGTACATTGCTTCTCCCTGAAAGATCAGGTTCAAGTAGGATCCTGTTCATTCTGCTTTCATCCTCACAATCTCTCATGTATAGCTATGACTTCAGTTACCAAATATTGTGACGCTATGTCTAACCTGCATCTCTATCCTGAGCTTTAGACACGACTAAATCCAATAACTGGTCGCCATCAGCACATGAACATGCCATGGGAACCTCAGTGTCCACCCAACTGTAACCGAATTCACCATCCATTCCATAAGAAATGTTTGTTGGGTGTCTACCCTGAGCCTTGGACTGTGTTAGGTACTATAATGATGAACAAGTTGATTTCATTCCTCCCCTAGTCAAGTTCCTTCTTCCTTCACTAGTACTGTACCTATATCCCCCATGTCAGTAAGTGGTGGTACCATTATCTATCTAGTTGCCAAAGTCAGAAACCTAAATATGCATATGATATCAAAGCAACATACTGTACATCTTACACTCACATAATGTGACACATCAAATTTATTCAATTAAAAAAAAGAATCCTAAATATTATCCATCACTACTCCTTCTTCTTTAGAACTCATGTTTAATCATTCACCGGGTTTTATTCATTCTTCCCCTTTATATCTCTTTAATCTGTCAATTTCTTTATTTTTTATTATATTATATTCCACTGGCTTAGTTTAAGCCACCTTCACCTCTGGCCTACAATGATCCCTTAACATGATCCTCTGTCTCATGTTATACTTAAAACCTTGTAACTTTCAGTCAACTTTCAAACAAAAAGTAAATGTATTAGCATGATGCAAAGGCCTGAATTGTAATTGCCTATTTACATATCAATGCCACAGCCTCCAAGCTTCTAATTGCAGGTGAGAGTTTAAAGTGAGTTATTCCCCATTTAGGGGCCACTTGTTCTCAACTTAAAGCAAATTAAATAGCATGATTAATTTGATGCAAAAGTAACATAGAAACAAGGAATTCATCTGTAGATGAGTACAGATACTAGACAGTCTGACTTTAATTTTCTATTTACGTATTATCATTTTAAATTGTTATTAATCGAACCCACTGCTACATGAACATTTACCCAGTACTTATTACATAAGTACTTTACACATATTAATTAACACAGTCATCACAACAATCCAATGAGATAGGTATCCTTACCATTCCCATTTTATATATGTTGTAACCAAGACATCAAGTAGTTTAATAATTTGCCAAAGGAAACATAGTTGGTAAGTGATAAGACTGGCATCCAAGCAATGGTTCCAGAATCTACGCTTTTTTAAAAGATTTATTTATTTATTTATTTGAGGGGGGGAGAGGCAGAGGGAGAGAGAGAATCTCAAGCAGACTGCATGCTGACTGCGGGAAGCTGATGCAGGGCTCCATCTCAGGACCCTGCGATCATCACCGGAACTGAAACCAAGAATCAGATGCTTAACTGACTGAGCCACCCAGGCGCCCCAGAATAAAAGGGGATTGTGAAAGGTATTAAACAAGAACTTTAATTTTGTAATGATACGTATTTATCATATAGACTATATAGAAACATATAAAGAAGAAAATAAGAAGTGATCCCAAATCCTGTCTTTCAGAAATAATGATCATTGATAATTAATGTAAATGATTCTGGACATTTCTTTATGCCTAAAGCTAAACAGGATGGATAGACAGAGAAAATGAATGCATAGATGATAAACAGATAAGAGAAGGTTGTATACAGTATCTACTGATTCATTTATGTGAAAGAGGATAACTCATCTTGTATTTGTTTTATTTTTATCAGATAGTTGTATTGTTAAATTATTATCATTAGTATCTATAAAATAGTATGATTCCTCCAATGATAACTCCTCCATTATTTCCTTAGTTTAATATTTAAAGAAACTCAATGGTCTCTACTGATACATTTTAGCCATATTTTGCTGTTGTATTTATTTATTCATGATAGACATAGAAAGAGACAGAGAGGCAGACACAGGAGAAGGCAGAAGCAGGCTCCATGCCGGAAGCCTGACATGGGACTCAATCCCAGGACTCCAGGATCGTGCCCTGGGCCAAAGGCAGGCACTAAACCGCTGAGCCACCCAGGGATCCCTAGTTTGCTGTTTTAAAATACTTTAATTTCTTGATTGATTTTCTGTAATTGGCAATTTTTTTCAAGAAGATCTAGTACTATGTTTACCGAATCCTTGCATGATTGAGAATGTGCTACTACCTTCACACTTGAAGAACAACTGGGCTGGATGTGAAATTCTTGGGTAATATTTTTTTTCTACCTCACAATGTTAATCTGTGGGATTTGATCCTTTAATTAATGTTTTTTGACCTTAAAAGAAGTTGTGGAGGAATATGAAGGCATTTTGTCCTCATGGTTTGTTCTTTTGCCTAGATATATTTGTTTTTTCCTTTACTTTTGAGATACAAGTAGATTTATCAGGATGCATTACTGTAGGCTATTCTGTATCAATATTACTAAGGTCTTGTTGGGTCTTTTGGTCTACAGAATCACATAAAATTTTTTTCTATTGTTATCTTTAATTAAGATCATATTCCACTGGTTCTAGCCTCTTCTTAAGGAATATCCATTATGTTTAAGTTGGGTCTCCTTGGGTTCCATATTTACCAATTTCCCTATTGTAATATTAATATATTCTTCATTTCATTTTACATTTCCTATATACCACTTGCCTGATGGTGTTTTTGGTTGTGTCTATCACACTTCTTTTGCATCTATTCAGACTTTAAGTTCAATAATTTTTTTATTTCTCTTCTGAGCTCTGACAACTAGTTTGTCATAACAACTTAAGTTGTCTTATAAAGTCTTTTTGTAAAATTTTATGTAATTTCTTTTGGCTCCTTTATTATGAGGGAGTATACTGTCTTAATAGCCTTGTGATTGTAGGGAAATTTTTTGTCTGAATCTATCTGTTTCTTTTTATGATGGAATTACCTCAAAATCCTACAAAAATCTGCTATTCTCTTTGCCTTGTGAACACATCTCTTTCATTCAGTTTTGAGCATTCAAACAGTCAATCTGGCTTACTCCAAATCTCTAAAAATTTATAGCTTCATTGTGTTGCAATCCAGCAGTCATAGTCTCTAGTATTCTTTTCACTCCAAGGGGTCTCCAACAGTCTGCTTGGGCTAGAAGACTGCTGTAGACAATATAAAATAACATGTACATATGACTTTTCGTTAGGCTCCACTTCTGGTGTTTTACGTGCAAAACTAGGTCTCTGATGGGAAATTCCTCACTTCTTCCAAGGCCTATTTACTCCCCTAGTCTCTGTTATGAAGAAAAAAAAAGGTTGGCTATACATTTCATGACCATGACACTTATTTGGGGGGAAATCTCGAGATATGAAGCAGCATGTGTTAGCTGTCAACATATTACACACAGGTCAGTAATTTACCTACATTTTTCAGGTGTGTTTTACATTTAAGATTTGGAACTGTGGCATTTCCTTGTTTGAGAGGACATACCTTTTTCCTACTTCTCTTCTTTTTTTGTAGTTTTCATATTAACCAGAAGTCAAATGTTGCATAAAGCTATTCAAACTAGTACTGTATATTTACAAATAATGTTTGTTTATAGCCATTTCATTATCTACTCTAACATAGTAAAATTACTTGTCTGTCTCCTCAACTCAGTCAGAAAGTCCTTGAGGCTTGCTGTTTATTACTGAGTTGTTCTTTCATTACATTTTGTTGCTTCAAAACCTATGTTAAGATTCAGAATAAGAAAACTATATGGGGTCCCCAAGTGGCTCAGTCGGTTAAGCCTTAGATTGAGTCCTGCATTGGGCTCCCTCTCAGCAGGGAGCTTCCTTCTCCCTCTTCCTCTGCCTGTTGTTCCCTCTGCTTGTGTTCTCTCTGTCAAATAAATAAATCTTAATTAAAAAAAAATGTAGCTGTTTTCTCTGGCTTTTCCTTGAATGGGTTCAACTGAAAAATCAATATAACAATTTGCCTAATATAGTTATATTAAAAAGAGTTTGAAGGCCTGTTGTAAAAGTAATGTAATGATGACATTTAAAAGTAATTTTTACAGGTCAACTAGATAACCTGGTAATGACTTATGTGGAAATCATTAAATCAGAGATACAGAATAGAAGGAGGGGCTTTGCAATAATGAGTTCTAACCTATATGAATGGAATTCAATATATTTGTTATTTATTCTTGGAGCAGAACAGAAAACCCAGAAATAAATCCATACTTATGTGGTCAATTAGTTTTTGACAAAAGAGGAAAGAATATGCAATGGGAAAAGACAGTCTTTTCAACAAATGGTGTTGGGAAAACTGGACAGTTACATGCAAAAGAATGATACTGGACCACTTTCTTATACTATACATAAAAGTAAGCTCAAAATGGATGAAAGACCTAAATGTGAGACCTGAAACCATAAAAATCCTTTAAGAGGGACGTCTGGGTGGCTCAGCGGTTGAGCAGTCTGCCTTTGGCTCAGGGTGTGATCTCAGAGTCCTGTGATTGAATCCCACATCGGGCTTCTGGCATGGAGCCTGCTTCTCCCTCTGCCTGTGTCTCTGCCTCTCCCTCTCTCTCTGTGTGTGTATCTCTCATGAATAAATAAATAAAATATTTTTAAAAATCCTTGAAGAGTGTGCAGGCAGTAATTTCTGACACCGGCCATAGCAAAATCTTTCTAAGTATGTCTCCTGAGGCAAGGAGAACAAAAGCAAAAATAAACTATTGGGACTTAATAAAAATAAAAAGCTTTTGCATAGCAAAGGAACCAATCAACAAAACTAAAAGGCAACCACCCTAATGGGAGAAGATATTTGCAAATGACAGATCCACAATAAAAGGTTAGTATTCAAAATATATAAAGAACTTATACAACTCAACAGCCAAAAAAAATAATAACCCAATTTAAAAATAGGCAGAAGACATGAACAGACATTTCTTCAAAGAAGACATACAGATGGCCAACAAACACATGAAAACATGCTCAACATCACTTGGCATCAAGGAAATACAAATCAAAACCACAATGAGATATCACCTCACACCTGTCAGAATGGCTAAAATCAGTAACATGTGAAACAACAGGTGCTGGCAAGGATGTGGAGACAGGAACCCTCTTGCAGTGTTGGTGCGAATGCAAACTGGTGCAACTCTGCAGTATGGAGGTTCCTCAAAAAGTTAAAAATAGAGCTAACCCTATGATCCTGGAATCACACTACTGAGTATTTACTTCTAAAATACAGAAACACTAATTCAAAGTGATACATGAACCTTTATGTTTATTGCATTTACAATAGCCAAACTACTGGAAGAAGCCCAAGTGTACACACACACACACACACACCCCGATACACACAATGGAATATTATTTAGCCATAAAAAGAATACAATTTTTACCATTTGCAATGACATGGATGGAGCTAAAGCATATAATGCTAAGTGAAATTAGAGAAAGACAAATATCATATTCTCACTCATGTAGAATTTAAGAAACAAAACAAATAATAAAGGAAAAAATACAGAGAGAGACAAACCAAGAAACAGACTCTTCACTATAGGGAAAAATTGATGGTTACTATATACATATATACATTATACACTCTACTTTCAAGATGAAGCTTGAGAGGTAGAAAGGGGCCAGGAGGCAAATGCTTTGAATACCAGGGTAAGGAACTTAGGTTGGGTTTTCAAAGCTTGAGAGGGCATTGATAGTTCTTTAGGCCAAGAAAACAACCCTATCAGACCTACAGTTTGGAAGAATAAATTTCAGTGCCATGCAGGGAGGTGTGGAAGGGGAGAGATGTGAGATGAGACCAAATAGGACCTGCTTCAATTGTCCAGGTAACAGATGCCAGAACCTCAACTAAAGGCAGAGAGCAGGAGGATACATTCAAAACAAGTTCAGAGGCAGCTGGTGTCATTGGCAGATGTGAGAGACAAAAAGTAAGCAAGAGCCAAAGATCAAAAGAAATACATAAACCCAATACTGACAAGTGTTTATCATGTGCTACTGAACACCATGTGTTTTTCCGAAAGAGAAATACAATAGAAAACTGTTTTATAAGCCCTTCTTTCCTTGAAGTTATCATGAGTACAGCTAGTGTTCCTTGGTGCCTGAAATCCCTGAGCCTAAGGTTCCAGAAGCCAAATCCAAAAAGAATTATAGAGGCTTTAGTACTTTTATTCCAGATATGCAGTGAGATGAGACTCACATTAACAGTGTTTCAGGGCTGTCTTAGAATTGCAGGCTTCCCATGAAGGAAGAGGACCTTCATGAACACAAATGAATCACAAAAGCCAGGAAAGTGAGAAGGAAGAGGGCACTACCAGAGACGACTGGCATAGGGTAAAAGCTTCTGGTACCAAATGGTAAAATAGATAGGAAATAATACATTTCCACAGGGTTTTATGTATGGCCCCAAAGTATGATGCTCTGTATACGTCCACGGGAATGGTGCTCCCTAGAGTTGTGCAGGATATATCCTTACACAGCAGCCCTGGGTGCCTGGTCATACATACTGAAGAGCTGAATGAAGGAGTGAATCAGAATGAAATGATATGGGAGATACATAGGAGAGTCATATGATTAAAAGATTATAGGTGTGACTCATGGATCCAATCAACCATCTTAATAAACACTGCTCTCCTGGACTGAAGTGGACAGAAAAAGATGAAATGAAGGAAGGTTGTCAGATCTCTGGGATTATATAGGATAGGCCAACAGAGCTAACCAATTGCCAAATAACTTGGTGTTCTTTCATACATAGCCAGGATTCATGGGTCTAGGAATCAGGGAATGGAAATGACTCACTATTACCCCTAGTGACTGATCCACTAGCAAATTTTTTGCTTCCTGTTCCTGTGACCTTATACTTTGCTGGTTTGGAGGTCTTTGTCCCACAGGGAGGAATGCTTCCACTAGGAGACACAACAGTGGTTACACTGAATTGAAAGTTAAACCTGCCTCCCAGGCACTCTGGCCTCCCCGTGCCTCTATATCAATAAGCAATGGAGGGAGTTACTATGTTGGCTGGGGTGACTGATCCCAATTATCAAGGGACTGCTACTCCACAATGGAGGTAAAGAAGACTATATCTGGAAAACAGGAGATCCCTCAGGGCATCTCTTAAGTATTACCATGCCCTGTGATTAAGGTAGATGGAAAACTGTAACAACCCACTCTAGGCAGGAATACTAATGGCCCAGACCTTCAGGAATGAAGGTTTGGGTTACCCCACCAGGTAAAGAACCACAACCAGCTAAAGTGCTTGCTGAAAGCAAAGGGAATATGGAATGGGTCATGAAAGAAGGTAGTTGTAAATACAAGCTATGACCACATGGCCGGTTACAGAATAAGTACTGTGATTGTCACAAATACTCCTTATTTTGTTATGGATTATGTGTGTGTGTGTGTGTGTGTGTGTGTTTCTTTTCTTCCCTCTTATCCTCTTATCATGTAAATGAGACATTAACTTTCTATCATAGTTTTTAAGTATGATGAACTTTACATCAGTGTATTTATAGAATATCAAGGAAAAGAATAAACATCATCCAAGAACTTTGCTTCCTCTTCTAAGAAAAAGGCTAAGTGCATTTTCAGTGGTACACTGGATAGTTGTATAGTGGTAGGCAGGAATATGGCCTTGTTATTATCTTTCTATGGAGATTAAGTATGGTTTAAGGAGATGCATGAGTGGGTACCAAGTTGACAAGGGGTGGATATGTGATGGTTAATGTTGATGTGTCAACTTAGCTGGGTTAAGGGATGCCCAGATACTTGATCAAAAAAAATTTTTTTGAGAGAGAGAGAGAGAGAGAGAGAGAGAGAGAGAGAGGGAGCATACATGCCAGCAGGGGGACCAGAGCAAGAGGGAGAATCTCAAGCAGGACCCATACTCAACATAGAGCCTGATGTGGGACTTGATCTCACAACCCTGAGATCATGACCTGAGCTGAGATCAAGAGTCAAGTGATCAACTAACTGCGCCACCCAGGCGCCCCTGCTCAAACATTGTTTTGCATATTTCTGTGAAGGTGTTTTCTGGGATGAGATTGATACTTAAATTGGTGGACTTTGAGTATAGCAGATAATCCTCCATGACTTAGTGGGCCTCATCCAATCAGAAGGCCTTAGTAGAAAAAAAGGCTGACTTCCTCTGAGCAAGAAGGAATTCTGCCAGCAAACTGCTTTTGACCTCAAAATGCCGCTCTTTCCTGAGTCTCCAGCCTGCAGCCTTGGGTCTTGCCAAGCCTCCGCAATCACCTGAACCAATTCCTTAAATCTATCCCCCCTACTCCTCCCACCTTTCTCATCCTGTTGGTTCTGGTTCTCCGGATAACCCTCACACAATATTTGGCCCATATGGATTCTTGCCTTTCTGCACACACACACACACACACACACACACACACACACACAATCATATTTCATGTAAATACATTTACATTTAATTTATACACAAATGTTTATATTTTTAAATATATATTTATGTATGTATATATAATCTCTATATAATCTTGCTATTGTTCTTACGTTGTACAACATTTAAGTCTTTTCTTCCTAATTAGACAAAAATTTGCTTAAGGAACAAGATCACAGCTTAAAATTCTTTGTCTCTTTCCCTTGTTAGTTCACAGCTAACTTGTTAGGTGCTTAAAATATGTTTGCTGAATTGAATTGAGAAACAAGGATATTGTGAGAATGCCACCTAGAACTACCTAGGGTCTCAGTTAGATAGATGGATAATTCTTCCTTAGGAAGCAGAGAAAAATTTTGTTGATTATATGAAGGTTTCCAGGTGGGATATTAATTACTGGGAATGTTAAGTCCTCCCAATATGCCCAGCCTCAGCCCTCCAGCTCATCCAAAGGAACAATGTGGCTCTGTAACTCATGACTGATAATCTTGTGGTTATTTATAAGTAAATCCATTTTACTTTTTCACCATTTATGCACGCCAATTCTAAGTGATGACACTATTCTATTATGACCTGAGCATTTCCCCTAACACTCTCAAATAAAATCTTTCAGTTGTGAAGCTACTTACATCATACTTTCAGGTTCTACTGCACAAGCACCAACTGCTTTTGTGACATTGACAAGAAGAGTTTGGTTTATTCCAACAAGGAGGTTTACGAGTGGTTGAAGGCCACCACATTTCCGGACAAGGACACGGTTTTCATATTCCTGACAACATTCTCCCAATGCACCAACCACATTCACAAGTACTTCTTCAGGCTGGTCAGTTAAAAGTCCCACCAAAGTTTCAATGGCTTTGTATTCTCGAAACCTAAGTTCATCACAAGAAAAAGAGATAGGGCGAGGGAAAGAGAGGAACGATATTACTTTTGGTATAAAATCAGCTGATAATATTAATAGCACAAAATTGCCAAATGCCAACCATATGCTCACTCAGTCCTTACAAAAACCCTATGATGTAAGTACGACCACAATCCCCATTCTCAGAAAGCTCATTTGAAGCTTGGTACACAGCGATGCTGGCATCCATATCTAGCCATCTGCACCTTTAATCACTATACTATACAGTCTCTAAGACAACTACAACTTCTTCCAAATGACAGTGTCAGCAGTTCTACTATTCTACAAGTGTTTTTCCCATGTCACAGAGACTATTTTACATGAACAAAGCAAAAATAAATCTATCTTCTGTTAAGTAAGATGTGAATTTCTTGTTAAATCATCACACTGAGGGGCACTTGGGTGGCTCAGCTGATTGAGCATCTGACTCTCGATTTCAGTGCAGGTCATGATCTCAACACTCAGAGATCATGCCCCCAAGTTGGGCTCCATGCTCAGTGGGGAGTCTGCTTGAGATTCTCTCTCTCCCTCTCACCCTCTCCCCACACATGCATACTCTCTCTCTCTCTCTCTCTCTCTCTCAGGTAAATATATAATCTTAAAAAAAAAATCATCACATTGATACAAAGAAGGGTTGCCTCAGAATATCCATCATAGGGCATAAGAACTCTAAAAGTATATGAAGAGATAAATTTGAAGATTAAAATAAATCAGTTTACAAGTATTTTAAAATTCAATGAAATAATTTGAAAATGACTACTCTTTAACTGGTTAACTGGCATCCAGCTGACTCAATTATCTTTAAAAAAGGAAAAAGAATGGAACCACTTCCATCTCTAAAGATTCAGTGGGAAATTCAACCCCTCACCATCACATCAACCCTTTCTCTACAAGAAATCAGAGATACTTATAATTTAAACAGCTGCCCCCCCAAAAAAGAACTCAACACACAGACTATGTCAGCAAGTCCTTTAGTGAGGCACAGAAAACCATTGCCAGGTGGTGGGATGGGAAGTAGAAGTCTTTCATTTCTAAAAATACCTTGATTCTGCCAAATTGGTCTAGAAGGTACATGTATAAAAACTATAGGAGTTATATTAGGACCGATTCTTTATTAAAATAACATTATGGGAATGTAGTTTAATGGCCATAAATTTTAGGCATCCATACTTTTATTTAGAAACATTTATATATTGGGGCACCTGGATAGCTCAGTTGGTTAAGTGCCAGCCTTTGCCTCAGGTCATAATCTTAGCATCCTGGGATCAAACCCCATGTTGGACTCCCCACTCAGTGGAGAGTCTACTTCTCCCTCTTCCTCTTTCCCTCACCTTACTCATGCTCTCTCTCTCTCTCTCTCTCTCTAATAAATAAAATCTTTTTAAAAATTTACATATTAATAAGAGAAGATGTTAGTTGAAGGACTCACTATACACAATGTAGTTTCAGTGAGTTAAGAATACAGCTATTGGGATCCCTGAGTGGCGCAGCGGTTTAGCGCCTGCCTTTGGCCCAGGGCACGATCCTGGAGACCCGGGATCGAATCCCACGTCGGGCTCCCGGTGCATGGAGCCTGCTTCTCCCTCTGCCTTTGTCTCTGCCTCTCTCTCTCTCTCTGTGTGACTATCATAAATAAATAAAAATTTTAAAAAAAAAAAATCTTTAAAAAAAAAAAAAAAAAGAATACAGCTATTCCTCAATGGCCATGTTTTTATTATAGAATATTGAAAGGCTTCTCTTACTTGGTCGCATTCTCTTTGCTGATGGAACATTTCCATATTGCCCCAGTGACAGCAGCCAACCGTTCTTTATTGTCAGTGTTATTGAGCAGACTGGCCAGGGGTTTAAGTCCTCCATGCAGTCTAACCAGGTCACGGGTTTCCTTATCTTCAGCACACTACACAAAAAGTCAAATCAGAGGCTGTCAGTGATGACGGCATATCAAGCTTCCAGTGATTGCTAAAGAGGCTGACATTCTGGTGGCTACAAAACTTCTTTTCAGAGAGTATCATTTTCTGAAGGGGCCTCCAAGTAAAATATAATTCTCCTTTATATTGGCAGTTATCTGACAGTGTCTCTCTTCCCTTACAGGATTTTGGCAATGTCTAGAACTTTCTACATGCTTGGAAATTCTTCCAAGCTGTTCTGAGGTAGTGTGGGCTTCCATGAAGACAGAAAGAGAGGTTGGTAAGAAATCTAGAATACCACATGCATGGACAGAGAATTTCTGCAGTCATGCAATCCCCAGTCTCGGGAAAGTATAGAAAAGATAGCTGAGTGATAAAGCTTTAGCCTGATCTTCAATGCTTCTGCCCCCAAATCTAAGAGATGAGCATTTCCCTAATAGAGTTCCTATGCTCTGAACAGTTAGTTATATCAACAGCAAATGGCATTATATTCAGATATATTTGTCCAGAAGTTTGTGTAATACTTATCCTTTGAGATAAGTATTATGTTTATCCATGTTCGTGTCATCTTTTGAAGTAAATATGTACTGCATAGATGTTCCCAGCTTATCATGATTCCCAGGTTTGAGAGAAAAAAGATGCTAAATTTGGTGCATATATATGTTATCATCCTAGGCATACAGTTGGTTGTGAGGCCACATGATACAGATGCATGTCATGCATCATCTGTGAGGGCCACTAGAAGAAATCCTCACAGTAAATGCACACAAGGCACCTGCCATTTTATCTTCTATTTATGATTTTCAGTTTTTTACATTGCAACTTCTAAAAACTTAATCACTATTTCTAACCAATCCTTCATAATTACTCATATGAGGCATGTATGCCAGTCAAGGCTATATATATCCTTGTTATGAGTTGTGTTTCCTTAAAACTGATATATGTCAAAGTCCTAACCCCTGTACTTCAGAATGTAACCATATTTGAAGATAAAATCTTTAAAGAGGTAATTAAGGTTAAAAAAGGTCACTGAAGTGGGCTCTAACCCAATATGATTGGTATCCTTAGAAGAAAATATTAGGACACAGAGGAAGGAACATGTGGAGACATGTGAACATGAAGATGACCATCTACAAGCCAAGGAGAGAGTCTCCAGAAGGAAGCAATACTATCAACACCTTGATCTCAAACTTGTAACCTCCAGAACTATAAGGAAATAAATTTCTGTTATTTAAGACACCCAGTGTATGGTATTTTGTTATGGCAGCCCTTGCAAACTAATACAATTCTCTACTGACATGAACCCCTTTCTCTAACTCTGTCATTTTGGCATACTGTCACTGTGCACATTTTAAAATGTATTCCTCTAGGAAATCAGCTCTGATTTCTCTGATAGGTAGAAGCTGGAATGGCCAGTAAGCAGCCATCTACTAATTTGTCAAGGCTACCTTTTCTTCCCTTTTCTGATGTACTATGAAATGCATAACTCACAAAAAGCTAATGAAGATTAAAATAATAAAAAGATACAACAGGAATACACACACATACACAAGCATACACTCATTCATCATCCATCTGTCTTGGCAGAAGATAAATTTCCCAAGATCAGTATGTTTGAACAGGGTACTTGAAAAGCAATATAAAGGCACCATGCATATATTTAGCTATTTTACACTAAGTAACTTGTTTTAGGAGACAAAGATATATAAGTACCTTCTAGAAATGTACATAATCAAGATATGTTGGAGCAGGCTTCTCTCTCTCACATACACAGGCATCTATCATTAGCACAGTGATGCAGACCTGTGTGTGCAGAAAAATCCCTGGGGATTCTTGCTAAAAATGCAGATTCCTGAGTCATAGCCCCAGAGAATGAAACTTCATATTTAGAAATGCCACCTTAACTATATGAAGAACACCACAACTTTGCTGGGGAGTCCACCATACCTGGTAGATGGCCATGGCACACTGTTCCTGTAGTTGTTCATTCTCACTATTTAGGTTCTTGACTAGATTTTCAATTATCCTTTCTGCTTTGATTGCAGCTCGGTACTTTTCCTAAGAATACAAATTTAAATATTTTTTTAAAGATTTTATTTATTTATTCATGAGAGACACAGAGAAAGAGAGTCAGAGACACTGGCAGAAGGAAAAATAGGCTCCATGCAGGGAGCCTCACATGGGACTTGATCCCAGGATTCCAGGATCACACCCTGGGCCAAAGGCAGGTGCTAAACCACTGAGCCATCCAGGGATCCCTTAAATTTAAATATTTACATGTGTAATGCATGAATATAAATATCTATTTACATTTACTAATAAGTATGCCAAACAAACTTTCTTAAAAAACACTAAAGTCCAAGATTAACACAACTGTATAAGAGAATTTAGTCAACATTTTAAAAAATACATCACACAGGTAACCATTTAATTAATGTTCTATTAGTTTCATCTTCTCTAAAGAACTGCTGACTTCTCAAAAAAAAATCCTTAGCAGTCACAATAATCTTAAAAATTATTATTCAACTAAAAAAAAGTTAATGCAAATGAAAACAAGGGAAGCAGAGCTGGCTTGAGTACCTCTGATGCACATTCTTGCAATGTCCCCACCACTGGAATTAGCATGTTTTCATGAGAAGTCTTCAGTAAGTGAGCCAACAAAGGAATGCCGCCGGCTTTATGAATGGTTTCTTTATTTGCATAACTCTTACTACAGCTCCATAATGCCAGTGCCACACAGTGAGCTACTTCCACATCTCTGGCATTATACAGACTTGATTGAGCTGGTTCTGCTGAACTCTGTACACAGTCCAGTAAAGCGACCTACAAAAACAGATAAATACAATGTATGTGGGAATCTTTAAAATAAAACAACATTTCCCACAACAGTTACAGGGCTGCTACCAAGCTAACTTCTATCAAAAATAAGAATACTTCTACGAATTAATTTTCATACTACACAGAAATAGTCAGTGAAAGCAAAGAAACAGAACCCTTCAAAATATATCTTCCTCCAGATCTGGGAGCCTTTACATTTCCTTCCTACAAGAAATTTAATCTCACCAAGATTGTATTAATATTAATATGGCTGTTACATTTATATTAACAAGATTTGTATACTATATCTGCAGCCCGGGTTCTTACAATCCTTCCCTGCATGGATGCATTCTTTCTGCTTGCTCAGAATTCTTAACTTCTGCCCAGGTTTCTACCAGGTGTGCCTCTTTCGAGATCTATCTCCATCTAAGTGCCCAAACCCCACTGTGGTCAATGGCCTCCTGCCTGCTCTTCTTTTAACCTCCATTCCCTTGCTCTGATGTCATGACAAGCCCACTGTTCCATCTCTGTACTGAGTGATCTCCCTCTCTTCCCATTTTAGTGAGGGACTCTTATCTGTATGTCATCTACCCTCATATTGTTAGCAAACCAAAAATGGATTACCAATCCTGATCTTTCTCAGATGTGTTCTCAACCTAGTAATTACAAGTCTATTAATGGTTGATCTATTACTCTTCTTTCCCATTCCTAACTTAGCTATCATGTAAGATTATATTAAAATGTGTAGCATTATCTTGACTAAGTAATTGCAATTCAGGTACCAAATTCTAAGTCCCCGAATGTGATATATAAGACTCTCATAAAAGAAATTTACTAAAATTTATAGTTTTAAGTTACATTATTCATTTATTCTATACATTATTCATAATTCCAGTAGACAGCCACATCAGCCTAATGTATTACTTCATTACTTAAGCAGAACACTGATAATCATACTAATAATTACCTTTCCCCAACATTTTATTATGAAAAATTTCAAACATACACAATGGCTGAAAGAGTTGTACAGTGATTATACAGCAAAAAATGTATACATTCCCTAGATTCTATAATTAACATTATCACATTTGTTTTATCTCATAGCTAACCATCTATTTATCCATCTATGCAGCCATAAATCTATCTTATTTTTGAAGCAAATAATTACACTCTATTGTGATCTACAGATTACAAGTGACATCAGACGGTCCCCAATTTATGATGGTTCAACTTATTTTTCAACTTTACTATGGTGTGAAAGTGATATGCATTCAGTAGAAATCCTATTTGGAATTTTATCTGAGCTAGTAATATGTATGTTACATTCTTGTGATGCTGGGCAGTGGCAGCAAGCCTCAGCTCTGTCAGCCACAACATCACAAGGGTAAGCAACTGATATGGTTACAACCATTTTGTTCCCAATCTGTAGCCATTGTGTTTTCACTTTCTGTACAGATTCAGTAAATTACAAGAGATATCAATGCTTTATTATAAAATAGGCTTTGTGTTAGATAATTTTGCCCAACTAGAGGCTAAGTATTTTGAGCATGTTTAAGGTAGGCAAGGCTAATCTGTGATATTCAGTATGTTAGCTGTATTAAACGCATTTCAACTTAAATGCATTTCAACTTACGGTATTTTCAACTTACAATGGGTTTATCTGGACATATAACTCCATTGTAAATCAAGGAAGATCCGTACACAGAATCTCTCAGTAAATTTCTAAACACATTTCACTGTGTATGCATTCCTATTAAATGCATATTGATTCAATGTATATTTATTAACCTTTCATATGTGTAGGGTACTGGGCTAAGTGCTGTAGATGACAGTAAGATAAGTAAGACACATCTCTTATCTCAAGGAACTCAAACTATAGAAGTGGAGACTGTCCAGTATGTAAATGCTATAGGAGGAACACAAGATCCTTTGGAAGGTGGATGAAAATGCATTTCCTTAATGCCCTACGTTTTCTTGACATGAGTGTTGAACAGAATGTTCACTTATTTCTTTCAGTGACAGTTATTGATATAATCATTTTTTAAATTATAAAAATAATACACAATAAATTGGCAAATATGGAAAAATATGAAGAAAAATTGGTAGTTATTTCAGAGGAAACACCTGCGTACAATTTTGTGTATTTATTTCACATGTTTTTATAGAAAACTTGTTATATACTTGTTAGGTAAGTCTTTGAAAATTGGAGTCATATGTGTCAATCAGGTTTTGATCCTGTCATAATTTTATATAATATTATATACTGATAGCTGATGATGCATGTTTCCTCGAGATACACTTCATATTATTTTACTGATCTCATATGGTAAACATAGTTTTCAGTTGTCACTATCATAAGTAACAATGAGATGAATAAATGTCTGTTGCTCTGACAGTCTCCTTGGGAGGCAGTCCTCATGGTGAGCTCACCAGAGCAGAGAGCATGGACTACACTTCCCGACATTACACACACACATAAACATCTCCCTACCAATGTGGTAGGTGTAAATTACATCTCTTATTTAGATGTATATATCTTTGAAAAATAAGATCAGACCTGTTTTCTGGCCAGTTGCTAATGTGAATACACAAAAACAGTTTTTGAGGACGTTATACCAAAGAAGGTTCCTGGAACACACCTATGGTTATTTAACATCCAGGAGTGGCCAGGAAGGACAGCAGAGAGGTGACATCTTGGTGGCAGGTGGTGTGCTGATGACAATGGCAGAGGTACTCACCAGTTTGGTAATGCCTCCATGGTGTCTCACTGCCCGTCGGGCTCTTCTAAACTTGGCAACATTTGCGATTGTCTCAGCTGCCAGGCATTTCAGTCTCTTATGTGGAGAATCAAGTATATTAACCATAATTGGTAAGCCCCCAAGGTCAACAATATTACGTCTGATTTGAGGATTATGACTGATTTCCTTTAGGATTTCTAATGAACCAATCTAAATGAGAAAATAGGAGTTAGAGGTGAAAATAAGTGCTTAATACATAACCAGTCCTAGAGTTTTAAAAATTCCAAGTCTACCTCAAATCCTTCCCTCATGAAGTTTTTATTTTTATTTTTATTTATTTATTTTTTTTAATTTATTTATGATAGTCACACACAGAGAGAGAGAGAGAGAGAGGCAGAGACACAGGCAGGGGGAGGAGCAGGCTCCATGCACCGGGAGCCCAACGTGGGATTCGATCCCGTGTGTCCAAGATCGCGCCCTGGGCCAAAGGCAGGCGCCAAACCGCTGCGCCACCCAGGGATCCCCCTCATGAAGTTTTTAAAGGAAATGCCTTCTGTTCCCAGGTGTTACACATAGCCTCCTTATTTTCCTTCAATTATGCAGACAAACATTCATCATTTAAGAAGCATATAGAAAAGGTTCTGGAAATGAACCAGAAGATAAAGCACAGCCAAGAAGAGAAGAGCAGCGAACAAAAGGAACAAGCTATCAGTGAGATGAGCAGGCAAAGAAAAGAACTAGGCAGAGGTAGCAGAGACGTATCAGTAAAAAGAGAAGCACAAAGAGGTATGAACAAGGCTCATCACCCACGTGAGGTAAGCCACTCACCTTATATCTGAATTCATCAGTATCCAGTAAATTTATCAAAACTTTAAGGCCTCCAACATCTCTGATTGCCAACTGGCAGGTCTCTTGCGCCAAGTTGAAATCTTTTATTGAACGCAATGCAATCACTGTAGCTATCTCTTTTCCTTCCTACGAAACGCAAGGCCATGGAAAGGTTAAATAAGATCACGCTTCTATAGAAATTTCCTTAATGGTTATGAATCCATGAACTGGGAAATGTGTCTCCCCATACATGGCATGTTAAATTTTTTTAAGTTCTCCGAGTGGGTTATAATTTGTTAAATGAATCATGTAGAGTTGAAGCACAAAAAAGCTTTACAGAGTATCATAAAACATTATTCCAATTAAGAGTCAACATTTAAAGGTGGTCTGTCTGCTTTAAACAGCTAGAGCATTAGGTGGTATTAGTACATTAAATAGAGTCGAGGGGCAAGCCTTGAGAAATCCACTGAGGAATGTAAGTTTTATGCAGAGGTAACAGGCCGTCCCTGGAGTTCTTGAACAGCATACTGTGCAATCCAAACCGTGTCTGGAAATTATTCTCACAGATGTATGTAGAACAGTCTGGAACAGGGAAAAACCTGAGGAAAGGGAAACCATGTGGGAAGCAGTACAACAAACCATGCTGGGACCAGGATTAAGTGGGAGAGGGGCCATGGGGTTGGGAAGGAGGTGGCGAGCCCATTAGGAACTGGAGATGACTCCGTGTATGGATAAAGGACAAAAAGGTAGCCTTCAGTATCGCATGCAAAATGCTGTCCCAGTGTTGAGAATCATGTGATCAATGTCTGCTTGGCTAATCACCAGCTGTAAAAGGTAGTGGGGAATGGCTCCTTTAAGGTAAAACAATCTGGGAGAATTTAAAAGAATGTAATGATTGATCAGTGAAACAGATGCACCAGGAAATTATAATCAGAATTCATTGCAGGAATTCTTAAGCAATGTCCACCCATCATTAATGCTTTAAAAAATCTTCTGATGGATGCAACATAGTACATATTACTTCTCCTCCTATTAAGACGGGATGGTAAATAAGAGTTCCAGTATAAGCACCGAAATAGTTCATAAGACACAAGAGCAATGTTTCTAATGGAGCTAAGGATAAACTATTTTTGTAAAAGGTGCTCATGAAAGATGGCCTTCGGTCTCTACCTCAAAACACAGTATGAATGGCCTCAAATAAATCTCTTTCCTTTTTGAAGAAAGACACCTACAAAATATGTTTATTCTCATTTGCTGATTATGACTTTATATTGCTATATTACAGATACATGTTCATAGATACAATATATACATTTACACAAAAGTGGAAATTATATCCAAGCAGCCCAACCTCCTCCTTCATATCTCACACACACACAAATCCTTTTGTGAATACAACATGATGTGTTACTTTTAAAATAAGCTGAAATGGGATTATAAGAGGGCAAGCATCAAAAAGATAGAAAGGTTTAGACTTCAGCCTTTCCTCTTAATGCGTCCATAAAAGCCCCTCCACATCTCTAAAAATATTACAAACCACTATCCTGTGCTGAAACCATTGTCAGTCTGCTTTTCATATTAATTTTCTTCCTGAGTAATCCAGGCTGTCCTCTATATTCAAGATGAAGTTGAGAATGGCAAAAGCCTTCACTTTACTATTTACATTGAAAACAAGGAGTTTTCTTCCCATAGCTTTTAATGTCTTTGTTTATATCAAGAGAAATTTTTACCACCACCAATCGTCCTACAGTTCATTTTGAAACATAAAATAGTAAATCCTTATTACATTCAATTTTATAATCTCCCTTGTTTTGGGGTACAGGACCTCTTCAAACACACATTAGCACTTTTGATGCCTTTCTTTTTAAAAACAGAAGGCAGATATTTCATAAATCATAAAGAAGAATCTAAATGCTAATCATAATATATAAAAAAAAAAGAGAAAGCGAGAGAAACAATTATTTAACAATTCTTTTGTTGAATTTAATTGGGTTAAAAGGAGCCCAAAAATTCCCCTGGTGTACCTGGAGGAGGAGAGCTGGGTGGGCTCCCACATGAAAAGTTTAAAAATGCAAACCAGGAGCTTCAGATAGAGTTCTTTAGGCAGTGCCTTCAGACTCAAGCATGACTTGAAAGCAAGAAGGTATCAAACAGCATGTCATGCCTCAGTCAAGCCAACAGAGTCCACACACACACACCAAACTCCGAGGCAGAGCATGCTGTCCTGGCGTTCTCAGTGGTGTGTGATAGAGGACTTTCTTGACTGCTATACTTGCATTGTATTTTCTTTGGTAGCACTTTCCTACTTACACATTCCGCACAGTCATTCTTTCCTATTTCATTTCGAGGTCTCTTAATTTTTCTCTTCTAGATTATTTCTATCTTGTGTGCTTGATTTCATCATATGCACCATAACCAATGACATAACAATTTTAAGGAATTGTGTACTTGTGGTAGATGCCCAAAAGGTAAGACACTATATTTTTCTAAATGATCTCTAAGCCACTTTTGAAGCCAAAGGATGGAAAATTTTCTTTTATCATTGAGAAGTTAGATCCTTATAGAAAAAAACTCTGTAAATCAGCAGCTTTTTTTCTGAAAATCTGGAAACATATTCATAGACTTGAGAGTTTTTTTTTAGAACAGTTTTATATTAGGGAAAGTTAGTTTTTCCACATTTCAGGATTTAGTTCTACTCTTGTCACTGACCACACTCCCCAAAGGATTATAAATCTTTCAGAATGAATACCAGCGAATGGGAGCCAAAATATTCAACATACAGAGCCACAAATGTTAGCCAATTGCTATTCTTTAAATACCAGCTATGTCAAAGGATTTTCAAATGTTTGTTCTACTTTGACCAGATGCCATAAACATCTTACTAAGAAGAAGCAGTGCAAATATGCTTATTTTTCAATTAAATCTCCCCTGAGAATGTAATTAGTTGCCAATACTTATTTTCACATTTTATCATGTATTTGCATTTGTGAAGTTTTAAGAGCTGGAGAAAACATAGTAAAATATTATTTTACTAGTTTCTGAAGGGTTTTGAAGAATGCTTCCAATAAGCTTTTCCACTTCTTAAATTAATGCAAGTTGTTTTGCTAGTTGTCATCCTGCCCCTGCGTCTTCTCAGACATTTCCAGGCTCTGTCAGCCTTCAGATACTTCGCAGTTCACATTCCTTTCTGAGACTGGGAGGCCTTTGTTCATTATCATTATCACAATCATGTTGCTAATATGTGAAAGTTGAAGAGATCTTGCTTTTTCCTTCATTTTTCTCAAAATTTCTTTTGGAAAGACAAGATCAATAGGCACTCTTCTAAACAATGTTTCTCAGTGTTTTAAATAACATCTTTGAAAAAAAAAGTATTACCTTATCTGGTACATAGAGTAATATCTACCTCCAATCCTCTTACTGCTGATAAAAGAGAAATAAATGCTTATGAAATTGAGATGAAGAATGTATCTGAGACTAAATCAGGGAGCCAGATGCCTCCAACCATCCAACCATTTTTTAATTCTTTCATTCAACAAATTTGCAGTTATTCACCATGTCTGATACCAGGAACTAGAGACATCCTGGTAGACAAAAACAGATCTAGTTTTTGCCTCGTGGAGCTCATAAAGCTTAGTGGAGAAGAAAGATCTTAATTGTTAAGCCCATCCAAATAAATGAAAACTTTAAGAAGTGTTATACAGAAAAGTGGCACAGGGTTATGGATGTTTGCAACAGGGGACTCTAGGCCAGGACATCAGGAAAAGTTTCCCTGAGGAAACTATGTCTGGACTGAAGTGTGGACAGAGTAGGAGCCTTCCCTGGTGAAGGAGGTCGGACATGATGAAAGGCACACCAGTCAGAGGAAACAGTATGTGTAAAACCCTAAGGAGGATTGGAACATGGCCTGTTTAAGACCTAACGAAGGCCAGTGTGGCTGAGACCCAGAGCCTGGGTGGCAAATGATCCAAGATGAGCTAAAAAATTAAGTGGGCAAAGGAATCTGCTGCACCCATAGGCCAGGTTGAGGATTTTAATCTTCATTCAAGATTAATAGGAAATATTCAAGGGTATTGTTTTGGAGGAGAGTGGGAGGACTCACATGAGTTGCGTACATTTTTAAAAGATCATTCCAGCTAAAGGGCCCCCTGTAGGGAGGGGGCAGATGGAACATATGGAGACCATGCAGGTTACTACAGCTATCCAGAGAGGAGGTAACTGGGATTAAGAGGTCAAGGATACTTATTTGTGTCATAAAGACTTCAAGTAACTTGATTCAGAAAAGGATACTATAAAACAAGTAGACGAAACTCTGATAGGCTACATGCTCCCAGAGCCATCATTTGGAGCTTCCTGTAGAGTCCCACATGGTGACAGTGAGATAAGAAGGCAGTCAGAGGCACAATCGGGAGTGGAGGCCCTTCTTTTGCTCCCCACCGTCTGTAATCAAGGGGCAGTGGGTGAGACCTGGTGAGGAGATACAGCCATCACACAGCCATCCAACTGACTTTCAATGATTTCAGCATTTTTTCCTCCAAATATGCCACTCAGAGAGCAAGAAAAGTGAAGCCTGCCAGTGACTGTTTATTAATGATGACAGAGGGCCTGGCACCCAGCACAGAGGTTGGCTTACAGATACTCTTCATGTCCCAGGATGAGAAATGGTAAAAAGTCAATGCTCAGAGTGAATGGCATATGAGCACGTAAGTCAAAATAGTAAAATATATTGCTTTGCTTTCTGTTTATTTGCAAACTGGCTTTATACTGATGATTCAGCACTCATAAACCTAAGACTCAAGAGATGAGACTCAATAGAACTCCAGGAAAGAAAATGAGAAAATATTGTTCCAGAGGAAAAAAGAAATTAGACTCAAACTGTTGTATTACAAGCTTGCTGAGAATTTTTATTGGGAATGGGTAAGGAACAATGCAAGCATTCCCTACACATTCCTTTTAAACAGACATGGAACATTTACAGAAATAGATAATCTGCTGGAATGTCCTAGTCACTGCAATGAGGAAAAATTTGTAGCAAATATAACTGCCTTTCTAAAAAGATTTGGAAGACTATACTGAATAATTATGATAATTAATAAAAATAGCTCAATAAAGTGGATATAAGGGCCACATTAAAAATGAGTAACTCCCCCATACACTAGGAATAACAAATCACAATGCATAATTTGAAAAATGTTCCCATGCCAGTATTAGCAAAATAATAACAAAAATATCAAGGAGTAAATCTCACAGTATGTTGAAAATATGTGGAAAAGAAGCTATTAAGTTTTACTAAAATACATACAAATTTAAAAATAAATGAATGGTCATACCATGTTCCTGAATAGGATAACTGAATGATATTAAAATTTGCAAGCCCACAACTATATGGTCAATTAATCTTTGACAATGCAAGAAAGAATATCTAATGGAAAAAAGATAGTCTCTCCAACAAAGTGTTGGAAAAACTGGACAGCGACATGCTAAAGATTGAAAGTAGATCTTTTTCTTACACCATCCACAGAAATAAATTCAAGATGGATTAAAGACCTAAATGTGAGACAGGAAATCATTAAAATCCTAGAGGAGAACACAGGCAGCAACCTCTTTGACATCAGCCCTAACCTTTGACATCAGCTTCTCTTGAGGCAAGGAAAATAAATGCAAATATTAACTACTGGAACTTCATCAGATAAAAAGCTTCTACACAGCAAAGGAAACAATCAATAAAACTAAAAGGCAACCTATGGGATGGGAAAAGATTTTTACAAATGACATACGAGTTGACAAAGAGTTGGTATCCAAAATCTATAAAGAATTTATAAAACTCAACACCCAAAACACAACCCAATTAAAAAATGGAAAGAAGATATAAACAGACATTTCTCCAAAGAAGATATCCAGATGGCCAACAGACACACATTAAAAAATTTTCAACATCACTCATCATTAGGGACATACAAATTAAAACTACAATGAGATATCACCTCACACCAGTCAGAATGGATAAAATTATAATACAGGAAATAGCAGCATTAACCAAAGGATACAAATATACTAATTCAAAGGGAATGGAAAAAGGGAATATTTATAGCAGCATTATCAACAATAGCCAAATTATGGAAAAAGCCCAAATGTCCATTGACTGATGAATGGATAAAGAAGATGTGGCATATATACAACGGAATATTACTCAGCCATCAAAAGAGTGAAATCTTGCCATTTGCAATGGCATGGATAGAGCGAGTATAATGCTAATTGAAATAGGTCAGTTAGAGAAAGACAAATACCATAGGATTTCACTCATATGTGGAATTTAAGAATTAAAAAAAATGAACATGGGGGTGGGAAGAAAGGAAAACCAAGAAAAAGAAACAGACTCTTAACTAGAAAGAACAAACTGATGGCTACCAGAAGGGAGGGGGGAGGCAGGGAGGTGTTAAGTAGGGGATGGGGATTAAGGAGAGCATTTGTTGTGATGGACGCCGGGTGTTGTATTTAAGTGCTGAATCACTAAGTTGTACACCTGAAGCTAATATTACACTGTGGTTAACTAACTGGAATTTAAATAAAAGCTTGAAAAAATTGCAATTTATCCAAAATAATTTATAAATTCATGTAGACCAGCCAAAATCCCCGGTAGCATTTTTGAGGGTTTTTTTTTTTATTTGATTTTCAACTTTTCTAAAAATGATCTGGAATGGAAAATATGCAAAAAGTAGTTTTAAAGAATTTAAGAAAACTCTCTGGCCAATCAAGTATTAAAATACACCAAAGTAGCAGTAATTAAAACAGCATGGACCTGGCATGGGAGCATCCAAATAACTCAATGTAATAGAGAAGGATCCAGAAAGAAACTCTCACATATGAGATGACAATACTTGATATAGGTAATATCTCAGATCACTTGAGGAAAGAGTGGAGAAGCCAATTATCTGTGTTGATACAACTGAATCTCCATCAAAGAAAAAAAAAAGTAAAATTAGATCCCTGCCTCACACTATACATAAAATGACATCAAGATAGAAGCAACTTCTAAACATTTTTTTAAAACTATAAACCTACCAGGAGGAAATAAAAAATTTTTGTTCTCTTGAAATGACATCAGAAAAATCTTCTTAGCTCTTAATACACAAAATTTTATAAGCTATGAAGGAAAATCAATATATTTACTAATGTACAATTTTAAAGTTTTCAAACAGAAGAGTAGATAAAAAGACATGAGAAACTGAAAGAAAATACTTACAAATACTATAACAAAGGGTTAATTTGTATTAAGATTCAAAACACAACCACAGAAAAATAGGCAAGATATACAATGCAATGGCTATTGGACACATGAAAATATTTATCAACTTCACTACTAATCAGGAATATGCAAATTCACACAAGATACATTCTCTCAGTTGGAACAAATTATTTTAAGATTTGTGTGGAATCAGAAAAGACCCTGAATAGCCAGGGGAATTTTAAAAAAGAAAACCATATCTGGGGGCATCACAATGCCAGATTTCAGGTTGTACTACAAAGCTGTGGTCATCAAGACAGTGTGGTACTGGCACAAAAACAGACACATAGATCAATGGAACAGAATAGAGAACCCAGAAGTGGACCCTCAACTTTATGGTCAACTAATATTCGACAAAGGAGGAAAGACTATCCATTGGAAGAAAGACAGTCTCTTCAATAAATGGTGCCGGGAAAATTGGACATCCACATGCAGAAGAATGAAACTAGACCACTCTCTTGCACCAGACACAAAGATAAGCTCAAAATGGATGAAAGATCTAAATGTGAGACAAGATTCCATCAAAATCCTAGAGGAGAACACAGGCAACACCCTTTTTGAACTCGGCCACAGTAACTTCTTGCAAGATACATCCACGAAGGCAAGAGAAACAAAAGCAAAAATGAACTATTGGGACTTCATCAAGATAAGAAGCTTTTGCACAGCAAAGGATACAGTCAACAAAACTCAAAGACAACCTACAGAATGGGAGAAGATATTTGCAAATGACGTATCAGATAAAGGGCTAGTTTCCAAGACCTATAAAGAACTTATTAAACTCAACACCAAAGAAACAAACAATCCAATCATGAAATGGGCAAAAGACATGAACAGAAATCTCACAGAGGAAGACATAGACATGGCCAACATGCACATGAGAAAATGCTCTGCATCACTTGCCATCAGGGAAATACAAATCAAAACCACAATGAGATACCACCTCACACCAGTGAGGATGGGGAAAATTAACAAGGCAGGAAACCACAAACGTTGGAGAGGATGCAGAGAAAAGGGAACCCTCTTGCACTGTTGGTGGGAATGTGAACTGGTGCAGCCACTCTGGAAAACTGTGTGGAGGTTCCTCAAAGAGTTAAAAATAGACCTGCCCTACGACCCAGCAATTGCACTGCTGGGGATTTACCCCAAAGATACAGATGCAGTGAAACGCCGGGACACCTGCACCCCGATGTTTCTAGCAGCAATGTCCACAATAGCCTAACTGTGGAAGGAGCCTCGGTGTCCATCGAAAGATGAATGGATAAAGAAGATGTGGTCTATGTATACAATGGAATATTCCTCAGCAATTAGAAACGACAAATACCCAACATTTGCTTCGATGTGGATGGAACTGGAGGGTATTATGCTGAGTGAAATAAGTCAATCGGAGAAGGACAAACATTATATGGTCTCGTTCATTTGGGGAATATAAAAAGTAGTGAAAGGGAGCAAAGGGGAAAGGAGAAAAAAATGAGTGGGAAATATCAGAAAGGGAGACAGAACATGAGAGACTCCTAACTCTGAGAAACGAACTAGGGGTGGTGGAGGGGGAGGTGGGCGGGGGGTGAGGGTGACTGGGTGGCGGGCACTGAGGGGGGCACATGATGGGATGAGCACTGGGTGTTATTCTATATGTTGGCAAATTGAACACCAATAAAAAATAAATTTATATATATAAAAAAGATACATTCTCTCCCCATTTGGAATTGGCCAAAATAAAAAAAGACTGTAGATTAGTGAGAATTTGTAACAATGAACCTTATTTCTAAACAAATAATTTTAACACCCTGGAAAGATTTTAAAGACAATCTGCCTAGATCCCACTTCACACCAATTGGTTTAAAACTTCCATGAATATTACCTGAGCATTGAGATTTTTGCTTTGTTTAGTTTTTAGGAGCCTGGCTGATTTCACTGTGTTCAAGGTCAAAAATCATTGGTATATTACTAATTGAGTGTAAACTAGTATTTGCTTTGTGTAAGTAGCTACAAAATTTTTTTTTTATTCAAACCAAGCTTGGTCAGTTTATTACTTTTCATTATTTCTCTTTAAATTTTAAAATTTCATTGTAATACTTCTCTAACTTCATTGTGCATATATTGTTTCTTGTTTAAAATAGATTGAGGTGGAACTGATATGCAAAAAACGAGTTGGGACACATGCGTACATCTGTGAAACCATCACCACAATCAAGATAACAGGAACATCCATTGCCTCCAAAAGTTTTCTTATGTCTCTTCCCTTTTTGTCATACTTACACTTACCATGAGATCAAATACCCTCTTACATTTTTTAAATGTACAATTCAATATTGTTAACTATGCTGTGCAGCTCTCTAGAGCTTGTGAAACTAAAATTTTGTACCAATTGAACAACACCTCCCCATTAGAACTATCAAAATTTTAAATGTACACAGTCTTTGACCCAAGCAATTCTACTTCAAAGTAGCTATCCTACAGAAATAGGATACATATCCAAAGAATATGTAAAAATATTTACAATGTTGTAATAATAAAAATTGATCTGGGAGACAAGGCAAAATGTTATCAGTAAGGGAACTGTTACATAAATTATTGATATATTCATATAGTACAAAACAATGTTGTAATTAGAAGAACTGAGGCAGATATGGAGGATCACCAAGAAAACATTAAATATAAAATGCAAAATGTCACATAACAAGTAGTCTGACTTCATTTCATACATAAAAATTTCATATGTATATTTATATAAACAGAAACATCTGGAAGGGGGCTTTCCCTGTTATTCTTTTGCATGGCTTAAATTTTAGGGTATATATTAATGTATTATTTTTATAAGATTTAAATAACTTAAATACAGAAAAGAGATAAGGGAGGGCTAGAAGAGAAACGTGTGCTTCTGCAATGCCCTGCATGTCCCAGAAATATCAGAAGGCCACAGCCAGCCACACACCCCCAGACAGCAGGAGCTGGGAAAGGAGCCACAGCCTTTGCCAGTGGGACTAGCAAAGGCTAGTGGACCACAATGGGACCTAGAGTTTAATATTTTTCCTACAAATATGCAATTTCTAATAATGAGTACAGTACAAGTATATGCATATAAAATGAAAAGATCACTTATACCAAATCTGGTACCTTTTACTCCCTAACTCTTCTATTTATAGATTCTTCAATGTGCAAACTTTTATAATAGGACCTGAATATGTGTTTTTTCAATAAAAAGTAAAGCAGCCTAAAGCATTATACAAACTGGGAACTAGGCAACGCTACTTTTCTACCATTTATTTAGCCTCTCAAGTAAATTTGGGGGAAAGCATACTTTGAGGAACAAACAATAGTGTTGCTGGCAATACACTGAGCAACAAATTCCCCCCATTTTACATTTTCAGATTACATAAAACTGAACAGAAGTCACATAAAAGTTTGATAGCAAAGTTCTTTACAATCAAATATCTTATGACTAGCTAGATGAGCAATGTGTAATATCATAGAATTGTATTCTAGCTGGGCGGGCTCACAGGTACATTTATGAATGAATGAATGAATGAATGAGTTAAAGCTTAAGGGAGCTCCCTTGAGATTTTTAACATCGTCATTTTCCAGTAGGTAAGTTGATGTGGTTGTATAATGTCAGCCAATGGTGGTATGAAGTGTTATGATTCAGTAGCATTACTTTATCGTTCTTATCCAGTTATCTTTGCTTTTCTCCACTCTTGTTTATGATACCCAAGGGGCAAAAAGAGCTTATAGCTCAAAAACTAAAAAGCTCAATTAGTTTATTTGTGGAATACAGATTCCTCTGTGGAGATGAGGAGACTCTCCGTCACTTTCATGACCTCCTTTGTAACAAAGGATCATTTTTTTGGGGGGCAATATATAAATATACAAGTGACACACAACTCAAGTAATCCAAGTACTTAAAGTATGTTCATGACTTACCTTGCAGTATTTAAGAAAACATAAGTGCAAATTCTACTAAGTAGAAATTTTTTAGGTGATGCAATTTAAAATATCTTATGATTTCTAACAGTGTTTTTTTTTTTTAAAGGATAAAACTCTTTTGTCATGGAGACATTTTTTTAAAAGTTAACCCACATCAATGCAACACCACATGTATTAACTTAAAGACTTTCTCAGGAAGGTGGTAGTAACTTTGCTTTCTAACTACTGCCATTCATTTGAATATATAAAAAGTGACCATTTTTTCCATTTTTTTAAGGATTCTGCTGAACACAAATAACACTGTTCTATCACAATCTTCTCCATCTCTTTCAGTATAAACTTAGCCAAAGAGCACACTCTCATAGTGCCTTCCAGAAATGAACATTGAATTCCTTTGTTTAGAAATGCTCCCTGTTTATTTAGTTTCTTACTCAAATGAAGAAAACCAAACAAGAGAGTAAATAGGAGGACACAACAGCAAGGCCTGAAGGCCCTCTGTGTCCTGAGTTTCTTGACAGAGGAACAGAATAACTAGGCAACAGGCAGTAAAGATAGAAGCCTGAACATCAGCCTGGCCCACGGCCACCTCGCCTTCTGTGTGGCCCAGAGTGAACTATTTCTCAGCTTTTCCACCAATGAAATAAGGATCACACTACCTGCACCTCCATACCCAAAACCCGAGTAAGGGGAAAGGAATTTAATTAACTGTAATTGACTGTAAAGTACATCAAATTCCTGCAATGAAAAATCACATAACTCCCAATTACCACTTAGAAGAACTCTTTAACCAATTAAGGTGGTTGTGTGTGTGTGTGTGTGTGTGTGTGTGTTTAATCAGCTCATGAAAGATTATTAAGGAACTGAATGCCACAAAAGTAGTCTTTAACAAAGGTTTTAAAGTTTCAAAATGTCTCTGCAGCGAATCCCCTTCCAGACGGGGAAATCTAAAACATGCCAAGGACAGAGCCTGCGGGGTCTCCTGGGAAGCCTTGTGGAATTTCTGATGTGATTCTTTGAGTTTCTGATGTGATTCTGCTCACTGTGGAACAGAGTCTTGGTCACTGCAAAGCTGGGGGGTAACTTCACTTTTCATGGCCTGAGAGATCTCAATTTGCAGATACGTAACAGAGCAGGAGAGTAACTAGCAAGACCCCTGGCTCACATGAAAGGTGAAATAAACACCAGTGTTTCACGAATTTGATCAAAGACAATTAAAAAAAAAAATTAGGCACCACCCTCACAACATGGTGGCTGGGGGAAGAGAATGAATGTGTGGTGATGCCCAGTTGTGATCATATGATGTCACTCAGCAGCCAGCATTAGCCATTCTCCACTGAGTGACACATGTCTGGACAATATCACCATCCCCCAGGACTTGGGAACAACGACTGCACAGATTTAACATTTAAGAATGATACCACATTTGTGAATTTACATTAAAAACCCCATCTTTCCCTGACTTCATCATAGGAAGGAACCATAGTTCCTTATGGTTTTAGGGTGTAGGAGCTTTCAACTGGAGGGAACCTTACTTTAAAAATAAACATTGTTCTCTTTTTGCTTCAAACTTTCCTATCTTTCTTTAATTAATCTTTTTTTTATCTACTGGCTAGTTGCATAAAATTACCAAATAAAATGTTACTTTAAGATTTAAAAAAAAAAAAGCTGATGAATCAATCTGTTTGTAAGCTGGCAAACTAATATTTAAGGAAAGACTTCTATTGGAATAATAATGGAATTTTGATCTAAAAATATCGCTTTGGGGGATGGCTGGGTGGCTCAGCAGTTGAACATCTGCCTTTGGCTCAGGTCGTGATCCCAGGGTCCTGGGATTGAGTCCCATATTGGGCTCCCCATAGGGAGCCTGCTTCTCCCTCTTCCATTGTCTCTGCCTCTCTCTGTGTGTCTCTTGTGAGTGAATAAATAAAATCTTTAAAAAAAACTTGCCTTGGTTGTACTAACTGGAATGGGAGGCAGCTACTTTCTGATTAGTTATTAAGAGGTCATATTCCTTCATGAATAAAAAGACAAAAACAGGCACAATGCTTCACATGCTCATTCATGCCCTTGGGTCCAGAAGCAGTAGTTCGATTTTTAATGAATAATGTGAGCTTCAGTCCTTTATTTCCAACTACGGCATGGGCATTTCTATTTGGGTATTTCATTCTCTTCAAACTCAATCTGATCCAAACCCAAGCCTCCTCATAAACTGACCTGCTTCCTTTCCTAGCCATTTCTTTGCTGCTTCCAAGATACTTCCAAGGACAGTATCCTATTCAAAGCCCCCAGCACACTCTGATCACTGCAACCCCCTGGTTACTGGTCTTCTGTCTCTTCCCAGTCTGATTCATTATGTAGACCACCTACTGCTGGACTCAACTTTCTAAATCCCTGCTTTCATCATCCTGATCCCCTGGCTGGGCTCTGATCAAAATCCCAGGTGTAGAAATAGGCATCCTGCAAGGAGGAGGCACACCTGGGAAGATGGCCCTGGGGATTGACCCCAGATGCTTCCATTATTGCCTCAAGGACCCAGGAACAAGACCAGCTGAGATGAAGCACTTCAGAGTAGCGGCAGACATCTACAAGCCCGCTTGCTAATAATCTCCCATCTGAGCCTGGAGGTAATGCCAGAGTAGTATTGACATCTTATCCTCAAGTGACAAGGAAATGCCTATAAGGGAGATAGAGCAGGATTCTAGACCCAGTCTCTGTGATCCCTCCAAACTACCTAAAATCTTAACCAGTCACATTCTTGGCATCACTCTATAGCCTCCTCAATTTTCTCCTGGATTTATTTATCCTATAGTATTAAGTTCCATACCCAATCCTTCTCCAATCCACACAGTAATAGATTTCAATAGGCTTGAAACCTTGTGTCCAGAAATTCATTCTTCAGTTTCATGATAGGTATAATGTGTATGAAATGCAGACCTACTTATAGTTACAACTGTTCAACATTTTCTCTCACTTGACTGAAGAGTACCCATTTGTATTAACTTATAATACTATAATACTTGTGACTAATCCACATTTCCAAACAAAATAAAATTCTGCAACTCTCCTCCTATTTCATAAAGGGGTTCTTTGTGAATGTAACTGGTTGAGTAGTAAAACTTCCACATTTTACAAAACTTCACAGAATCAGTGTGGGATGCACCTTAACAAACTATCTTCCCCAATTGCTGGAATCGATCCAAAGCAAAACATTTTAATTGCGAGATTTTAAAGCAGCCCTGGCCAGGGGAAAAATAATACCCATAGAAAGCTAGAATATACAGCAATAAAATTGCATATCTACATGGAGAAAGGGAACAGGAAAGGGAGAGGGTAAGAGAAGGTGGGAAAGATGTCAAGAGCAGAAGGAATGACTCTGGCTCACAGGGAGGAAAAACTGCTCTCAAGGAGCTGAGCATGAAGAACAGCACAGCCTGGCCCTTTGGGAACCCATTCTCTCCCCATCACACCTCCTGAGCAGAGGGTTGAGAGACAAGCCTGTACTCACTGGCTAGGCACTCTGCAAGACATAGAAGTGAGTTTAATATGGTCTTTCCATTTGAGTAGCTGACAAGACAGACAAGTTGAACCATAAAGATAGCAGAAGAAAGAATGTGTTTCTTGCTAAGGAAGCTGAAAAGGTGGTTTATTGCTTCTTTTAGAACTCGGGTACAGAGTCATCTGTTATGTGTGTGGGGGGAGGAAGAAGTTGGAAGGTTAAAAAGTAAAAATGCAAAGTCTTCATTAGTTTAAAAATTAAATTGTATTCTAAAAATCTAGATTAAAAGAATATATGCATATATAAAACTTGTAAGTTGAAATGAATGTATGTCAAAGCCAAATAATTAAATATAAATTCCCTTTACTTACATGCCAAGATCTGAGCTCATAGCTCTGGATAAATAACAAGCTATAGTTCATTGACCTGTTTGGGTATTAATGAGCTCATCAAATTTTTTTCAACAATTACAGACATTGCTGTACTTGGAAAATGGTAAGTAGAAAGTCAGGTCAACATTAACATTTTTCTACTAGTGTAAGTCTACATTTAAGGCATAAGTCTGCAATTAAAATGTCAGGTGTATTTATTTTGAGATTACCTAGAGACATTCAATTTTGCATTTCATAGACTTTTAATATCCTTTTGTGTCCCCATATAAAACATTTATCTGTGTCAAAAAGCTTGAAATCATTTGTAGATATACTTTTTCTTTTATTGGCTATGTTAAGAATATCTACCTGTGGGAACTATAATAATACCAAGCAATTTACTGTCTGGCCAAAAGTATCACATTTGCACATGATTTATTGATGAATAACTTGTGCAAGCTTAAGTAGCACTTCATCAATAAATGTTTTCCTTAGCTGTTCTGGGACAGAAATAGTGCATCCCTTTTTGGCCTGATTTATATGGACTTATCCTAAATAGTCGAAAAACTCAAGATAGTTATCCAATAGTTAGGCTATTACGAGAAACGCTCATTGCCATGTTCACTGGGAGGATATTATTAAGGATGTCATTCACTACCACACTCACTGTCTGCTTCATTAAGTCCTCAGGGAGAAAATTCTTTCTGCTCTTAGTACCAGGATCAGTTACACACATTGGCAACTGGGCTATTTTTACCTCATGATGGTAAGAGTCTTTCCCTCATGGTATTAACTCTGTATTTCCCTCCTTTTATTGGTTGCTAGAAAATTTAAAGCAAAAGTTGAAGGCCAGCTTTGCAAGTCCAGAAGACTCCACACCATATGTTGTCTATAATAATAATAATATGTAACAGAAGCCATTATTATTACTAACGAGTACTGAGTACTTTCTGCTAAGCACTTTATATGTGTCAGATCTTTTTCATAATAATCATAAAACATGAGAACCTTTGTTTTTGCCAACTTGACCAATGAGAAAACAAACTGAAACTCACAGAGGTCAGTCAAATACCTCAAGGCTACTGAGCCAGTAAGTGGCAGACGCCTGACCCAATTAGAATCTTTCTAACATGGAAGGTCATGCTTCTAACTGCTCTGGTAGTGTGCCTCCTGGTCCATCCATGCGTCTTTCCTGTTGACTCTTTATTTCCTTTGACTAATGAAATAAAGTTAACAGACCAGAATTATTTGTATAAACACCAGGGCTCCCATCTGGCTCAAGTTGTTCAAGTGCTAGATGGCAAAATTCTCTGATGCATTTCCCTCCCCCCCCCCCCCAGAGTGACATGTGCTTTATGAGTACAGGAGAGATGGTGGGAAGATCCACGGACCTTCCTACCATCAGGAAGGTCTTCTGAGTCTGAACATTGGTGCTGTGCATGCTAGGCTGAACCACTATGTTGACTGCATGATTTGTATGCAAAGACGCCCACCAAGGGCATGTGCCTGACCATGGGGCCTGACCTCCAGCCTGTGCTCCAGATAGTTTCCAAATTCCTAGGATAGGAATATTCAAGATCCCAGAGTAAGATCTCCAAATTCTTAGGAATTCTTGAAATGATAATCATTCCATGTTTTTTCCCAAATTGTATTTATATATTTTTAGGTGATAATGATGATCCTAAAAGTTTTCCATAATAATAAATAGTATATCATTTTTTGTAATAGATATGCTAAAAATTTCAGAGGTTTTCTATTAAAAAAAACCTCAAACATATCTATTGCAATAACATGAAAAATGATCTCCACTAAAAGAGGGGAACATTACCACGAAATAAATGCCAAATCAAAGCCATTTTAAAAATTGAAGTTGATATAAAAATATTTACTATTTAAAAGATATTATTCTTAAGATGAAATTTTAAAACAAAGCATTTAATAACTAGGCTTTCAAAAGCATAGTACCTAAGGTGGGCATTAGGATTTGCTTCACAGAAGCTCCCATCCTTTTTTAATGATGAAAATCTTTGATTTGCTTGCCTGGATCCTGGTCTGGCCATTGAAATCTATGTTACAGTGGAGAATTAGAATACTTTTTCCCAATTTCTTGACTAATTTTTCTTGGGATTCAGGAAAACATAGATTTTTTTTTCCTGAGAAATACAGGGAATTGCAGCTGGGACCATGCTAAGAAAGGGGGCATATTTTTCTTCTAAAGCAACTTTCTCAGCTACAAAGCTGTGTCCATGCAGAGGATGTTTATTGAATTCACAAAAATGTATGTATAAACTATTTTACCTGTCAGCTTTGAAGGACCTCAAGGGCACCAGAAAAGTAGCCTTAAGTAATTTAGGAGCCACATAAATATCTTTACATATTGCAAAGCCATTGGCAAATGCCCTTGATTCACTCAATCATGTAGAAAAGCTGGAGGAAACTATGAGTTAAGTAAAAATGTTTTTACGAGTACTTCTCAACTATTGCTTTAGTCCTGGCCTACCTAGACATTATCAATATCAGTTATCCACTGATATTAATCTGGGTTTTGGCAAATCATTTTCCCTGCCCTGCCCCCATTCATGTCTTAAATACATTATATAGGCCATTATTATGTAACATGTGTTTACACATATTATGTTGAGAGTAATGAAAAGGGACTGATACATATTTTAAGTATCTACAATGTACCAAACACTATCCACATCTTTCAAATATGCTTTACCAACCCTGAAGTAATCCTATAGGACAGGTATTAACCTATTTTCCATAGGTTAAGAAAAATAAGGCTCAAAGCTATAATCAACAGCTATACTGTTGGTAAGTAACACAGCCTAGAAATTATAGTCCAACTTTAAAACAAATCCATGTTCTTGATGCCACAGCATACTGCAAGGTGTAAAATGATGGCAAGTCATAATAGCTGCTGGCTACCATGGCCCAGGGGAAAGGGTTGGTACCAGGCAGACCGGCTGCTCCACGAGGACTAACCGTGCTATCCTCAGGGTAATAAGACCTTCCCCTGTGCACACAGGGTAATAAGACCATTCCCCATGCACATTTAAATAATAACGGGAGTTTTTACTACTCTTATTTGAAAAATATATATATATATATACATATATAATCAATTTGGAAGTAGAATATACATTTTTAGGAAAGGAATTAAAAGAATCATTGTAAACACAATACAAAGAGGTTTGTCTTACCTTTAAATGTTTCACCAGTTTCTGAATTTGCCAATATTCAGATGACAAATCTGCATTTGCTTCCTGACGACGATCAGGTGGTTCTTCATCTTCCTCATTCTCTGAGGAGCTGTCACTAAGAATTTCCTCAATCTTCTCAGCACTCTTACTAAGAACAGTAACAACCACCACATATAATAAACATATTTATGCTACAAAATGGATGTGGTTATAATCATTAATATTTCAGCAATATGAACATAAGCAATGTATAAGGTACCAATACCTTCTGAGTTCTAAAGATCTTTGCTAAGATCTAAGCAAGGAGATGAATAAATCCCTGTCTCTGTACCAGGTGCAGTTCATTATTATTGCTTTGTATGCAATAATAATAAAGAAAATAGTAAGAAATGAACAAAGGCATTAAGTATATGTCCTATGGCTGTGCTGTACAAAAAGGCAGCCACAAGTCATAGAAGTTAAATATCTTCTGGTTATTTATGTTTATATTTATTTAAATTTATTGATTGAATCATGTTTATATTTATTTATCAAATTGAAATGAAATACAATTAAAATTTCAGTTTTTCAGTCAAAATAGCCACATTTCAAGCTCTCAACACTCACCTACTATACCAGAAGCTTAGATAGAAACCATTTCTATCATCAGGGAGAGTTCAATTGGGCAGCACTGCAAATGCCCACAGGAAGGGTGTCTCTTTTATGAAAGGGAGTACACTTTGTTCCTCACTGCTCTAGAAGCTTCTAACTCAACATCAGGGCCATGGATACCAGCAAGTTCACTCAAGCTTTCATCACCATATCTAATTCATTCTCATTTTCTCTTTCGCTCCATCCTCTCTTCCCTCCAATCCCCCTGTGTGATCTCTTCTCTCAATGTCTTTCCTCATTCTGTTTTGAAGCAAAGGAGAAAGCATATTTCTAATAATTGCACAGAAGTAACTTTCAAGTTTTATTAATTTTTAAAAAGATCTTCTGTTTATTTATTTGAGAGATAGAGCATGAGCAGGGGATAGGTAGAGCAGGTGGGAGAAGCGGACTCCGTGCTGAACAGGGAGCCTGAAGTGGAGCCAGGGCTTGATCCCAGGATTCTGGGATCATGACCTGAGCTGAAGGCAGATGCTTAACTGACTGACTCACCCAAGCGCCCCTGAGTTTTATAAATTTTTAAGATTTTTTTTTTTTGAAAGGTGCTTTTGCACAGAGAGTCATGCAGAATGATGCTCCTGTGCTGTCTGGGCTGCAGTGGAGTGAAACTGAAATCCTGAACTGAAGTGCCTGTTCCAATTCATCAAGCCACATGATGAGTTTCAGTTTAATGTATTCTCTTGTCCAACAAATGTCAGGAACCTGGTTTGGTTCCAGAGCAAAATCTGGTAGATAAGGCTTACTTAAGAACCAATGTAAATTTAACTCAAAGGTCCCAGATTGAAACATATACTAAATAACCTATATCCTCCAGAGAATCTCTAAATGTACTTTCCCTTAGCCTAGCAAGCTCCTGGAGTTAAGAGCAAGGTGCACTGGGTTGACCCAATCACTCTCGAATCATGTTAAAAAAAAAAAATCAGTACCTCAAAGGAAAGCTGTTCTCTTTTTCCAATGATGAACCCTTTGACATATAACCTTAAATGGCTTTCCCTATTTTATGAGGTTCCCTTCCGGTCCTGTCCCATAGCAACCATACATTTGGGAGGTAAAAATAAGCAAATCTCAATGTTTCACTGACCTATGAACTCCACCTTAAGAAATACTTCTCTACTACATCATTATATCCACTTAAGAAGAGACATAGAGAAGTTCACATTTTTGTCAGAGTAATGGTTGTTGCTTGGATATACTACCCCTTTACCCTTATCTATTACTCTAGAATTCTCTGACTCACTAAATTTTTTTTTGACTCACTAAAATTTGACTTAAAATTGAAACATGTAAGGCCAAACATTTAGTTTAGGAAAGATGAAGTAGATCTTAAGTACATAAAAATCCTGGATATTATATATAAAACAAACACGATAGGACTCTGACAGGTTGAAAGGAGAAGAAAGACTATTTAAGGATCTACAGACTTGAGGAGCAACACAATGGTGAGTTCCTTGGGTTTTTTGTCTCGTGTATTCCAGATTGGGTACTAGAGAAGATAGTGATGCAGAATTATCAGTGGGCACAGGGAAAAAAGCACCTAAGAAAAGCCTGCTCTTTCTACTCAGAGGACCAGAAAAGGAACAGCTTAACAAGATAGAAAACTTTTAGGCAACAGATGATCTATTCTAGTCAACACCACAGAAAACACTGTGGCTCACCCCCACTTCTGCTAACAATGCTAAGAGAAGAGTGTTCTACCTTTATCAGACTACAACAAAACTCCCTAATCCCTGTGTCAGAAGAGACCTAATGGAGAGTCAGAATTTCCACCAACCCCAACCCCACTGACAAATAAACAGAGTCTCTTCCTCTCTGTTACCCACAGAGACCTAGTCAGAGCTTGAACTTCCATTACCAGTTAAAAATGATGAGAAGCCCCTCGCTCACCTCCCCAAGTTGTCAATGAAGGCCTAATTGAAAATTTGTAATTTCCTTCTCTAACCTGAGGAGACAATACACATCTTATTCCACCAATGTGATGTAGGAGGAAACCTGCTAAAACATAAAATTTAAATAAGATTCAGAAAAATTAAGAGAATCATAGAATCTCAAACATTATTAAAACCTAAAAATTACCCATTCTTTTACCATGCTCCAAAAGGTAATAGATAAAAAAGACATTCATGGAAGAAAGGGTTAGAGAGAATGGAGAGAAAGAAAACCAAAACCAAAACAAACAAAAACAATGAACAGAAAAAAATATATATATAATGACAATCTTAAGCCCTAACATAATAATGACATTAAAGGTAAAAGTTCTAAATACACCAATTAAAAGAATTTAACTTACTGTACCAAAAAGAAAAAGAAAAGAGAATCAACCAAATGCTACCTACATGGAACTCATTTCAAATGTAATGATATAATATCATTAGTTTGAAAGAAAAAGAGGAAAAAAACCCACCATGTAAACAATCAAAAGAAAGCAGAAGTGTCTATAAAATAATCTGATTAGGTAGACATCAATAAAAAGAAAATGACAAGGCATATAGAGGAACATTACATAATGACAGAGACATATCAATCCCAAATATGTACACACCAAACAGCAGAGCTGCAAAATGCATAAAGCAAAAATAGAACTAAAATGAGAAACAGAAAAATTATACTTAGAGACATCAATACTACTCTCTCATCAATTTGTGGAACAACTGGACTGAAAATAAGCTAGGATATAAAAGAAATCAACACCACCAAACAATATGATTTAATCCACTTTTATAGAATACTCCAACAGCAGCAGGCTCTACATTCTTTTAAGCACCCAAAGACTCTATACCAAGATAGTGTGACCACACAAAACCTCAACAAATTTAAAAGAACTAAAATTATATAGTGTGTGCTCATTGCCCATAATGAAATCAAACAAAAAAAAATCAATAACAAACAGAAGACGAAAAATCTCCAAGAGTCTGGAAACAAACAAACAAAAAATGCACTTGGGTCCAAGAAGCGAGCCTCAAGGGAAATTAAAAAAAAAAAAAAAGCCACACTGAACAGAAATTAAAATGAAAATACAACATATCAAAAACTTTTGTACACAGATAACAGCTAACACAGTGCATAAAGGGAATTATATAGCACTAAATGTTTGCATTGGAAAAGAGAAGTCTCAATTCAATAATCTAAACTTAAGTCTAAAGAAACTAGAAAAAAGAATAAAGTAAACCCAATGCAAACAAAAAAGGAAATACTAAAGAGCAGAAATCAGTAAAATTAAAACAGAAAAACAATTTGAAAAATCAGTAACAAAAAGCTGCTTAAAGAAAAGATCCATAAAATTGACAAAACTCTAGTATAACTGACAAGAAAAAGAAAAGACACAAATACCAGTACCAACAATGAAACATGGGATATCACTACAGATCCTGCAGACAACAAAAGAATAATAAGAGAAAACTATGAACAACTATACACACATAAATTTGACAATCTAGATAAAATGGACCGTTCTTTTAAAGTATAAACTATCACAACTTGCCCAATATGAAACACATAATTTGAATAGCACAATTATTAAGAGAATTTAATTCACAATTAAAAAACCCAAAACAGAAGTCTTTAGACCCAGATAGCTTCACTGTAGAATTTTACCACACAGAAGAACACCAAATTTTATATGATCTCTTCTAGAAAATAGAATAGGAGGGAACTCATTTTACAAAGCCTGATATCAAACCAAAGACAGTGCAAACAAAAACAAAAACCAATACAATACTCTCAAGATTGTGGATGCAAAAATTCTTAACATAATATTAAGCACATGTAATTCAGCTACCTATAAATAGGATGAGTGCACTATGACCAAGTGGGGTTACTACAGAGATGCAAGGCTGATTTGGTATTCAAAAATCAATCAGTGTAATCAACCACACTAACAGCCTATAGAAGAAAAATGACATGATTATACAATTGATGTAGAAAAAAGATTTGACCAAAATGAACACCCAAATGTGAATAAAAATGTTCAGAAAACCAAGAACAGAAGGGACCTTTATCAACTTGATAAAGAATATTTGTACAAAAACCTACACCATCATCATACTTAATGGTGAAAGACTAAATACTTTTCCCTTAAGATTGAGAACAAACAAGGCTATTGTTCACTTTGATCACTGCTGACCAATACAGCACTGGAACTTCCACTTCTAGTTGTAAATCTAAGAAAAAATACACAAGACTTGTATGCTGAAAACCATAAAACATTAGTGAAAGTAATCAAATACTTAAATAAACCGAGATATATAATATTCATGGATTGGAAGAGTCTACATAGTAAAAATATCAATTCTTCCCAAATTAATATAGATATTTAATGTAATTTCCAAGAAAATCATCAGTGATTTTTTTCTGTTGGAGATATAGCAAGATTATTCTAAAATTTATGCAGAAAGGAAAGGAACTAGAATAACTAAAAGCAATTTTTGAAAAAAAAAAAGTGAGAGAAATCACTTTTCCAGACTTCAAAATTTACTATACAGCTACAGTAATACAGATTGTGTGGTAGTGGTAAGGGGCTAGATGAAAAGAAAAAAATCAGTGGAATAGAACAGATACCCAGAATAGCCCCACATATGTACACCGAACTGATTTTGAAGAAAGATACAAAAGTAATTCAATGGTGGAAAGATAACCTTTTCATTAAATAGTGCTGGAGAAATTGGACCTCCACTTAAAAAAAAACAAAGCAAACAAAAAAACAACAACAACTAAATCTTGACCAAAGTCTCACACTAAAAATAAGAAAAAGGCCATAGGCTTTATAATGTAAAACTATAAACATTTTTAGAAAAAATAGGTGATAATCTTAAGGACCAAGGGCTTCATGAGGACTTCTTAGACATGACATCAAAAATACAACCCATACAGGAACCTGGGTAGCTCAGTCAGTTGAGCATCCGTCTCTTGGTTTGGGCCCAGGTCACAATCTCAGGGATGTAAGATTGAGCCCTGCACAGGGTCTGCCTGCTTGAGACTCTCTCCCTCTCCCCTTCTCTTCCCCATGCACTCTCTCTCTCTTTATCTCTAAAATAAACATATTAAAAATAAAAACAAAACAACCCATAAAAGAAAACATTGATAAATTGAACCTCATCAATAGTAAAACGTTATTCTATGAGACAGACTCTATAAAAAGGATGAGAAAACAATTTACAGGGAGAAGGAAATATTTGCATACTACATATTCAATCAAGGATATCCAGAATAAAGAACTCTCGAAACTCAACATTTAAAAAGTGATCTGATTAGAACATAAAAAACAAAAGACAAAGAGACATTTCACTAGAGAATATATATGGATGGCAATAAGCCCATGAAAAGATGTTCAACATCACTAGCCATTAGGGAAATGCTAAGACCATGATGAAATAATACTATACATCTTGTAGAATAGCTCAAAACCAAAACCAAAAAAAAGTTTGGATGCAAAGGCAAGGATGAGGATAAACTCAGTTTCCCCTAAGTGTTTGATGGGAACTAAATGGTACAGCCAGTCTGGAAAAGTTAGATAGTTTCTTAAAAAGCTACACAATTATTATGTGTCAGCAATTGGGCATTTATCTTAGAGAAATGAAAACTTCATCCATATAAAAGCCTTTATATGATTGTTCATAGCATCTTTATTTTTAATATCCAAAAGCTGCAAACAATGAAAATGCTCCCAATAGGTGAATAATTAAATAAATGATGGTACAACCACACCATGGAATGCTACTCAGCAAAAATAATAAATAAATAAATAAATAAATAAATAAATAAATAAATAAAAACGATTGCACTATGAACATATGCAACAACTTAGATGGATCTTAGGGGTATTATAGTGATGAAAACAAAGTCAATATCAAAAGTGTATAATTCCATTTACATGATATTCCCAAAATGATAAAATTATAGAAGTGGATAACAGGTTAATGGTTGCCAGGAGTTAGGATTATAGGGAAGAGGTGTGGGCATAACTATAAAGAGGTGGCAAGAGTGGCTTCCCAGTGGTGATGGAACCCTTCCACACACTGACTGACATGGTCATCACACACATCTACATGGAATAAAGTGATAGAAAATGATACATGCACATTATATCAATATCAGTCTCCTGGTTTCAGTGCTGTAGGATAGTTATGCAAGATGCAACCACTGGGAGAAGCTAGGTGAAGGGTATGAGATTCCTCTGTACTATATTTGCAGCATTCTGTGAATCTGTAATTAATTCAAAATAAAAAGTTTTAAAAATAGTCAAATAAATCAAATAATTTATTATGTTGAACCCAAGAATATAGGATTAATGTAGTAGGGTGTCTTAAAGTTTCTTCTTTTTCTGTGTGCACAAACTTTATAATGTGAAATGTCTGCATTTCTTCCCACTACTACCCCAAACTTACTAACAAAAGTAGCTGACCCTCCTCCACATATGCCGCTTTTGTTGTCAAAATGAAAATGGAGTCAGAAGTTTACTAGCCTTCTATTGATGGCTGTTTTTTAAAATATTTTATTTATTTATTCATGAGACACAGAAAGAGAGAGAGAGGCAGAGACATAGGCAGTGGAAGAAGCAGGCTCCATGCAGGGAGCCCGATGTGGGACTAGATCCCGGGACTCCAGGATCACACCCTGGGCCGAAGGCGGCGCTAAACCGCTGAGCCACCCGCGCTGCCCTGATGGCTGTTTTAATGAGAAATAACATCTATCACTTTAGGATTGGCAGTGCCACCAGTGATGAGTAAAATGAGGCTCAGGAAGATGACTTACCCTTGCTATGATAGGATTGTTCAAAAGTAAGAGATCAGCAAAGAGCCCAGTTCTCCTATCACTCAACTCATGGCAATTAGCATTAAATTCATTTGTTTACAGAGAGTTAACTAGTACCAATAGATGCCTGTGTTTCAAGGAACTCTTCACTAAAAGGATATCTTGCAAATATATTCAAAGAAATTCAGTATTATCATTTTTATAACTAGTCAATACTAGTTGGTCCAAGGGTCCAGTAGAGGACCCCGATGTAATGATAAGAACACCAGAAATTTGCATGCTATCTAGCCCACTGGGTAAAGGGTGGCTTTAAAGGATGGTTCCTTTTAATAGATACGTACCGAACTAACTGTGCTCTTCCAGGTGAAACAGGTGGTCCTGACCTTTCAAGTCTTCCTCTATGTTTTTTCTCTTGAGTGTCTCTTAGTAAGCTTTTGTGCCTAAAAATATATTAACATTTTAAAATTAACTTATTGTGGATTGATAGGAAATTAAAAATAGAAATGTACCTAAAGATTTCATCATTTTCATGCACCCGTGTGACATGTTTTCCTAATACAGAAAATAACTGTATGAGTTCCAGCCTCATCTGACACCTGGGATGTCCCTTCAGTCTTTCAGGCACATTTTGGCCAGTATTTCTTTTATAAGGACCAAGTACTAGGAACTGTCACTCTGCAGGCCCCTTCACTCGGAGCCTTCTACTCTGGGCACATCCTGCCCTGGGTGAAAGTTGCCTGGTTACTTCCCTTCCCCACCCGACTCTGCCACAGGGCCTGGATCTGGTTTTCCAGGGATTCCCAGGTTTAGCGTGGTCCTTGGCACATAGTGGGTTTTCATTACATAGTGGCTAGATAAACTCATAACTGAAAAATGCCAGGACGTGGGAAGAGTGGTATTTTAAGATTCACCTTCCAGCATAACAGAGCAGCCTGTGTATTTGTCATTTTCATACTCCTTCAGATAGGAGTCACAGAGATCAAACACCTCAAAATTGATGAGAATTAGAGGAACAAGAGCATCTCCTTTTTCCCCAGGACTCCTTCCATCTGCTCTCTGGGTTTGCTGGCAACATGTACTCACTCCGTGGTTCTCAGAATCCCTGCAAGTGAGGGTCCCCTGTGACCAGCTGGGAGCCACTTCTTGCTTTACCCAATCGGGGACCGCATGGAACATTAAAAATAGGCTGAAATTTGTAAGCTATATGCTAATTTAAAAAGTGTCCTTGGCATCTCCGACTGCCGGCTTTTATGAAACACAGGGCCTTAATCTGTGCTTAGGTACCTATTTATAGACGTCCCTAAGTGGAACTCGTTTTGTATGTCAGACATTCTTTAAATTAGTGTCCGCTTCACTTAAGCCTGTTAATATTTTGGAGGCTCTAGCCTTTCTGTGGTATTTACTTAAAGTTCTGTTAATAGATAAGATGCTGTCTCTATCAAGATTTCCCTGATTCACTTCACATAATTTTAATCATTCTAAATTCACCTAGCACTTAACTTCTTCAGGTCCCTACCACTGCGTTTACATTGCCCGTGAGATTCCTCCATGTCTTTTATCATCTTTTTCACGTGATATTAGCCCTGACCTACCAATTGAGTCAATGGTGCTCTTGCCTTCCCTTCTGGTGCCCACACATAAGCCGTATTCACGCCAAATACTTCTACTTGGAATATGAAGAGCAGGGAGGGACTGACTTGTATTATGGAGGGACATGTCAACATCTACTCTGGACTTTCTCCCATGACATAAACTAACAACTAGGCAAATGTGGTTACTGAGGATGTATCAGAGAAGCCCTCATGCAAATTTCTACATACTTTTTGAAATCAACAGTGGCCTTCCAGTTTAAAGTTGGCTCTAATCTCTTGGTCATTTGAAACTTCCCGAAGTTAATTTGGTTCTTCTCTAGTATATTCTTGCTTGAAGCAAGAAAAGCTTTAGGAAGGGCGTCTGCTTCTTCCTTCTTAGGTACCTCCTTAGGCTCTTCATTTTCTTTTTTCCATTCTTCAGTGAATCTAATATCCTTTATGTACAAAAAAAACAGTAATTTTTACAATGACATCACTTCTGAATTGTTTTGTGCTATCTGAAAATTAAAAAGTGATAACTTCAGAAAATGAAGTCTCTGATGCCTCTAACTTGTGTTGCTTAGTGACACACACTAGAGAAGGGCCACTTCAGGACTCAGGTCTCTACTGGAGTGACGTTGCCAGAAATGTGATGTTCCTAAGCTCCCCTCCCCACTGCAGCACACACAGATACAACAGCAGGGTTAGACCTACTCACTCCTCACTACTGCCAGACAGATCTAAACTCAAGGGCTGCCTGGGTGGTTCAGTGGTTGAGTGTCTGTCTTTGGCTCAGGGTGTGATCCTGGGGTCCCAGGATTGAGTTCCACATCAGGCTCCCCGCAAGGGGCCTGCTTCTCCCTCTGCCTATGTCTCTGCCTCTCTCTGTGTGTCTTTCATGAATAAATAAAATCTTTTAAAAAAATATCTAAACTCAGATGCTATATTGACTGGGACACATCATGTAAAAATTTCTGAAACAAAGGATTAAAAGCATATTTTGCAGTTAGCCAGAGATAAAAGACACATGACAGAGGAAGTCATTATATTTAAAAGACACATGACAGAGGAAGAAATATAATTATTAAAAAAGACTTATCAGAAACAATGCAAGCCAAAGGAAAAGAGAATGACATCTTTAAAATATTTTTTTTTAAAAAAGACCTGCCAACCCAAAATTCTAAATAGATTAAAAAAAAAAAAAAGCTTTCAAAAATAAGGGCAAAATAAAGACTTTCATAGATGATCAAAACCAGAGAATTCTTGTTCACTTCCGGAAGGCCTGTGCTAAAGAAATGGCGATGAAGTTCTTCATTCAGAAGGAATAACATACCAGAAAGAGGACTATACCACATCTATACAAAGAAATGAAAATCTGTAGAAATGGTAAAAATATAAAAGACTCCTCATATTATTTTTAATCATTCTAAAATGTAATTGATTCTCTAATGTAAAAATAGTATCGTTGTGTTGAGGGGTTAATAGCATACAAAAGTAAAATGCATGACAATAGTGCCAAGGGTAGGGAGAGGCACTGAAGGTTACTGTGGTAAGTTCTTAAAGTCTTTGTGAAATGGTAAGACAGTATTTAAAGGTGGGTAGGATAAATTAGAGATATACATTATGAGCCCTAGGGCAGTCACCATGAAACTTTTAAGAAGCATAACTGACAAAAAGCATAAATAAAACAATCATTTTTAAAGGCTCAATTAATACAAAAAGGGTAGGAAAAGAGAGAAAAAATAACAAAGAACAAATGAGACAAAAAAGAAACAAGTAGCAAATTAGTAAATTTAAATTCAAATCAATCCCTAGTTACATTAAATAAAAATGATTTAAAACTTCAGTTAAAAGAAACTGGATTGAATTGGATGAAAAAGGTATTTAAAAACCCACTTTCCATACGACCAATAATCAAAAAATGCAGGAATGGTTACATTAAAATCAAACAAAATGGACTTAAAAACAAAATATTATCAGACCTAAAAAGGGAGACACATAATGACAGTCAACACAACTCTTATTGTATATTCACCAAACAACAGAACTTCAAAGTACATTTAGAAAAAAATGTAACTACAAAGAAAAATAGATAAGCCCACAATTATGAGACTTCAAAAACTCCTCTTTCAGTAATCAATAAAATAAGCACACAAAAATTAATAATATAGAGAACTGAGCAATACTATCAATTACATTGACAAAACTGACAATTATAGAACATACTACTCAATGGCAGCAGGACACATACTCCTCTCGAACAAAAAAGAAATCACCAAAATTGACCACATTTTGGTCCATAAAACAAACATCTACAAAGCTAAAAGGACTAAAATCATATGAAAAAAAAAAAAAAAACCTTCTCTTAATTCAATGGAATTAAACCAGAAACCAGTAAAAGAAAGATAACTAGAAAACCTTCAGATATATTAATGTGCCTGAAAACATATCAAAATCTATGGGATGTAGTTCATGTAGTGTTCATATAGAAATTTACAGGATAAAACTTTATAGTAGAAAAAATAAAGGTCTCAAATGAATGGCTAAACTTCCAAATTAAGAGATTAAATAAGAGCAAATTAAACCCAAAAAAATCAGAAGGAAAATAAAATCATCAAGAGCAGAAATCAAATAAAAAGGAAAGCAGCCAAAAAAATCAATGAAACAAATAACTGTTCTTTAAATAAAATCAACCACTTCTTTCCAGATTAATCAAGAATAAAAAGAGAGAAGACTCAAATGATCCATATCAGAATTGAAAGAGCAGTCATCACAAAAGATCTTCCAGACATTAAAGGATAATAATGGAATGCCATACTTGATGCCAATAAATTAGATAAGTTGGATAAAATGTAAGAATTCACTGAAACACACAAACTACCAAGGCTCAAGAAGAAGAAACTGGACTAGCTCTATATCTATTAAAGAAATCAAATTCTCAATATAAAAACATTCCAATAAAGAAAGCTACAGGCACAGATGGCTTCACTGGTGAATTGTATCAAATATTTAAGAAAGGAATAATATCTAATTTGTATGAAGAATTCTAGAAAGAAGTAAGTGAATATTTCCCAATTCATTTTCTGAGGCCACATTACCCAGCTACCAACACCAGATAAAGATGTTAAAAAATAACTACTAACCCATACCTTTCATGATTATAGATGCAAATATCCTCAGTAAAATACTATCAAATTTCATCCAGTAATGTCAAATAGGGTAAGACATAATGATGAATTGGGATTTACTCCAGAATTACTCAAAAAAGTCATCAACAGACAAAAGAAGGATAATCGTGCAATCATCTCAAGAAATGCAATAAAATCACCACCTCAAAGCAGCAATGGGCTCATCTCCCATGGGTTAAGTGGAGGCCCCATGGGAAGCATGTAAGAAGGCACTCTCCCTCCCTATCAGCCAAGGTAGCATCAGCAGAGGCTTCATAGGAACTGAACTTCCACCCCTGTCCAACGGTAATGAAGCATACTATTCCACCAGAGTTGTCAATGGAAAGTGAAGAACTCAGATCTTGCAGGACCTCCAGACTCCACCAGCAAAGTACCAGAGAAGGCCTGCTAAAACAAAAGATCTAAATAAAATCCATAGTTTCACAACATAATGCCCCAAATGTCCAAGACAATAAAAGATCATTCATCCTACCAAGAACCAGAAAGATCACAACTTGAATGAGAAAGGATAATGTAGGAATAATGTTTATACCAAGATGAAATAGATGTTGGAATAATTTGATATGAATTTAAAGCTGCCATCATAAAAATGCTTCAGTGAGCAATTTTCAAGACTTAAAACAAACTAAAAAGCCTCAACAAGTAAATAAAAGACATGAAGAAGAACCAAAAAGAAATTTTTTTATTTTATTTTTATTTATTTTTTTTATTATTTTTTTTCAAAAAGAAATTTTGAAACTGAAATTTATGAACCAAAAAAAAAAAAAAAAAAAAAAACCTCACTGGATAGGCCTAACAATATGATGGAGAGGACAGAGGGGAAGAATCCATGACCTTCCATGAAATTACTCAGTATGAATAAAGAAGGGAAAATTCATTGCAAAAAAAAATGATAGAACCTCAAGATCTGTGAGGCCACAACAAAAATTCCAAAATTCATGTCATCAGAGTAACAGAAAGAGAAGAGGAAGGGAGTCAGACTAAAAATGTATTCTAACAAGATTTGAAATTTTCTCAAACTTGGAAAAAGACATAAATCTAAGATTCAAGAAGCTGAGGAAACCCTAAACAAACAAACAAAGTTATCCATGCCAAGACACACACACAAAAATCAAACTCGACAAACTAAAGACAAGGAAAATTCTTAACAGCCATGAGACATAAACAATATTTTGCTTTTAAGAGGAAAACAATTAAAATAATAACAGATAATCATGGAAGCCAGAAGAAACATTTTTTAAACACTGGAAGTAAAGAATTGTCAGCCTGGGATACTATATCCAGTGAAAATATTCCTTCAGAAATGAAGGGGAGGTCAAGAAATTCTCAGATGAGGGAAAATGAAGAGAAGCTGTCATCAACAAACTTAACCTAAAAGAGTAAGTTCTTAAACAGAAAGACTATGATAAAAGAAGAAACTTGCAACAGCAAAAAAAGAAAAACAATGGAAAAGAATAAAAGTGTAGGTAAATACAAAAGACATTCATTCTGCTTTTGAGTTTTTTAAATGAAGTTTGATGTTTGAAGCAAAACATAATGCTGTCTTATACAGTTAGCAATGAATATGGAGGAAATAAAGACAATTACAAATGAGAGAGGTAAAGGGACTTAAAAGAAGATACTTTTTTTTTTTTTTGGTTACTAAAATTGTATTTATTTTTTCAGTCCCATCAGTGTAATAGTATTATAGCTTTTGCAAGAAGTTTATGTTGAAAGAGAAATGACATAAATTCTCATAGTATATTTGTAAAGAAAGACTATGCTGACAGTTTTTTTGTGTGACATCTCAGGGAGTTGCAAGGGATTAAGTCATACACAATTATTGTTTGAAGGCGACATGGTTTCTGTACTTTGCTCAAACTGGTATAATGTCAAATAGTAGATTATAATTGATTACATAGGTATATATGGTACAATACTCATAGTAACCACAAACATGCAAAATCTTTACAAAGAGGTACATTCAAAACACTATGGATAGAGGAGCAAGATGGCGGAAGAGTAGGGTCTCCAAATCACCTGTCTCCACCAAACTACCTAGAAAACCTTCCAATCATCCTGAAAATCTATGAATTCGGCCTGAGATTTAAAGAGAGACCAGCTGGAATGCAACAGTGAGAAGAGTTCGCGCTTCTATCAAGGTAGGAAGACGGGGAAAAAGAAATAAAGAAACAAAGGCCTCCAAGGGGGAGGGGCCCCGCGAGGAGCCGGGCTGAGGCCGGGGCAGGTGTCCCCAGGACAGGAGAGCCCCGTCCCGGAGGAGCAGGAGCTGCACCGACCTTCCCGGGGGAAAGGGGCTCCAGGGGGTGGAGCAGGACCCAGGAGGGCGGGGATGCCCTCGGGTTCCCCGGGACAGGAACAGAGCAACTGCGCACCCAGGAGAGTGCGCCGAGCTCCCTAAGGGCTGCAGCGCGCACGGCGGGACCCGGCGGGACCGGAGCAGCCAGGAGGGGCTCGGGCGGCGGCTCCGCGGAGGGGGCTGCGGGGCGGGAGCAGCTCGGAGGGGCTCGGGCAGAGGAAGAGGCTCCGTGCGGAGGGGGCTGCGCGGTTCCAGGAGCAGCTCGGAGGGGCTCGGGCGGCAGCTCCGGGGAGGGGGCTGCGCAGCCCGGGAGCTCGAATCCAACAGCGCAGGCACCGGAGCACAGGGCGCCGGGACACAGCCCAGGATCCGGCCTCCCCCGGGACAGGCAGAGGCCGGGAGGGCCCAGGACAGCGAGGACGCTCCTGCCCCGAATGAGCAGATCAGCGGCCCCGCCCCGGAGCCTCCAGGCCCTGCAGACGGAGTTCCTGCCAGAGCTGAATCCAAGTTTCCAGAGCTGCCCCGCCACTGGGGCTGTTCCTCCTGCGGCCTCACGGGGTAAACAACCCCCACTGAGCCCTGCACCAGGCAGGGGCACAGCAGCTCCCCCAACTGCTAACACCTGAAAATCAGCACAAAAGGCCCCTCCCCCAGAACACCAGCTAGACGGACAACTTCCAGGAGAAGCCAAGGGACTTAAAGTACACAGAATCAGAAGATACTCCCCTGTGGTTCTTTTTTTGTTTTTTGTTTTGTTTTTGTTTTGTTTTGCTTTTTGATTTGTTTCCTTCCCCCACCCCCTTTTTTTCTCCTTTCTTTTTCTTTCTCTTTTTCTTCCTTTTTTTTTTCGTTTTTTTTCTTACCTTTTTTTTCTTTCTCTTTTCTTTCCTTCTTTCTCTCCTCTCTTTTTCTCTTTTACCCAATACAACTTGCTTTTGGCCACTCTGCACTGAGCAAACTGACTAGAAGGAAAACCTCACCTCAAAAGAAAGAATCAGAAACAGTCCTCTCTCCCACAGAGTTACAAAATCTGGATGACAATTCAATGTCAGAAAGCCAATTCAGAAGCACTATTATACACCTACTGGTGGGTCTAGAAAAAAGTATAAAGGACTCAAGAGACTTCATGACTGCAGAATTTAGAGCTAATCAGGCAGAAATTAAAAATCAATTGAATGAGATGCAATCCAAACTAGAAGTCCTAACGACGAGGGTTAACGAGGTGGAAGAACGAGTGAGTGACATAGAAGACAAGTTGATAGCAAAGAGGGAAACTGAGGAAAAAAGAGACAAACAATTAAAAGACCATGAAGATAGATTAAGGGAAATAAACGACAGCCTGAGGAAGAAAAACCTACGTTTAATTGGGGTTCCCGAGGGCGCCGAAAGAGACAGAGGGCCAGAATATGTATTTGAACAAATTCTAGCTGGAAACTTTCCTAATCTGGGAAGGGAAACAGGCATTCAGATCCAGGAAATAGAGAGATCCCCCCCTAAAATCAATAAAAACCGTTCAACACCTCGACATTTAATTGTGAAGCTTGCAAATTCCAAAGATAAAGAGAAGATCCTTAAAGCAGCAAGAGACAAGAAATCCCTGACTTTTATGGGGAGGAGTATTAGGGTAACAGCAGACCTCTCCACAGAGACCTGGCAGGCCAGAAAGGGCTGGCAGGATATATTCAGGGTCCTAAATGAGAAGAACATGCAACCAAGAATACTTTATCCGGCAAGGCTCTCATTCAAAATGGAAGGAGAGATAAAGAGCTTCCAAGACAGGCAGCAACTAAAAGAATATGTGACCTCCAAACCAGCTCTGCAAGAAATTTTAAGGGGGACTCTTAAAATTCCCCTTTAAGAAGAAGTTCAGTGGAACAGTCCACAAAAACAAAGACTGAATAGATATCATGATGACACTAAACTCATATCTCTCAATAGTAACTCTGAATGTGAACGGGCTTAATGACCCCATCAAAAGGCGCAGGGTTTCAGACTGGATAAAAAAGCAGGACCCATCTATTTGCTGTCTACAAGAGACTAATTTTAGACAGAAGGACACCTACAGCCTGAAAATAAAAGGTTGGAGAACCATTTACCATTCGAATGGTCCTCAAAAGAAAGCAGGGGTAGCCATCCTTATATCAGATAAACTAAAATTTACCCCAAAGACTGTAGTGAGAGATGAAGAGGGACACTATATCATACTTAAAGGATCTATTCAACAAGAGGACTTAACAATCCTCAATATATATGCTCCGAATGTGGGAGCTGCCAAATATATAAATCAATTATTAACCAAAGTGAAGAAATACTTAGATAATAATACACTTATACTTGGTGACTTCAATCTAGCTCTTTCTATACTCGATAGGTCTTCTAAGCACAACATCTCCAAAGAAACGAGAGCTTTAAATGACTGGACCAGATGGATTTCACAGATATCTACAGAACTTTACATCCAAACTCAACTGAATACACATTCTTCTCAAGCGCACATGGAACTTTCTCCAGAATAGACCACATATTGGGTCACAAATCGGGTCTAAACCGATACCAAAAGATTGGGATTGTCCCCTGCATATTCTCGGACCATAATGCCATGAAATTAGAACTAAATCACAACAAGAAGTTTGGAAGGACCTCAAACACATGGAGGTTAAGGACCATCCTGCTAAAAGATAAAAGGGTCAACCAGGAAATTAAGGAAGAATTAAAAAGATTCATGGAAACTAATGAGAATGAAGATACAACCGTTCAAAATCTTTGGGATGCAGCAAAAGCAGTCCTAAGGGGGAAATACATCGCAATACAAGCATCCATTCAAAAACTGGAAAGAACTCAAATACAAAAGCTAACCTTACACATAAAGGAGCTAGAGAAAAAACAGCAAATACATCCTACACCCAAGAGAAGAAGGGAGCTAATAAAGATTCGAGCAGAACTCAACGAAATCGAGACCAGAAGAACTGTGGAACAGATCAACAGAACCAGGAGTTGGTTCTTTGAAAGAATTAATAAGATAGATAAACCATTAGCCAGCCTTATTAAAAAGAAGAGAGAGAAGACTCCAATTAATAAAATCATGAATGAGAAAGGAGAGATCACTACCAACACCAAGGAAATACAAACGATTTTAAAAACATATTATGAACAGCTATACGCCAATAAATTAGGCAATCTAGAAGAAATGGACGCATTCCTGGAAAGCCACAAACTACCAAAACTGGAACAGGAAGAAATAGAAAACCTGAACAGGCCAATAACCAGGGAGGAAATTGAAGCAGTCATCAAAAACCTCCCAAGACACAAGAGTCCAGGGCCAGATGGCTTCCCAGGGGAATTTTATCAAACGTTTAAAGAAGAAACCATACCTATTCTCCTAAAGCTGTTTGGAAAGATAGAAAGAGATGGAGTACTTCCAAATTCGTTCTATGAAGCCAGCATCACCTTAATTCCAAAGCCAGACAAAGACCCCGCCAAAAAGGAGAATTACAGACCAATATCCCTGATGAACATGGATGCAAAAATTCTCAACAAGATACTGGCCAATAGGATCCAAAAGTACATTAAGAAAATTATTCACCATGACCAAGTAGGATTTATCCCTGGGACACAAGGCTGGTTCAACACCCGTAAAAAAATCAATGTGATTCATCATATCAGCAAGAGAAAAAACAAGAACCATATGATCCTCTCATTGGATGCAGAGAAAGCATTTGACAAAATACAGCATCCATTCCTGATCAAAACTCTTCAGGGTGTAGGGATAGAGGGAACATTCCTCGACATCTTAAAAGCCATCTATGAAAAGCCCACAGCAAATATCATTCTCAATGGGGAAGCACTGGGAGCCTTTCCCCTAAGATCAGGAACAAGACAGGGATGTCCACTCTCACCACTGCTGTTCAACATAGTACTGGAAGTCCTAGCCTCAGCAATCAGACAACAAAAAGACATTAAAGGCATTCAAATTGGCAAGGAAGAAGTCAAACTCTCCCTCTTCGCCGATGACATGATACTCTACATAGAAAACCCAAAAGTCTCCACCCCAAGATTGCTAGAACTCCTACAGCAATTTGGTAGCGTGGCAGGATACAAAATCAATGCCCAGAAGTCAGTGGCATTTCTATACACTAACAATGAGACTGAAGAAAGAGAAATGAAGGAGTCAATCCCATTTACAATTGCAACCAAAAGCATAAGATACCTAGGAATAAACCTCACCAAAGATGTAAAGGATCTATACCCTCAAAACTATAGAACACTTCTGAAAGAAATTGAGGAAGACACAAAGAGATGGAAAAATATTCCATGCTCATGGATTGGCAGAATTAATATTGTGAAAATGTCAATGTTACCCAGGGCAATATACACGTTTAATGCAATCCCTATCAAAATACCATGGACTTTCTTCAGAGAGTTAGAACAAATTATTTTAAGATTTGTGTGGAATCAGAAAAGACCCCGAATAGCCAGGGGAATTTTAAAAAAGAAAACCATATCTGGGGGCATCACAATGCCAGATTTCAGGTTGTACTACAAAGCCGTGGTCATCAAGACAGTGTGGTACTGGCACAAAAACAGACACATAGATCAGTGGAACAGAATAGAGAATCCAGAAGTGGACCCTGAACTTTATGGGCAACTAATATTCGATAAAGGAGGAAAGACTATCCATTGGAAGAAAGACAGTCTCTTCAATAAATGGTGCCGGGAAAATTGGACATCCACATGCAGAAGAATGAAACTAGACCACTCTCTTGCACCAGACACAAAGATAAGCTCAAAATGGATGAAAGATCTAAATGTGAGACAAGATTCCATCAAAATCCTAGAGGAGAACACAGGCAACACCCTTTTTGAACTCGGCCATAGTAACTTCTTGCAAGATACATCCACGAAGGCAAGAGAAACAAAAGCAAAAATGAACTATTGGGACTTCATCAAGATAAGAAGCTTTTGCACAGCAAAGGATACAGTCAACAAAACTAAAAGACAACCTACAGAATGGGAGAAGATATTTGCAAATGACATATCAGATAAAGGGCTAGTTTCCAAGATCTATAAAGAACTTCTCAAACTCAACACCAAAGAAACAAACAATCCAATCATGAAATGGGCAAAAGACATGAACAGAAATCTCACAGAGGAAGACATAGACATGGCCAACATGCATATGAGAAAATGCTCTGCATCACTTGCCATCAGGGAAATACAAATCAAAACTACAATGAGATACCACCTCACACCAGTGAGAATGGGGAAAATTAACAAGGCAGGAAACAACAAATGTTGGAGAGGATGTGGAGAAAAGGGAACCCTCTTACACTGTTGGTGGGAATGTGAACTGGTGCAGCCACTCTGGAAACCTGTGTGGAGGTTCCTCAAACAGTTAAAAATATACCTGCCCTACGACCCAGCAATTGCACTGTTGGGGATTTACCCCAAAGATACAAATGCAATGAAACGCCGGGACACCTGCACCCCGATGTTTATAGCAGCAATGGCCACGATAGCCAAACTGTGGAAGGAGCCTCGGTGTCCATCGAAAGATGAATGGATAAAGAAGATGTGGTTTATGTATACAATGGAATATTACTCAGCTATTAGAAATGACAAATACCCACCATTTGCTTCAACGTGGATGGAACTGGAGGGTATTATGCTGAGTGAAGTAAGTCAGTCGGAGAAGGACAAACATTATATGTTCTCATTCATTTGGGGAATATAAATAATAGTGAAAGGGAATATAAGGGAAGGGAGAAGAAATGTGTGGGAAATATCAGAAAGGGAGACAGAACGTAAAGATTGCTAACTCTGGGAAATGAACTAGGGGTGGTAGAAGGGGAGGAGGGCGGGGGGTGGGAGTGAATGGGTGACGGGCACTGGGTGTTATTCTGTATGTTAGTAAATTGAACACCAATAAAAAAAAACACTATGGATAAATCAAAATAGAATTCTAAAAAATGTTCAAGTAATCTGCAGAAACCACAGGAAAAAGAAAACAAAAATGAAAACTAGGAGGAACACAAAATAAAAGTAAAGTGGCAAGCGTAAGCTCTAACGTATCAATAATTAAATGGATATTATCTAAACACATCAGTAGATACATCAATTGAGTTACACAAATTTATTTTTAAAATGACTGAACTATCTGCTGTTTACAAGAAACTCACTTCAAATATAACAATATATGTAGCATGAAAGTAATAGGAAAGATGGGTGCTGGGTGGCTCAGTCGGTTAAGCATCTGCCTTCAGCTCAGGTCATGCTCACAGGGTCCTGGGATAGAGCCCCACATTGGGCTCCCTGCTCAGCTTGGAGTCTGCTTCTCCCTCTGCCCCTCCCCCCGCTTGTACTCTCTCACTCACTTTCTCTGTCTAAAATAAATAAATAAAATCTTTAAAAAATTATATTAAAAAAGAAAATAATAGGAAAGAAAGATATAACATGCAAACAATGGTTAAAAGAAAGCAGGAGTGGCTATAAATGTATCCAATTAAGTAGACTTCAGAAAAAGGAAAATCATGAAGGACAGAGAGGGACATTACATGATGATAAAATGATCAATCAAGAAGATATAGCAATATTAAATGCATATACAGAGCTTCAAATACAAAAACAGAACTAAGAGAAAAATTAGACAAATCCATAATTATAGTTGAATACTTCAAAACTTCTCTCTCAACAACTGATAGAAAATCAGCAAGAATATGAAAGAACTTAGCACCAAAAACCACATGATTTTTTACACAAGGTAAAAAGAAGAGAAGAAATAATAAATACCAAAGTGAAGTAGAAAAAAACACACAGAGAAAAATCAATGAAACTAAAAGCTAAGTCTCTGAGGAAACAGAAAATCAAGAGACCTCTACCCAGATGAGTCAAGAAAAAATAAAACACCAATGACCAATATTAGAAGTGAGAGAGGTAACAATAGCTACATAGTCTACAGACATTAAAAGATGAATAAAAGAATAACCATAAACAAGTTTACACCAATACATGTGACATAGATGAAATGGACAATTTCCTTTAAAGACAATCTACCAGGGTGCCTGGCTGGCTCAGTCAGTAGAGCACGCAGCTCTTGATCTTGGGGTTGAAAGTCTGGGGATAGAGATTGGGATAGAGATTATTTAAATTAAAAAATAAAATGGCAAAAGGTTATGTATACTTTACATATATATATGTATACATATATAAAGTATATGTATACTTTACTCCAACAGAATCATTTTTTAAATAAGTAAAAAAAAATAAAGATTACCATAACTTCCTCAAGAAGAAACAGATAACCAGCCTGGCCCAAACTAGTAAAGACACTGAAATCTGTTGTTTAACAACTTACCTACAAAGGACACTCCAGGCCCAGATGGCTTCACTACCAAACATGTAAGAAAGAAACAATATCAATTCTACACAAACTCTTTCAGAAATTGGAGAGGAAAAAAAAAACTTCCCAACTCATTTTATAAGGCCAGTATCACTCTGATAACCAAAACCAAAGATATTAAAGAAAACTACACATCAAAACCTTATAAATATAGATGTGACACTTAAAATCTTAGCAAGTTAGATCCAATAATATATAAAAATGATACTACATCCTGAACAAATGAGCTTTGTTCCAGAAATGTATGGTTATTTTTTTAAAGCTCATCAATGTAATTTATTACATTAACAAACTAAGAAAGAAAAAAAAAACATGTAATTTTCTTAATAGGTAATCATTTGGTAAAATCCAACATCCATTCCTTTTTGTTTTGGTTTTATTTAAATTTAAATTAGTAAACATACAGTGTATTATTGATTTTGGGGTAGAATTTAGTGATTCATCAGTTGCATATAATACCCAGTGTTCACTACATCAAATGCCCTCCCTTAATGCCCAACATCCCATTCTCCCATCCCCCACACCCACCTCCCCTCCAGTAACCCTCAGTTTGTTCTCTATAGTTGAATCTCTTACGGTTAGTCTCCCTTTCTGTTTTTATCCAATATCTATACCTAATAAAAGTTTTCAACAATCTGAAATAAAGGGGAACTTCTTCAATCTTATAAATGTCATATACAGCTAACACATACTTAATAATGAGAAACTGAAAGTTTTTCCTTTACCACCAGGAGCAAGAGACTACTTCTATATAATTCTGTGCTGGAGGTTCCAGATAATGCATTAAGAAAAGACAAAAAAAGGCACTGAGACTGAAAAGGAAGAGGCAAAATGATCATTATATACAGTCAATATAATCACATACATAGGAAACCCTCTGGGATCTATGAACCAGACACTAAAACTAGTAAATGTTTCAGAATATAAAAATGATATATAAAAATCAAGTGAATTTTTATATAGTAGCAACAGATAATCACAAATTAAAATTTTAAAACTACCATTAACCGTAGCCTTTTTAAATAAAAATTCAACTTTGAAGTTAGATTCAACTTTGAAGATCTAACTAGCTTTATTAATTGATTCATGAAGCCAGCAGCATCCCATGTAGCTAGCAGACAAATGTTCCACTGAGCTAAACAAAAATAATTTTAAAGGCAGAGAGACCATTTGAAAAAAGGAATTTATTAGCAAGGAATGTATTCTTTAGACAAGGTTGCCCTCTTAAGAGAAGCAGAAGGGGTAAATCAGTAAATATCCTAGTATTGACCAGGAAATTCCAATTGACTTGTTATAAGTTACATTCCTGGGTGGTTGAAATTGCAGTTATTTAGGTATAAATAATAATAATATAATATAATATATAATAATATAATTCTTGAGTGTTGACTTGGCCTAAGTAATGCCACTTTGGGCCTGTGGTTTTCTTTTTTAACACTCTTAAAATATGAAATATTTATAAGTAGGTTTCACGAGATATATGCAAGACCTGTGCATTGAAAATTACAAAATATTGCTGAGAAACTGAAGGCCTAAATAAATGGCGAGACATACTCTGTTCATGGATTGGAAACCTCAGTATTGTTAAGACATTAGCTCTTTCTAAATTGATCTATAGATTCATCATAATCTCAACCATAATTCTTTCAGGCATTTTTTAAAAGATTTTATTTATTATTTATTCATGAGAGACACAGAGAGAGAGGCAGAGACATTGGGAGAGGTAAAAGCAGGCTCCATGCAGAGAGCCTGATGTGGGACTCGATCCCGGGACTCCAGGATCATGCCCTGGGACAAATGCAGGCGTTCAACTGCTGAGCCACCCAGGCATCCCATCTTTCAGGCTTTTTATGAAGAAATTGACAAGCTGACCTTAACATTCTAATGGATATGCAAAAGATGTAAAATAGACAAACAAGTTTGAAAAAGAAAACATTGAAGGACATATACTACCTGACTTCCAGACTTATTATAAAGCTACAATAATCCAAAGAGTGTGCTACTGGTATAAAAATAGACAAACAGATCACACCCATACAAACGGACAACTGATTTTAGACAAAGGTATAAAAGTAATTCAATGGAGAAAGGATGGCTTTTTCAACAAATGGTGCTGGAAAAACTAGATATTTATATGCAAAAGAAAAAAAAAGAACTTTGATCCACACCTCATATTATGTACAAAAATTAAATTTAAAGGCCTTAATGTAAAACCTAACATTTGAAAACTTTTAGGAAAAAAACACTGGAGAAAATCTTTCTGATACTGGGTTTGGCAAAGCTTTATGAGATACAACACTATAAAGAAAAAATTAACAAGTTGGACTTCATTAAAATTGAGGACATTTGCTCTTTGGAAGATATACTGATTGGAGAATGAAATGACAAGCCACAACCAGAAGATCATATTTACAAGCCATATATCTAATAGATTACGTAAGCCAAAAATATATATAAAAGAGCTCTTACAACTCAGTAAAGAAATCAAACAACCCAATAAAAAAAAACTGGGTGAAAGATCTAATAGACATATATGATATATAAATGGCAAATAAACATATGAAAAAATGCATTCAAGAAATGCAAATTAAAACCCAGTGAGATATTAGTACACACACCTATTAGAATGTCTAAAATTAGAGGACTGACCATACCAGTTATTGACGAATATACAGAAGAACTGGAAGTCTCATACACTGCCAGTGTGTATGTAAAATATTACCACCGCTTTGGAAAGCAGTTTACCCATTGCTTAAAAAGTTAAGCATGCAACCATATGATCTTGCTGTTTATTCCTAGATTTTACCCCAAGAGAAATGAAAGCATATGATCTGTGGAGATATACACCTGGAAATAAAATGTTAAAAATATGAGACCTTAAATTTTAAAGATATGTACAATGTTTTGAAAATAAAAGAATATTTGCAGGTGGGTGACAGAAAAGAAAATCAGAGGATCAATCTCAGAAGCCCAACACCCAACTAGTAAGAGAACAGAGAAGAAGGAATGATTAAAGATGTGATACCAAAAAAAGTATTTTTCTAGTTTTGAAGGACATATGTCATCATTAATGAAAAACAAACAAAACCAGCACCAACCATATCATCATTAAAATTACAGAACATCTGGAATAAGAGATCCTAAAGGCTTTGTTAGATGGGAAAAGTCAAAACAGGCCACGTAGGAAAAAAATGCCTCTAAAATTCTAAGTAAAAATTGTTTTTGAACTATCATTATAGAAACAATAACAGAGAGAAAAATAAAGATATTTTCATATGCTAACCCTCAATTTTTTCCCTGTTATATGCCTCTTTTACTCAGGAAGCTCCACCAAAATGATGGGATATACCAACAAAAGGAAAACTAAATGGAAGGGAACTTCAACATAATAAAGACCATATATGAAAAGCCTACAGCAAATATCACATTCAGTGGTGAAAGCCTGAAAGCTTTCCCCCAATATCAGGAATAAATATGGAGATAGTGTTCACTGCTTCTATTCAGTGCAAAATCCTAAAAGGTCTAGCCATAGTAATTAGACAAGAAAAAGAAATCTAAGCGGCACCGGGCAGGCTAGGAAGCCTGCCTCTCCCTCTCCCTCTGCCTGCTACTCCCCCTGCTTCTGCTCGCTCGCTCTTTCTCTCTCTCTGTTAAATAAATAAAATCTTAAAAAAAGAAAAGAAAAAGAAATTTAAAAACACGCAAATTGAAAAGAAGTAAAACTATTTGCAGATGACATGATCTTTTATGTAGAAAGACCTAAAGATTAAAAAAAAACTGAGTTAATAAATGAATTCAGTAAAGTTGCAGGATGTGATTTTGAATTTCACATTCAAAAGCCAGATCTGATTTCAACACTAAAAAAAAAAAAAACAGTTCCATTTCTCCTCATTAGCAGTGAACAATCAAAAAGGAAATTAAGGAAACAATTCCATTCAATAGCATCCAAAAGAATATAATGCTTAGAAATAAATTTAACCAAGGAGGCAAAAGAAGACACTGAAAACTATAAAACACTGCTGATAAAAAAAGTTAAAGGAAACAAAAACAAATGGAAAGACACCCCATGTTCATGGATTGGAAGAAATAATATTGTTAAGACAACAATGTTATACAAAGCAATCTATAAATTCAATGTAATCCCAATCAAAAGCCTAATGCTGTTTTTTTGCAAAAATGGTAAAACCAAACCTAAAAGTCAAGGGAACCTAAATAGCTAAAGCAGTCTTTAAAAAACAAGAACAAAGTTTGAGGAGTCATACTTCTCAATTTCAAAACTACCACAAAGATAATCAAAATAGTATGGGACTTGTATAAGGGCAGACAAAAAATAATAGAATAAAGAGTCCAAAAATAAACCTCTACATCTATGGCAAATTGATTTTCAACAAGGATACCAAGAACTTTCAATGGGGAAAGAACAATCTCTTCAACAAATGGTGCCCGGAAAACCGGATATCCACATGCAAAAAGAATTAAATTGCACATTACTTTACTTACACCCTATACAAAACTTAACTCAAAATGAATCAAAGACTTAGAGATAACACCATGACATTATTAGATGAAAACAGGGCAAATCTTCATTACCTTGGCTTTGGCAATGGTTTCTTATGATACCAAAAATATAGGCAAGAAAAAATGTATTTGTTGGACTTTATCAAAATTAAAAATGTTTGTGCATTAAAGAACACTATCAAGATGAGTGAAGACAACCCACAGAATGGGAGAAAATATCTGCAAATATTCTATCTGATAAGGGATTAATAGTCACAATATATAAAGAATTCCTACAACTCAACAACAAAAGACTACCCATTTTTTAATGGGCAAAGGACTTGAATAGACATTTCTTAAAATAAATATACAAATTCCCAATAATATGGAAATATGCTAAACATTACTATTAGGGAAATGGAAATCCAAACTATAATGGAATACCATACTTCATACTTACTAGGATATCTATCATAAAAAAACACACAATCACACACAGAAAATAACAAGTATTGGTGGTAATGTGGAGAAGCTGGAATCCTTCTACAGGAGCATAAAATGGTTCAATCTAGGTACAGTTTGGTACTTCCTCTAAAAGTTAAATACAGAATTAGCATGTGACACAGAAAATCCACTCCTAGGTAACCTCCAAAATTAAAACAGGGACTCAGTTACTTGTAAGCCAATATTTATAGCATTTTTCACCATAATCAAAAAGTGGAAACAACCCAAGTGTCCAACAATAGATTTACTGATAAACAAAATGTGGTTATATACACGAATGGAATATTATTCAGCCACAAAAAGGAATGAAGTTCCGACACATGCTACAACATGGATGGACCTTGAACATATTATGCTAAATGTAATAAGCCAAGCACCAAAGTACAAATTTACGATTCCACTTCTCTGAAATACCTAGGAAAGGCAAATTTATATTTGATTAGAAATCGAGAAACCAAAAAGTAGATTAGAGGTTCCTAGGAGCTGGGGAAGTAGGCATGAGGAGGTTACTGCTTAATGGGAACAGTTTTAGTTTGAGATGATGAAAAAGATTTGGAAATGGACAGTAGTAATGGCTGCACATAATTAATGCCACTCAGTGATACACTCGAAGTAGTTAAAATGACAAATTTTATGTTTTGTACAGGTATATTATAACAACAACAAAGGAAAACTAGAGTCCAGGAAATAGGTGATCAAACACCAGGGGAAAAAAACTCACAGGATGATGACAGAGAGACGTTTCAGGACAAGAGCAGCAGCAGAATAGTAAGAAAATAGAGTGCTCTGGAAGTGGCAGTGTCAGAAGGAAAATAACAGATCTGATAAACTGTCTGATGTAGGATTTGTGGAATTGACATCATCTTGAGAATCAGCCTGGGGCTTAAGTGTATCACTTTAGTATTTCTTGCATATTGCTTCTTACCCACATCAGCTTCAATCAAGATTTAATAACTGTATTAACTGATTCCTTTGTCCACCTCAAAAACTATTTCAAAAACCATGCAAGACACAGAGAAAGTACAGTTCTTATGCATATGCAGTTGACACACTTACTGAGACAATCCAACTAGTTAGTAATCATGGGATGCCCAGAAAAGATAAAAATAATCAAAACATCTAGGCTTCATTAACAGGGATGACTGCTTTGTTCTTAGCATTATAAATTCAAAAGGAAAGATAAAAAGTGCTTTTTTAGAAAGCAATCTGACATATTTTACACCTATTACCTAAAGAGGTTCAGAAACTTCCTTGAAGTACTCCACTTATAATATTTCTTATGTAATATATTGTGAAAAACTCTCTAAAAATTATAAACAGGGTCCAAAAATAGAATTATTCTCAACAGAAGGTAACATGTCAAGTAACACTATGCTATGATATTTCAAGATTCTGTAAACTTACCTGTTTAAACATATTTTCTGAAAATTTTGCCGATTTTTCTTTTAAAAATGTGACAAGGTCTTTATAAATTTCACTTTTTCTCTCATAATTAATTTCCCCCTCATCTTCTGTTTTGCCCTTTGGAAGAAAAAGTTTGGTGCAATTATTAATGTAGTAGCATTTGAACCTGATCAATACATCACAACCCAAGGCCACATATTGTTTTCTTCTCTCGAGGATCCATGTGGCAGTTTTTATACATCAAAAATATGGGCAGAATTCTTCCTTCTTAAAGTTATCCATTTGTCCGTCCATCCACTCATCCACCCATCCATCATCCATACATTATGCTTTTACTGAGTACCTCCTATATGCATGTAGGGCATTTTGCTAGTTAGCAAAGAATGGAGAGCTTCCTTCCCTCTGCACTCCTCTAATGCAAAAAAACAAAACACACACAAAAAAAAAAACATTATGACTTCAAGAGAATCTGATGAAGTCATAAAAGGTCCCAAGATTAGAATGCCACCATAGAAAAGCTTGTTTCCATTTGTCACACTCTGTTCTTGTTCTGTGTGTAAAGAGGTTGCTATGGGATTATTTTCTAGAGTTACAACCTCCATGTAAGCACCTGACACTCCAACCTTTTTCTCCATACCTCTTTCTTTTTGTCTCTTTCCTTTCGTCACCTATCCTAATAGAAAAGATTTGGCTCTGCCTTAACCAAATGTATATATAAAAACCCATAGTGTGCTTTTTATATATACGTAACCACACACATACACAAAACATCATATACACCCATATAACTCAGGCGTGCCATGCATTTTGTCGTAATTATTGAATCATGTTCCTTATCTTTCATTCTTGAAATTGAGAGGAACACTTAGATATTTCCATATCAAATAAAGGTATATGTAGATTAGTAGCTCTTGATAGGAACAAAGTGTCCTTGCCCCACTCTAGAAGGTCAAAGTCTCTTATTTTCTGATTGGAAATTTCACTTTCTTAGAGTATCAAAACAAACCAAAGGCTAAATCATATTTAGCTCATCTCCCCCCTCTGTGCAGATATAATCTGAGAAGATCATGCTGAGAAGAAATGCACCATAAGGCAAGTCAGATGAGATGCTTGCTGGTCATCAAGAAAGTGGCACTCACATTTTGAAGCCAATCCAAACCAAGAGGTAGCAATTCTCCCAACAGTCCCCTGTGATGAGGAATCCCCACTAAGGATTTAGGTTCTCCCTGCAGATATTGCCTGTGAGGCCCCACATTACATTGAAGACACCAAGGGCAGGGTTGCCAAGGGGAAAGCTGACCACCTAGTAAGTTCAGTGAACAGGTATGAGACAAAAAATAAAATGTGTTCATGTGGAAGATTCAGAAGGCCACCACCCTGCTTAGTGCTCAGGGGTGGGAATCTGGAATGCTGTGTTTCTCCCTAGTCAGCTTCAGTTAGCAGCAAGTAAAAGGAAGACTGTAAAGCTGGAGGAGGGAGAAAGGGACTGCTCCCAGCTCCTCGTCCCCTGTCCCCAGCAGTGAACCCTGGCAGTGGCAGCTGCTTCCAGTAGCAACAGTTGGTTCCAGTTCCCAGGGGTTTTTCCCTATGTTCCCAGAACCTGGCTCATTACAACTCCTTAGAATCCCATTACAAACCAACCAGGTCTCCCTCTTCCAAGGTCTGGGTCTCAGCTCTGCTGGTTCTGCAAAGATCCTCTCCTCTGAGCTCCTGAGGTACCAGCTCCTGGGCATTGTACTCCTCTGACATCTGGGTGCCAGTTTCATGAGACCCCCTGTGCTCCAGCATAGCCTGGAAGCGACCATTCTTCAGAGATATGGATCCCAGCTCTGTGGGAGTCCCCCCTCTGAACTCCCAAGGGACCATAACCAATGTAAGCAGGGTCCCCTCCTCAGAGGTCTAAGTCCCAGCTCTGCAAGGACATCTTCTGAGACCCTAAGGAACCAGCACAGCCTGGTGGTGCTCCCTCCCCAGACACATGGGTCCCAGCTTCTTGGGGGTGCTTCCTCCAAGCTCCCACATTTTAATTCCTTCCCTTTGTCCTCTCAACACTTAGGGCAAAAGCTATAGTTACTGCTTCTGTGTTACCTCAGCCACCTCTTATTTGCCCGAATACTTGTTTAATTAATTAATTAATTAATCAATCAGTGAACTGATCGTTACAGAGGTTTTCATTTTATAAAGTGGCATGGGTTCCTTTGACGGTCATTTCTTAGAAGACTGATTTAATGACCTGCAATGGGGAACACCGAGGCTCATTCTGAAATGGTTTTGGATTTGCTCAGCAAACACATAGCAAAGGGATCTGCTTCAACCCAACAGAACAGAATCGCATTTTCTGTGGCCATCAGCATTCAGTCCTGGAGACATGCCTGCATTTACAGAGATGGAGCCAAGCACCAAAGACAACATGGTTCTTAAAAAATTACTTACGCCATTTAAAAATACTCCTTCTGTACTACAAGTAACACACAGAGTTTCAACATCATGGGGTTTTACCAGCACGTAACAAATTTCCCCATGAATTTGTCTCCAAGGTGGGGCTCGACATCCATTTGAAAATTCATAATCTGAAACCAATTATCGATCAATTAAAAGGAGCTCTGAAAAATAAAATATGTTATCTTTAAAAAGAAATAAATATGATTACAGTTTTTTTCAAATACTCAATCCTAATGTAGCTATTGAAGCATTTGGAAATAATAATTATTTTACATAACACAAAGCAAATCTGAGAATAATAGAAACCTGAAGTATAGTCAATAGATTCCAAGACAGTTTGTTCTCCTTTTCCTGAGAAATGTTTCAGCAGTTCTATATCGTTCTTAACAGTTGTTGGGTTTAAACAGATTTGTCTGAAATGAATGATAAGAAATGCATTTTAACACTCTAAAAGAGAATCTCCAGAAAACAGATGAAAATATACCATTTTAGCAAGGGGGGGGCTGGTGGGAGGAGGAATATCACTTTTTATAATTAAAATTGTAGTCAAATTATACAACAACAAAAATGTTGCAGTTAGTTTTAGCTGTGTTATAGCCTTACAACACTGTCAAGACATCAAGAAACCAGTGATTCATATTTAATGCAACATTAAATAAACTCGTTTAAAAATTCATTTCATTTCTTAGTGGTAATAGCATAATACTAGAAAAAAAACTACAAAAATGAACAAGTTTTAAACCTTACAAAGTCTACATGATATTTGCATTACTATTTAACCATCTATTTAATTGTCTGAGGAGAGTGAAAATAACAAGGCCACTTCATGTCCTCAGAATCAGGTGAAACCCCATAGAAAGCTCTAGCAAAGCTAACAGTAAATCTTTACATTTTAGAATTAGAAATATCCATGCAATACCCTAAAATCTACTGTTAAATCAATAACAACTCCTATAATTTGTGTATGTTTAAAAAAATTCTGAAAGCATTTTTTGTAACTAACTTTTAGAGGTTTCTTTTTTCTAAAAAGACTCACAATGAAATACGTTTTAGAGAATGATTCAGTAGGTGCAGATCCAGTTGCTTAAGCAGCATGCCAACCTTCATCTTTATCTCACTCTCAGGATCTTCATCTTTGGTAATTTTATCAAGAATATTTACTGTGGATGTGTCTTCTTTCACCGTGTTATAATCCAAACCCAGGATTTTTGTTACAGGATCTCTGTTAGCTGATCAAACAAGTAAATAAATAAAAATGATTCTCTTGTCTTCTGTTGTAAGAAAAATAATGACTAACAAGTCCTCTGAAGCCCACCCAAATGTGCTTCCTTCATTAAGCTTTCTCTCATGGACCCAATTTGAATTAATCTCAACTTCTCAGATTCTACTGCATTTAGGAACTTTCTTGTACTCCTTGAGATTCTCTACCTTGTACTGCAGTATCATCTATCTATATCATATCTCTAATAAGACAAAGAACAAGACATTCTTTTTTTTTCTTTTTTTTTAATTGACTGTAGGGCATTGTCCAGCATGGTCATTCAATTAGTGTATCCAGAATTGATTTGAAGATAGAGAAATACTGGTCTCCTTAGAAGAATCATCACTAGAACTGTGTGTGTGTACGTGTGTGTGTGTGTGTGTATGTAACCACTGAGGCTTAGTGTTCACAAATGCTTTCTTTCCAAAACAGCATGGTTTTCTCAGTCTAAAGATCTACCACCAGTCTTTTCCACCTGTTCAAAGTGCTTATATTTTCTTTCTTTTTTTTTTAATTTTTTTTATTTATTTATGATAGGCACGCAGTGAAAGAGAGAGAGAGAGAGAGAGGCAGAGACACAGGCAGAGGGAGAAGCAGGCTCCATGCACCGGGAGCCCGACATGGGATTCAATCCTGTGTCTCCAGGATCGCGCCCTGGGCCAAAGGCAGGCGCCAAACCGCTGCGCCACCAGGGATCCCTCAAAATGCTTATATTTTCTTTTTTTTTTTTTTTAAGAAATATTCTTTTTTTTTAATATTTATTTATTTATTTATTTATTTATGAATGATAGACACACAGTGAGAGAGAGAGAGGCAGAGACATAGGCAGAGGGAGAAGCAGGCTCCACGCACCGGGAGCCCGACGTGGGATTCGATCCCGGGTCTCCAGGATCGCACCCTGGGCCAAAGGCAGGCGCTAAACCGTTGCGCCACCCAGGGATCCCAATGCTTATATTTTCAATGCCTTTTTATGTTCAAGTTGGAAAAACAAATCTGGCCAGTACTTACACACATACCAAAGTTACAGTGAAAAACTCCAATACTAATTCATGATCAAGGCTGACATAGCTGTGAAAGTAGACTCTAGAGATGGTTAAAACAGAATTTGGTGAAAGCCAAAGAACCATGTAGTTGCAAGTGAGGAAGAAGAGGGCAAAGCCATATTTGGAAAGGAGGAATTTAAATAAGATGAAATATATATGTATTTGAACAAGGAGGCCCATGGGACTAGTTCAGAAAGCTCCACCTGATTGAAATGAGAGAAGCACAGTGATGGCATTAACTCTGCAGTGGGAGATGGACTCTGGCACCAGGAAATAGCAGAAAAGGCTTAGGGCTTCTTAGAAAAAAACACACAAGGGGAGGGGCAGGGAAAAGAGATCTAGGAATCATCTACTTTTTGAGCATCTCAATCATCCTTACAGCAGTCATCTCATTAAGACTCATGGAAAAAGGTATTATATGAATTCTGGGGAAAGACACAAACCTGCCCCCCAAATTGCCCTGCACCATGGAATCTGGACCCAAAACTAAGAGTTGTACCTAGAGCTCTTACAGAAAGGACAAAATGCAGCAAAGAATACACATTTAGCCAAACTAGATATATAGCAGCCAGTCTATGTATTAAGTTCATGCACTAAGTTGAAATTAATGCTATTACCAACCTCCTTGAATTCAACTTTACTCTTAAGATTTCATTCCTCCTCAGCAGGGTAGCTATGAGGTATAGATAGATAGATAGCCTAATAATGAAGAGTAGGCAAGAGAGAAGAAAAGGCTGCTGTCCTAAGGTTCACATCTTTTTTTAAAAAAATATTTTATTTATTTACTCATTCATTAGAGTCATAGGGAGAGAGGCAGAGACACAGGCAGAGGCAGAGGGAGAAGGAGGCTGCAGGCAAGGAGCCCGATGTGGGACTCTGATCCCGGGTCTCCAAGATCACACCCTGGGCTGAAGGCAGACGCTTAACCGCTGAGCCACCCAGGCATCTCATAAGATTTACATCCTAAAGAATATTTTTTTTAAAGGTTCATCTTCCCACGTCATAGCAGTAGACACAGCAAAGAATGATTAGAGGCAAGACCAGGCACCTCATGCTTGAGTCCTTCTAGTCACATGATTCCAAACAGGCAAAACATGTATATGACACCATTACGTACTGTTAGGTATTTCTACTCATAAGAAAAATTCAGAAAACAATTGCTCCAGGCAATTGGTCACATTCTTTTACGCATGTTAGATGCTTAGACAATAATGAAAATCTACATCCTTAATGAAGAGGAAAACGTTTCCCATTGAGTGAATGTAACTACCTCCACAAAGCTATGCAACCTACAAAGGAACATTACTGAGACCAATGGAAAGTGAGATTACTCTGGGCTATCTTTGCTGCATACATTTTAGAGGAAACCGAGCATCATCCGTCACAGCAGGCCTGAGGGTAGAGGGTGGAGTTTGGTGCAGGCCCCACTAATCTGTCTTCTCTCCTGTGTAGACCTTAGAGGATACAGGCCTCTGGTCTTTCCAGAAGTGAGGAAGCCTCTCTTTAAACCACATGCTAAAATTAGAAATCTAGAAGCTTGCTAGTGGTAAAGTATTAGGCCTTTCATTTTAAAGTAGAAACTTGATATGAGCATGACATTCAGCCAAGAAAAATGAATGACATTTTTAAAAAGTCGAACATAGGACTTTTTGCCTTTTAGGTCACGGAACTTTTTTCAAGAGACTGCAACTCCCCCTCCCCCATGATTATGTTTCTAAAAGTTCAAGTCATAGACTGGAGCATAAATATCACCTTTGATACAAGCCTGTGCTTCCTTCAGCTTTCTGTCTTTGGCAATAAGCAGCAAACGTGACAGCTGCCCCAAGCTCCTGATCTTAATGTGTGGCACAGAGAGAAACAACAAAGGCTGCCCATCTTTATCAACTTCTTCTGACTTGACTGTTGTTTCACTAGGAAATAAAAATAAATAAATAAATAAATAAAATCTTAAGGTTACCTGGATGCTAGTGAAGTTAAACATAAGACATTTTGACAAATCATCCCTCTGGCTCATTATAAAACACAAAATATAAGTACTTCTTGTTAAAAGCTCATGTCTTTTCCTCATTTGTCCACACTCAGATCCCTAAGTTCCCAGGCTTATTAGCAACCATAGTTAGCAACATGATATACCCAGGAAGAACATGAATACTTACATGAACTCAATCACAGTTTTTGGTTTTGTTTTTCTAACAATGTGTTGGACAACTTTAAAAAAATCACTGGTTCTACAGGACCATTCATGTTTTGGGGATTTCTAAAGTTATTTTATTTATAAAGTTTACACCACAGTAATTAGTGGTTAGAAATCTTCTTGGCTACTCTGTGCTTATGAACAAAAAGCTATAAAAAAGAGAAAGAGAGAGAGACAAACTAGGTTCCCTCTGTGGATTGTTTTCCCACTCCAAATCCCCTAATTTGGTTTACTTTAGGATAATAAGCAGTTTTTCTAAATGGACTTTTCCTGATCAGAAATTTCTGGGTCTCCTAGATTTGTCTTTCTGCCCATTTTAATTATTTTTTTAGGTCAGCATTTAAGAAATATTAAGATGTTTTTACGGCAGTCATATTTCTATAGATTTCTACCACGTACAACATTAACTAAGCTACCTAGGTTTTTATTAGATATGGATATCCCTGGAAAAACTGCTCTCCTCTTAAGACCTGATCTAACATATTTTAAATTGTAAGGCAGATAAACAGATGTGGTGTATTGCCAGTTCATCAGAAAAAGTAAACCTGACAGACTCAGACTCAGATGTACTACCAGCACGATTTCACTAGAAAAGGAAGAAGATAGAGATCATGGAGGCAGACTAGTGGCTTGCCACGGATGTCCACATCCTAACACCCGAGGCCCACAAATGCCTTATCTTACATGGCAAGAGAGACCATGCAGATGGATTAAGTTAAGGATCTTGAGATGGGAAGACTATTCTGAAATGTGCAGGAGGGTCAAGTCAGAAAAGCCAACGTGACATGGAAACAGGGTTCAGAGTAACACAGAGCCAGAAGCTATGGAATGTAGGTGGCCTCCAGAAGCTGGAGAAGACAAGAATGGATCTTCCTTCAGCCCCCAGAAGGAACACAGCCCTGCCAACGCCTTGATTTTAACCCTACACACTTATTTTAGTCTTTTCACCTCCAGAACCCTAAGAAATTAAATCTGCATTATTTTAAGTCACGAAGTATGTGAAAATTTCTTACAGCAGCAATAGGAGGCTAACACAGGGACTTTTACAGGCTTTCCCACTGTTCTTCCAGCAGTAACTTTCATAGTAACTCACATAGGAAGTAACTTACATAGTAATTGTACACAGAAGGTACTCAATAAATAGAAGAGGAATAAATGAATAGAAGATTTCTAGGCTGACCAGTGATGTGTGTTGTATACAAAATGTGTGTTTTCTCTAAAATAAAGCTTTTGGAATAATGTCTTCAGGTTTGAGATTTCTTAAAGGTCTGTGCCGGGTTGGTCACATGTGCTAAGTGGATGATGACAAGACTAAGTTATAAGCTGACTGAATGCCAACAATATCAAGCCACTGAACTTGAGAAGGTGAAACTCCTGGTAAGATATGGGAGAAGTCAAGGGCACAGGACACATATTTCATTGCTCCCACCAGTTGAAGCCTGTAACTCAGCAAAGCAGTAGGAACTAAATGCCAGCTCCAGGGAGGATGTGGAAGAGCAGGTTTGTTTCGGGGTTTGCAGTTTCTAATACTGGAAGAAAGAGATTTTGGAAAGAAAAAATACTATGCCCATCTTGTGAGGTCAAGATAAATGTGCTGCAAATGAAATCCACTGACCTGATCAAAAGACTTTCAAACTGTAATTGTGGAGGGCAGCTGAAAATACTATAGCTTTATGCTATAAGGTGAGAGAGCAGAAAAATGTCACATTTATTTCATCCCCAGTGTCTAGTTTAGTGTCCAGAACATAGTAATTACTCAATAAATGAGCCTAAAAAATAACAAGAGATATAAAGCTACAGTTGCAAAACTAGTTAGTAATTCTCAGGAACAAAAACAAAGAGCTCAAGTAACAAACGTTATGGCCATCGATTTTAATAGCATAACTTGGACATTTCACCAAAATATGGGGCACCCATGTGGCTCTGTTGGTTAAGTGTCTGACTCTTGGTTTCTGATCAGGTCGTGATCTCAGGGTCATGAGATCAAGCCCTGGTTGAGCTCCACAGTCAGTGAGGCGTCTGCTTGTCCCTCTCCCTTTGTTCCACCCCCCCATCTGCTTGCTCTCTCTCTCTCTCTCTCAAATAAATAAAATCTTTTAGAAAAGAAGTTTTACCAAAACATAATAATTATCATCTCATAAAACAATACAATTTTAAGATCAGAGATCATGTAACTGATCCTTCATGACATTGATAAGAGAACTAGAACAAGAAGGTAAAAGGATCAAACAATGCCCATTACCAAGGAGTATTGGGAAGTCAACAATAAAAAAGATGCCTGTAGAGATTTACAAAAGAAAACTAGGAATCAGAAAGGTATGAATTGTGAGGGCGGTGGGCAGGACAGGGGGAAGAGGGTCACTGCTCGGGGCTCAACTCCTCATCTACACAGCACTCCTACCAGGAGAGAATTTTGTCCCAACTCAGACATATCATTGAGACAGCAGAGAGACATTAGAAGCTAAACTATCACAGTATTAAAGCTGACATGAGTCAAAATCGTAATTTTACCAAAAAAGAAAAGAACTGATAATAACATTGTCACTAAGTGATTCTGAACACTTATCCAGTCTTTATATTTCCTGAGCTACATTCTAATGAGTCAAAGCAACTGAGCTCTGTATACCACCACCATATGGTGTTAATCATTGAAGGGTGTCATTTGTCCTTAGCTTACAGTGGACTTGGGTTTCATTCTGGAGTGTTTTAGAAAGATTAGTTATCTCATTCTGTCTGATAAGAACAAAAGCAATTGAAAATGGTAATACAAGGAGACCTATGATTTCCATTAGAATGAAAGTGGAGTTATTTTCCCCAAAACAATGAACACGGAAAGACGATGACCAGTGTTATTATAGAATGAAGGGTTGTACATTGGAAATGATTCTAAAAGAAAAGAGTAAGTCATCTAACATGTGGACAGTGCCATGCCTATCTACTCAACAATGATCTGCACAAAAGAAGATGGGTGACGACATGTAAAACCTTTTTTCAGTGCGTGATGAGCAGATCAGTTTCAATGTCAGATGTCTGTTAGCCTAATTCAGAAGAAGGCTGATCAATTTTTTAAGGACTGCCGCAAAGAGTACATTTGGAGATGTGCAACATCAAATGAGAAATGAGGCCTCAAGTGCGAATATAAAAGAGATCAACAAAAGAGGGTAGCTTACTTACTTCAACAGACTTTCCATGTAAATAAAACTGACTTGTTTTGGAACAAAAGGCTGAGAGAACATATAGTCCCAAGAGGAAGAAGAAATATCCTAAAACATCCAATAATATTGTGGTTTGGTAGAAATGCATCCAGAGGCTCCAAACTCAAAGCCTTTATGATGACTTAGGTATCCATATTTATGTGGACTTACAGAGCTGAATCCTATCTGAAAGGACAGCAGTTGACCCTCCACCCTTTAAATAAATGAATAAAAGGTGTCCTAAGGGCCAGCAGCCTAAGCAAGAACAGTGCATGTGTACAAAAGGGCAAAGAATGAGGTAGCCGGGACTCTTTTAATGGTACGTTCTTCCAGCCATTGAGGGCATCTCTGGTCTATATCACTTTTGTTATGTTGGTGGACACAGCATACCAAGTGGCTATGGGTTGCTGACAGTTCTTTGGTTTGGGGGGGTGGGCGTAGAGCAAGGGGAGTGGTCAAGACTTGGATGTGTAAACATTTAGAATTTTCCATAACTACCAAAATCTCAGCTGTATCCTTTGCCTTCTTCAGGACTATCAGTACCCACCTGGTTTTCATCCAGCCACAATGGCATGGTTTCCTTCAACTACAACAAATGTTACTTTCAGACCCTCTTTTCCCTTCCGACATCAAAGATATCACCAATAAAAGTCAGAAATAAGAATAATGGATAGAAAAACTGGCCCAAGGAAAAGGTGTCCAGTAAATTTGACAGAAGGAAGACAATCAAGAGGTAGTTGGTTCAAAACATATATGTGCCAAAATGTTGAGACTTCCTGCTTAAGAGGGACCTCTATGCATAAAGACTGTATGAAAAAAAAAAAAAAGACTGTATGCAGAGGTATAAGAATGGAAATAGAGCAAAAAGCAATTGGATAAGGATAAAGAAAGAGAAACAGTGATATGATTGAGGTATGTGTAACAGCCCACCTAAGTAGGTTGCAGATGTGGTCAAGTTTGTCCTTGGAACACAAAATAAATAGAGGTAAGATACAATGACGCTCTTGATACTCTTATGACATCTGCTTTAAATCCATCTCTGTACTAAGTAGTTCATATGTTTTTGAACTATATGGTTTTGCAGATGAGTTCATCTTTCAAAGGTTAGAAAAAACAACATGTGACACTACACTGAACTTAAGTGGGAGCAATGAATAATGACAAGCACTTTGGGAGGAAGTGACCATAGGCAGAGTTAGAAATAAAATACAATTTTAGAAAAAGGCTTCAGGAAATTCAGAGAGAAGGTAGAGCATGACAACAGAACCAAACACTCCTGAAATACAGTTCAAAAAAGGTTTTTCAGTACTAAAAATGAAATTCAGAGTTTATTCTCACAAATAATCCCAAAGGGAAAAAGTGGAAAAGGCATCTATAAGAAGATTTGACTGATTAGTGACCTGTCTTTGATACTGTCACACTTTAAAAGTTCATATGCAAAATTAAGGAGGAACACGGTGGCAGAAAAGAGGATCCCGATGCCTGAAAGTGGAAAATAAACTGAAGCTGACCAAAACAACAAAAAAGATTTACATATGCAAATGTCAATTACTCCTATATAATTATGATTACATTTATATAAATACATATATATTTTTTATCTAAGCTCTCTAGAGCTAAGTTGACAGCTCCCTGTTTGAGGTAGAGGTAGGTTTTTCTTAAATCTCAGATTTGGAAGGTTCTCATTTCAGGACAATGCTAATTGCTAATTAGCCTCTCCCATATATTGAGGGAAATTTACCACTCCCCAGGAATTAATAGATTTTAATACCAGAAGGGATTTTGCCTATAGCAGAGGTCACAAAACCAATGCCTACTGACACCTGTAGGGTTGTATAGATGAGTGGAAAGCCCAAACATAAAGCAACAACAATTGTTGGAGTGTGGTGAACTCAAGAATGCATCCCCTATCAAAAGAAATTCAAATCAAAATTTAAAAATTAGGAGTGCCAGGGCACCGGGGTGGCTCAGTGGTTGAGCATCTGTCTTCAGCTCAGGTCATGATCCCAGGGTCCTGGGATTGAGTCTCACAACAGGCTCTCTGTAGGGAGCCTGCTTCTCCCTCTGCCTGTATCTCTGCCTCTCTCTCTGTGTCTCTCATGAATAAATAAAATCTAGATAGATAGATAGATAGATAGATAGATAGATAGATAGATAGAAGAAGAAAGATAATTAGGGGCGCCTGGGTGGCTCAGTCGGTTAAGGGTCTGCCTTTGGCTCAAGTCATGATCTCAGGGTCCTGGGATAGAGCTCAGTGTCTGGCTGGCTCCCTACCCAGCCAGGAGTCTGCTTCTCCCTCTGCCCCTGCCCCTGCTCATCTTCTCTCTCTCTCTCTCTCTCTCATAAATACATACATACATACATACATACATACATAATTTTGTTGTGCTAAACAGAATGTTCCCAGATTTCAGCAGAGTGCCTCCTGATTGCAATTCCTGGGTCAGAATATTTCTGAGATTCACAGATGTTAAATTACTTGCCCAAAACCTACAACTCATTTATCAAAATATGTACAATAAAGACATTAAACTCTAGAAGCTCTTTACCAGCTTACCTGACAATATATCCTGATTCAAATGCTGAGGGGTCCAAGTTTGTTTTCCATTCAAGTGGTTCTACAAAAACATATTTTGCTTCTTGAGGATGTTTGTAGATAAAACTCTCCACAAACATCGCAATTTCTTTCAATATCACTTCATTCAGTGGAGTAATTTCCAGGGTTCTGGTCCCATATCCAGCAGCAGTCCACTGTGCAGACCTTGTCAGAGCCACCCCCATGCTCAGTCAATGCTCAGATCTGAGCTCACCACACACCCTGCATCAGAGTGGAAGGAGTTAGAAACACAGGATGGCAATCACCTTTTTCCTGGAACCGTTCTCACTTTCAAGCCTTTAAGCCATCCAACACATATTCTGCTTCTTAATCTTAGTGGTCAATTTTTTTTAATCATCAAATTGCTCCTTAATGCAACAGAAATATTCATTTTTACTGGGCTAGCTCTAAGTAAAACTGACAGGCACTTGGATTTTCTAGTATCTATTTGCCCTAAGCAAATAACTTTCTCATTTCCCTGGGCCCCAGAAAGAAAAGCTCAAATAACTGGGCAGAAAACAGAAACAGAAAACTCCCAACAGTGGAAGGAAGAGCTGGGGGAAGATGGCATCAAGGCCTTTGGTCCAACAGGTTTGCTGGAGCCAAAGGCTCTTCTGGGCTGGGCAGTGCATAATTTAGAACCATGCTGTCAAACTGAACTCTGTTATTCTGACTTTCTTTAAAAAGAGAACATTATCTGCAACATTGAGTAAAAGCCGAGTTAGCAAGCAAGTTCTCACTGTGAACATTTAAGGCCTTTTTTTCCCTGATAGTCTATATTTGTTTGATTTTTCACTAATAGGATCATGAAAGGCTTCCTTCCAGAATATTAGAATGGTGATAAAGTTAAATATAGAATAGAATTAGCTTTCCCCCATTATTACTAAAGCTCCGAAGTACCAGGACCCTTCGGAAATGACTTGGGGATTTTGGGTTTTGTACTGCACTAAATCTAGTAATAGGATATCTAGATCAGTGGCTCTCAATGAGGCAATACTCATAACTCAGAAGTATTATTAAGGATATTTCATTATCAAAATGATAGGAAGGGGACATCATTGGGATTTAGTAATGAGGACCAAGAATGTCAGACATCAGGGCACCCGGGTGGCTCAGTGGTTGAGTCTGCCTTTGGCTCAGGGTGTGATCCTGGGGTCCCAGGAGCGGGTCCTGGGATTGAGTCCCGCATCAGGCTCCCCACAGGGAGCCTGCTTCTCTCTCTGCCTATGTCTCTGCCTCTCTCTGTCTCTCATAAATAAATAAATAAACTCTTAAAAAATAATGTCTGATGTCCTGCAATGTGCACAACAGTCCCCAGACAGAATTATACTACACTCTTTAGGCATCTGGTGGGCGAAAAACTTCAGATAAGTAATACCTGCGCTAAGAATCTAACTCCACTTTACAATCACAAAGTAATTTTTCCACAGTTTTGACATACACTGAATTTTCCAGGATTGCAACTATCATGTAAGTCGAAGGAAGGTTGTATATATTCTGTCTTATATGGAAGTCTACCAAGAGCTCAGTATTTTGGAAAATCACACCATTGATGGCCATGCTGGTCACACAATTTAAGTTTCAATGATGTGTTTACATCAGCCTGCATTTGGAGCTACTGCATTCACAGTATATAATTCTATGTAAGGCTGGAGCACCTGACTACTTCACTACATATTCTAGTGTAGTGGTACCTGAGCATTTACATACTATTACTGTATTGCAATTATTTACCTTTTGATTTTCCTTTATTTTACAGTTAGGGGACATCATTGGGATTTAGTGATGAGGACCAAGAATGTCAGACATCAGGGCACCTGGGTGGCTCAGTGGTTGAGTGTCTGCCTTTGGGCTCAGGGTATGATCCTGGGGTCCCAGGAAGTAGCCAATATCATTTTGATAATGAAATATGGTTAATAATACTTCTGAGTTATGAGTACTGCCTCACTGAGAGCCACTGATCTAGATATCCTATCTACATTTAAAGATATCCTATCCTACATTTAAACTATGCACACATGTAGAATTACTACCTAGGATTTTGATTTTGGAGTAGCAAAGAAGGCATTACAAAATATTTGTTATAAAAAATGATAGTTCTCAGGGCTAAGAATGGCTGATATATGTGTACATAAATAGGTATATATATTTTTATATCTGTGTATATACTTATATATACAAATACATACAATTATAAAATATATACAATTAGGGTACAGATTTTTTCGTGTGCATTTATTTTAGTATTCTAGTAGTTTGTTTCTATTGCTTGATTCCAAACATGTAAGCCTGTACTGATGCTTACATCAGTAACACTGTTGAGTTTGCCAGTATTAAGAGAGTAAGTGCAAGCTAAGAATAAGTGCAAACAGCTTTATCACATATAGAAAGTCTTATGTGCACAATTTATTTTTAATCTTAAGCATACCACTTGTTTCAGTGGTCTTATAAAACTACAACATGTGTATCATTTCCTTCTTGTACTTTTTAAAAGGAAAATGTGGACATACATAGATTATATAAGACTGTAGCAGCAGTCAACACCCCATACAGCAACTTCCTGAAAGACACTTTAAAAAGAGCTAAGAAATGCAAAAAGGTCTTCATCATGATAAATGTCTATACAAAAATAACACGTTTGTATCTCTTCAAATTGTTTTTCTAAATCTGGAAAGGCAGGAGCTGCAACAATGAACAGGCTTGATTTGAGGTCTAAGAAAATTTCAGGAGGGTCTGGGACAACCCAGAAGGCAAAAAATATTATTAGGGGGGAAAAGTGTATCAAAATCTTGAACAAGATAGGTAGAAAAAGCCTTTAAAAATGAGAGTGAGAGCAGAGAGAGAAAGAAAGAGGGACAGCCTGGGCGGCTCAGCTGTTGAGCGTCTGCCTTTGGCTCAGGGCATGATCCTGGGTCTGGAATCGAATCCTGCATCCAGTTCCTTGTGAGGAGCCTGCCTCTCTCTGTGTCTCTCATGAATAACATCTTTTTTTTAAAAAAAAGAGAGACGGACAGAGAAAGAGAAAGAAGTACTTTGTAGGCGTAAGTGAATAAATTACAAAAAGAAAACAGTGTAATCTAAAGCTTTTCATGTTAAGTCTAGGACATTTCTAATAGCCTCATTTAGCAGGAGAACCGTATTTATTCCACTAGTCCCAGGGGTGTTAAAAAAAAAAAAAAAAGGTCTGTGTAACTCAGGTAAAAATACAAAACTAAATTTTTTTTTTTTTAATCAAAACAGGCTGTTCCCCAGTTTCTACCCACTGCCAATCCAGGAGTCCTTTTGGCCTAAGAACCACAGTTACAACGAATACACATGAATATGTAGTAAGTATCTTTGAATTAAGGTGCGACTGTTGAAAAGTTTAATGATTAAATGGAGAAAAGTTTCTGTGCACGTGTTCTCATAAATGGAAAATCATTTATATTCATTTTGTCTATTATTCTACTCATTTTCTGTCCGAATCAAATCACTGTAACACAGCTTGTTTTTCTTTTTTAAGGATTAGCTGCAAGCTTCCCGTAGCATTAAAAAAAATGAAACCCGTCCGTGAATAATTTCTGTAACGCTTGAGCAGAAACAGAGCTAAGGGAAGGTGAGCATCCACGCTGAGATCTAGAAATGTGGCTGGTAACACAGATTGGGAGTCGGCGCATACACGTGCCGTTCTGGGAATGATGAAGCTACAGAAAAATCAGAATTTCAGAACTGGCATGTGCAGGGCCCTGAATCCACGTACACTTAAAGCCTGCGTGAAAACACCGAGCAGACGGCGACAGGCGTTAGTTAGAGCCGGAGCTCAGTCTGTAGGGGTGAGGGGGCAGGGGGCGCCGGCAGGAAGGCGCAGGGAGGAGGACGGTAGGTGGAAGGAGGGCGAGCTGCAGGGGCGGAGGGTAGGAGGACGGGGAGGCGCCGGGAGTCGCCTGAGCCGCGGAGAGGGGCTCGGCTCGGGAGCCGAGGAGCAGGAGGCGCCCGGGCAGGGGGTCTGCGGGGAGGGGAGGGGAGGGAGAGGGCCGGGACAGGGCGGGCCGCGGCCCGAGGAGACGAGGGGAGCGGGCGAGAGAGGCCCCCATTGCTCGAACCCCGCCGCGTTAGGCTGCAAGGACCCCTGCGCGGGGCGGGCGGGAGCGGCGGGGCCCGGCGCGGAGAGGCGGCGGCGAGTCCCCGGCGGCCGCCCTGCGCCCAACGGCCGCACTCACCTGCAGCGCCCCGCTCCGCGTCCGCACTGCGCCCAGCGCCCCGCGCCCCGCGCCGCCAGCCGCGCGCCCGCCAGTTACTAGGGCGCGCGGTAAACACTCAACGCCCCGCCGCGCGGAGGGTCGCCGCCCCGCGGAGGGGAGGCCCGAGCCCGCCCCCGCCCCCGCCCCCCCCCGCCCCCCCCGTCTCCCCCCCTCCCGTCTCTTAAGAATCAATAAACAAAAACTTAAAAAAAAAATAACACACTAAAAGAGATCATTGTCTTTTCAAATGCCCTAATCTCAAAAGATCAAAAGGCCCAAAGGAAAACAGTTAAAGATGGTTCCATCAAACGAGCAAAATAAAGCACCACAACCAACCCTTAAGAAATGAAGATCTATGAATTACCTGAGAAGTAATTTAAAATAATAATTCTAAAGATGCTCTACTAAAGATGCTAAAAGACAACACAAAAGATACCTAAATGAAATCAGGGAAATAATGCATGAACAAAATAAGAATATTGACACAAAAACACTTTTTAAAAAAGGTAAATAAACTTTGTAGCTGAAGAATACAATGATTAAACTGAAAAATGCACTAAACAGATTCAACTTCAGATTTGATCAAGCAAAAAAAAAAAAAAAAAAAGATTTGATCAAGCAGAAGAAAGAATCAGCAAACTAGAAAACATCATGTGAAATTACTGAGTCACAGGAATGGAAAAAAAAAAAGGAATGATGGAAAGTAAAGAGAGTCTATGGGCTATACAGGACACTACAAAAAGTCTATCTATGCATTATGGGAGACCCAGGAAAAGTAGGAAAGAGATAGAGAGCCTATTTAAAGAAATAGTGGCTGAAATTTTTCCAAATTTGAGGCAAAAAAATGGATATATAAATTCAAGAAGCTGAATGAACTCCAATTAGGGTAAATGCAAAGAGACCAACACTGAAACACATTATAATGAAACTGAAAAGCTGTGCTCACTTCAGCACCACATATAGTAAACTGAAAAGTTACAGGAAAAAAGCAATCTTGAATGTAGCATGAGAAAATGGACTCCTCATGTAAATGAGAACCTCTGTTGATTCAAAGCCAATGTCTCTGCAGATATTTTGCAGGTCAGAGGGCAGCAGTATGGTATATTCAATATGCTGAAAGAAAAGAACTACCAAGAATACTGTATCTATAAAGTCATCCTTTAAAGATGAAGACAGGGATCCCTGGGTGGCGCAGCGGTTTGGCGCCTGCCTTTGGCCCAGGGCGCGATCCTGGAGACGCGGGATCGAATCCCACATCGGGTTCCCGGTGCATGGAGCCTGCTTCTCCCTCGGCCTATGTCTCTGCCTCTCTCTCTCTCTCTCTCTCTCTCTCTCTCTCTCTGTGACTATCATAAATAAAAAAAAAATTAAAATAAAATAAAAAAAAAACAGGCAAAACTATAAAAAAAATAATAAAATAAAAAAAATAAAGATGAAGACATTAAGACTTTCCCAGCCAGATAAAAGCTGATGGAGTCAATCACCACTGGACATGCCACACAAAAAATACTAAAGGATTGCCCTTGGAGATGAAACAAAGGACCCTAGACAACACAAAACCATAGAAAATATAAAGCTCTCCAGTAAAGGTAAATACTTAGGCCAAAAACAGAACCCTAACGTTGGTGCATAAATCATTTTTCATTCTTTTATAGGATTTAAAAGGAAAAAGCATTAAAGTATAAATCTATGTTAACAGACACACAATATGAAAAGGCACAATTTGTGACATCACTAACAAAGCAGGGAAGGTGGAGGGACAGAGACATAAAGGAGTAGAGTTTTTGTATGCAACTAAAGCCATCAGGTTAAAATAAACTGAAATCATGAAGATATTTTATGTAATACCCAGAGAAACCACAAAAAAAAAAAAAACTGTAGAAAATACACAAAAGGTAATTAAAAGGGCATGTGTCCAAAAAAAACTCACTAAAACACAAAGAAAAGGCAGTAGTAAAAGAAAAGAGGGACAAAAAACTTACAAGACATACAGAAAACAATTAAGAAAATGGGAATAAAATACCATCCTTATCAGTAATTACTTTTTCTTAAAGATTTTATTTATTTATTCAGGAGAGACACAGAGAGGCAGAGACATAGGCAGAGGGAGAAGCAGACTCCTCGCAGGAAGCCTAATGTGGGACTCGATCCCAGAACTCCAGGATCATGCCCTGAGCCAAAGGCAGATGCTCAACCGCTGAGCCACCCAGGCGTCGCTATCAGTAATTACTTTAAATGTAAATGGATTAAACTCCCTAATCAAAAGACAGAGTGGCTGAATGGATTTAAAAAAACAAGTCTCATTCATTTGGGGAATATAAAAAATAGTGAAAGGGAATAAAGGGGAAAGGAGAGAAAATGAGTGGGAAATATCAGTGAGGGTACAGGACATGGGAGACACCTAACTCTGGGAAACGAACAAGGGGTGGTAGAAAGGCAGGTTGGGCGGGAGGGTGGGATTACTGGGTGACAGGCACTAAGGGGGGCACTTGATGGCATGAGCACTGGGTGTTATGCCATATATATATATATATATATATATAGGCAAATCAAACTCCAATAAAAAAACATACAAAAAAAAAAAAAAAAGACCAACCACATGCTGTCTACTAGATACAAACTTTAGATCTAATGATACACATAAGCTGAAAATGAAAAGATGGAAAAAAGATATCCCATGAAAATGTTAACCAAAAGAGAGCAGGGTGGCCATACTAATAGACAAAAGAGATGAAGTCAAAAACTAACAAAACACAAAATAGGACATTATATAATGATAAAAGGGTCAATTCACCAAGAAGCTTTGACAATTATAAATATGTAAACACCTGACATCAGAACTCCTAAATTTTTGAAGCAAACACTGGCATCAACACAGTAAGAGAAGACTTCAATGTCATTCATTCAAAAGAAAGAACCACCAAACAAAAATCAATGAGATAACAGAGGACTTGAACAATACTGTAGACTAAATGCACCAAACAATCATACATGGAGGACTCTATGCAACAACAAGAAAATGCACATTTTTCTCAAGCACACACAGAACATTTTCCAGGACAGACCACATGTTAGACCACAAAACAAGTCTTAACAAATTTAAGAAGTCTGAACTCACACCAAGTATCTTTTCTGACCTCAATGGAATGAAACCAGAAATGAAAAACAGAAGGAAAAATAAAAATCCACAAATATGTGGAAATTAAGCAACACAGATTTAAACAACCAGTGAGCCAAAGAATAAATCACAAGGGAAATTAGAAAATATCTTCAGGCAAATAAAAATGAAAACACAATGTATCAAATCTTATATAACGAAAGCAGTGCTAAGAGTGAGGTTTATAGCTATAAACACTTACATTTAAAAAAAAGAGAGAGAGAGAGAAATCTAAAATCAGTAACCCAACTTTATAACTCAAGGAACTACAAAAAGAACAATGTTAGCAAAGAAAGGAAATTATTAGAGCAAAGATATAACAGAAAAAATTAATGAAACAAAAGTTGTTTTCAAAAGATCAACAAAATTAATAAACCCTTAGCTAGGCTAAGAATAAAAGATGACTCAAATAACTAAAATCAGAAATGAAAAAGGAGACATAACAACTGATGTCACAGAAATTAAAAGGACCATAATAGACTCTTAACAACCATACACCAATAAGTTTGATAACGTAGAATGGATAAATCCCTAGAAATAAACAACCTACAAAGTCAATGGCTTAAATTTAAAATCTGAACAGACCAATATCCAATAAGGATATGAAACAGTAATCAAAAACCTCCAGCATATTAAAGCCCAGGGCCACATGACTTCATGAGAGCATTCTACTAACCATGTAGAGAATTAACACCAAAACTCATCAAATTCTTCCCCAAATTTGAAGAGCAAGGAATACTTCCAAGCTCATTCTGAGGCCAACATTCCTCTGATAGCAAAGCAAAACAAGATACTACAAGAAAACTATAGACCAATATGCCTGAAGAACAGTAATTTTAAAATCCTTTTAAAATACTAGCAAACTGAGTTGAATGGCACATTTAAAGGATTACACACCATTACCAAGTTGAATTTATCCTACGGATGTAAGGATGGTTCATCATACAAAATGTGATATATCATGTTATCTGAATGAAGAACAAAACCACATGATCATCTCAATCCATTTGACTAATTAAATACCTTTCACAATTAAAGCAATAAACTAGCAATAGAAGGAAACTATCTCAATATATAAAGGCCATATATAAAAAGTTCACAGCTAACATCATACTCCATGCTAAAAGACTGAAAGCTTTTCCTCGAAGATGAACAAAGTATTGATGTTCACCCTCACTACCGCTATTCAAGAGAGCACTAGAAGTAAAAATTTCTTTGCAATTTGGCAAGAAATAAATTAGGAAAGAAGAAGTTATCTCTGCTCACAGGTAACACTACATGATCTTATATGCACAAAGCCCAAAAGATTACACATACACACACACACCCAAATTATTAGACTACTAAACAAATTCAGCAAACTTGCAGGATACAAAATCACCACAAAATAAAATAACTGAGTTTTCAAACACAAACCACAAACAAAAGGACAATAAGAAAACAATCGCATTGACAAAAGTGTCAAAAAGAATAAGAGACTTAAGAATAAACTCAACTAACAAAGTAAAAGACCCATAGAGTGAAAAACTGCAAAACACTGCTGAAAAAAATTAAAGATGCAAATAAAATTGTTAAAATGTCCATTGCACCCAAAGCAATCAACAGATTCATTATAACTCTTATCAAAAATCCTATTTTTGGCAGAAACAGAAAAACTGCCCTAAAATGGGATCTCAAGAAACTCTGAAAACCCAAAACAATATTGAAAAAGAAGAAAAAAGTTTGAGACTTCACAGTTCCTGATATCAAATCATATTATGAAGCTTCAGTAATCAAAACACAGATAGACTGGCATAAAGACAGACATACAGACCAACGAAACAGAATAGAGAACCCAGGAAAAATACTCTCTGGCATATAATCTCAAAAACACTCTCAGGGGGATCCCTGGGTGGCGCAGTGGTTTGGTGCCTGCCTTTGGCCCAGGGTGCGATCCTGGAGACCCAGGATCGAATCCCACGTCGGGCTCCCGGTGCATGGAGCCTGCTTCTCCCTCTGCCTGTGTCTCTGCTTCTCTCTCTCTCTCTCTCTCTGTGTGACTATCATAAAAAAAATAAAAATAAAAATAAAAAAACACTCTCAGGATGAATGATCTTCAACCAAGGTGCCAGAACTACTCAATAGGGAAAGGACAATCACTTCAACAAGTGGTGTTGGCAAAACTGAATATTCACATGCAAAAGAGTTATGTTGGATCCTTACCATATACTGTATACAAAAATTAACATGAAATAAGACCTGTAAAACTCTTAACAAGAAAACAGGTTTCCCTGCTCACATGTAAGCTTCAAGACATTGAATTTGGGAATGATTTCTTGGATATGAAACCAAAAGCAGAGGCAACAAATAAAAATAAATAGGACTACATAAAATCTTTGAAAACTTCTGGGAAATAAAGTAAGCAATCAACAGAGTGAAAAGACAACCTACAGAATGGAAGAAAATATTTGCATATCATATATCTGATAAGGGGTTAATATCCAGAATATGTAAAGAGCTCCTACAACTCAACAAAAATACATGAGCAAAGAACTTGAACAGACATTTCTCCAATGAGCACATGAAAAGACGTTCAATATCATTAATCATTAAAGAAAGTACAAATAAAATTACAAAGAGGTATCACCTTATAGCCACTATCTAAAAACAAAATAAAACACAAAAAATAACAACTGCTGGCAATAATGTAAAGAAACTGGAACTTTGTGCCCTGTTGGTGAGAATCTACAGTGGTCCAGCCACTATGGAAAACAGTATGAAAGTTCCTCGAAAATTAAAAATGAAATTGCCATGTGACCCTGAACAATTCCACTTTGGCTTATATACCCAAAAGAATTGAAAGTAGGAGCTCAAAGAGATATTTGCAAATTCACATTCATTGCAGCATTATTCACAATAGCCAAGAGGTTAAAGCAAATCAAATGTCCATCAATAGATGAATAAACAAAATGTGGTTTATACACACACACAGACACACACAAACAATGGAATATCATTCACCTTAAAAAAAAGGAGGAGATCCTGTCACATGCTATAACATGAGTGAAACTTGAGAATATTACACTAAGTGAAATAAGCCAGTCAGAAAAAGAAAACTGTGTAGCTGTATTTTTATAAGGTATCAAAAGTAGCCAAACTCACAGAAACAGAAAATAGAATGGTGGTTGCCAAGGGTGAGGAGGGCAGGAGAAACGGGGAGTTGTTTGATGTGTACAGAGTTTCAGTTTTGCCATATTAAAAAAAAAGTTCTGGAGATCTGTTACACAACAATATGAATATACTTAATACTACTGAACTGAATGCTTAACAGTGGCCACTATGGTAAATTCTATGTTACACACTTTACAATTAAAAACATGAGTGTGACACTCAAAGACAGACTAAGGAAGAAATGAAATTACTACAAATTAAACAGTAGCCAGGGGCAGCCCGGGTGGCTCAGCAGTTTAGCGCCGTCTTCAGCCCAGGTTGTGATCCTGGGGACAAGGGATCGAGTCCCACATTGGGCTCCCTGCATGGAGCCTGCTTCTCCCTCTGCCTGTGTCTCTGTCTCTCTATGTCTCTCTCATGAATGAATAAATAAAATATTTTTAAAAAATTAACAGTAGCCAGGATAGTGGCCCAATAATCCCGAGATTATTATAAGAGATAGGAAAGCTTATTTCTATCAACAAGCAAACTGATTTAAGCAACATTTGCAAATACAAGCCAGCCTGCATTGTAGAGCACGCGTGGCAGTCTTGGAACTCAAGACTCAAACATAAATCACCGTTGTAATTAGGGGCGCCTGGGTGGCTCAGCTGGTGCAGTGTCTGCCTTCTGCTCAGGTCACGATTTCAGGGTCCAGAGATGGAGCCCCAGTGCGGGCTCCCTGCTCAGCGAGGACCCTGCTTCTCCCTCTGCCCCTTACTCAGCTCATGCTCATGTGCACACGTTTGCTCCCTTCTCTCTCTCTCCCTCTCTCTCTCTCTCAAATAAATAAAATCTGTAAGAAAAAATTATTGGTGTAGTTAAATGCACACTTTTCTGGGAAGAGATACTAACACCAGGGGATTACACTATAAATTAGGGGTACAGTAAATGGTTTTAACCATCACTATCAATTATAACTGACAACCCAACTGCTACACCAAAGTAGATAATGTAGTAAATTTCATGACACTCATTTACTTTGGAAAATTTTCGAACTGTGGTTAAACAGTGGTGCAACCCCACAATATTTCTGTGCCTTCTCCTCTTCCAGGCACCTGGGAAGAGAACGGCACTTCCCCACCTCCTTGAAGTAAGTTTGGGTCTTATGACTTGCCCTGACCCATAAAAAGAAAGCATCAGGTTTGTCCCTCCCGGGAAGACGCGTTTAAGAGAATCTTACATCTCTTTCCCAAGCTGTCCAATGTTCAAGGGAATGGCACCTCCACCAGCACAATCCTGACAGAGAGGACATGGAGCTGAGCACCCCACCAGTGTGCAATGGACAGAGAGCATGAGCCAGAAATGAACATTTATTCTTGGAATTGTTTGCTGCCAAAGCACAACCTAACCCATCCTGACATACCAGCCATTTGCAAAAATCAATGGTATACTTTGTAAATAATAGGAATCATTTAGTCTAAGTATTTATATTACTATTTACTAGGTACTAATTAATATTGTGTGGTTCAACCCAGTAGTGCCTAAAAATAGAGTCCACTAAAAACATCTGCAAGGAATCTGGGTATTTATAAACATGATTTCATGTGTTTATTCACTTGACAACACAGAAATCTGCAAATCGTCTAGTTTTGTCAGTTTCTCAGGCCCTAATACATGGCTATAAAAAATACAAGCTTTCTAAAAATCAGTTGTTTGTTAAATATTATTTATAATATCAAAGTTAATTGTTATTTTCTAACTAGAGACAGCACTAAAGAGGTAAACTAAATGTCACACACAGTGATTGTTAATGCATATTTATATACATGTTTTTTTAAAGCTATCACACATAGTGATGAAAGAAAACATGCAATTCAAAAGCACTGGCCATGGATAATATAAACAACTTTCTACTAAGTTAGGTTTTCATCCATGGTGGTCTGTCTTTACACGCTTAAAGGAAATTCTCACTTTCTGCCATATGAGGGGATGTTCATAACATACTCATCAACGACAATGGTTTCCAAAGGTGAAAATAAAAGGGAGTAAGTCCCTTAAAGAACCTATTCTTATACAGAAAATAGTGAATACGGTATTTTTTTTTTAAATTTTTATTTATTTATGATAGTCACAGAGAGAGAGAGAGAGAGAGAGAGGCAGAGACATAGGCAGAGGGAGAAGCAGGCTCCATGCACCGGGAGCCTGATGTGGGATTCGATCCCGGGTCTCCAGGATCGCGCCCTGGGCCAAAGGCAGGCGCCAAACCGCTGCGCCACCCAGGGATCCCAGTGAATACTGTATTAACTAAAAGGGAATCTGTTCTCAGACTTGGAGTCTATTATAACCCAAGGGTACTTTTAACAGTATTTCATTGCCATATATCTTTTAAAGCTAGCTTCTCCAACTATGTCAATACTTCAACGTCATTAATATTAGTTCCTGGAATCTACTGACCACACTTTGTCAATCTGTAATTTGCATATCACCACTCTGAAATGGATTATTTTCATTTCCAGAGTGAAACAAATGAATGGAAAGGGGAAAAAGTTACCATTTCCAAAGTTTCCTGTGAAGATGGAACAAAAATTAAGTTGCCAAGACAAGTACCATGCCAGTCATTGTTCAAAACCATGGGAAATGTTTACATAAGAGTGTTTCGCAGAATTCTGCAAAGGCTCTGAGTGGATTCACAGACACGCTGTCTTATACTCACACACTCTGGAAAGATACAACGTGATAGAGAGAAAACTTACTTTATGGTTAATTTAGGTGAAGAAATTTTAGGATTAGAAGAATGTGACTGAGAATGAAACTAGACCACTCTCTTGCACCATACACAAAGATAAACTCAAAATGGATGAAAGATCTAAATGTGAGACAAGATTCCATCAAAATCTTAGAGAAGAACACAGGCAACACTCTTTTTGAACTTGGCCACGTAACTTCTTGCAAGATACATCCACGAAGGCAAGAGAAACAAAAGCAAAAATGAACTATTGGGACTTCATCAAGATAAGAAGCTTTTGCACAGCAAAGGATACAGTCAACAAAACTCAAAGACAACCTACAGAATGGGAGAAGATATTTGCAAATGACGTATCAGATAAAGGGCTAGTTTCCAAGATCTATAAAGAACTTATTAAACTCAACATCAAAGAAACAAACAATCCAATCATGAAATGGGCAAAAGACATGAACAGAAATTTTACAGAGGAAGACCTAGACATGGCCAACATGCACATGAGAAAATGCTCTGCATCACTTGCCATCAGGGAAATACGAATCAAAACCACAATGAGATACCACCTGACACCAGTGAGAATGGGGAACATTAACAAGATAGGAAACAACAAATGTTGGAGAGGATGTGGAGAAAGGGGAACCCTCTTACACTGTTGGTGGGAATGTGAACTGGTGCAGCCACTCTGGAAAATGGTGTGGAGGTTCCTCAAACAGTTAAAAATAGACCTGCCCTACGACCCAGCAATTGCACTGCTGGGGATTTACCCCAAAGATACAGATGCAATGAAACGCCGGGACACCTGCACCCCGATGTTTCTAGCAGCAATGTCCACAATAGCCAAACTGTGGAAGGAGCCTCGGTGTCCATTGACAGATGAATGGATAAAGAAGATGTGGTTTATGTATACAATGGAATATTACTCAGCCATTAGAAATGACCAATACCCACCATTTGCTTCGATGTGGATGGAACTGGAGGGTATTATGCTGTGTGAAATAAGTCAATTGGAGAAGGACAAACATTATATGGTCTCATTCATTTGGGGAATATAAAAAATAGTGAAAGGGAATAAAGGGGAAAGGAGAAAAAAATGAGTGGGAAATATCAGAAAGGGAGACAGACCATGAGAGACTCCTAACTCTGGGAAACGAACTAGGGGTGGTGGAAGTAGAGGTGGGGGGGGGGTGACTGGGTGACGGGCACTGAGGGGGGCACTTGATGGGATGAGCACTGGGTGTTATTCTATATGTTGGCAAATTGAACACCAATAAAAAATAAATTTATTAAAAAAAAAGAATGTGACTGAAAAGTCTGAAACACAAAAACAAACAAAAAACCGCCAAGGTGTGCAGGGACAGAAAAGAGGAGATACCATATGGAAGCCAGGAAAAAAAAAAAAAAAAAAAAAGGAAGCCAAGAGTCAGTCACTCCCTATTCACACATTCTTGGGAGAAGACAGGCCCACACACAAGGAAGGACAAAGACACACTCTGTGCACATGGATGCCACTCAAAATTAGAGAAAATTAGAAAAATTAGAGGCCTGCTCACACAGGCCTTTCCCCAAATGGCATCTTAGTGGGGTCCCCTGGTCTCCCTTCCTAAAATCTCCACACAGCCCCTCAGCCACTTGAGGTTTCTTGGTGCTTATCACAACCTGTGATGGATACATCATTTGTCTTGTCTATGGTTCAGTCTTTCCTAGTCAAATACCAGCCACAAGGGGGCAAAGACATTTATCTATGTCACTCACTGCTGAATTCCAACTGTCTTAGCACAGGGCTTGCCACAGTAGGTGGCTCCGTAAATATTCGCTGAATGAAGAATGAATGTGTGAACACTGGAATCTCTACCAATTTTAGCTATAATAATATCGCAGCATTGCTTATCACCATTGTGTTTGGAAAATTTCTACTATACAACTATAATTATCTCAAGTCATATATTCAATTAACTAAGATAGGTAAAAGACTTCAAATTAGTTCATAAAAGCCTAGTCATTGAATATAGCAATACAGAGGTGTCTGGGTGGCTGACTTGATTAAGCATCCAACTCTTGATCTTGGCTCAGGTCATGGTCTTTGGGTCATGAGATTGAGCCCCATGTTGGGCTCTGGACTCAGTGTGGAATCTGCTTGAGATTCTCTCTCCTCCTTCTACCCCTCTCCTCTCTCTCTCTCTCTCTAACAAATGTTGGGAAAATAAAGAAAATACTAATATAAACATAGAGGTTCCTATCTTCTGAATATTTAGGATCTAATTCCCAAACAATCCAAGGTTACAGGAATATAGACATTATGATATTCACCAATAAACTGACAATGTTCATACCAGCCCTCATTTAAACATTTCTTCCCACCTAATACATGCCCTCTATGCTGTCATTAGTTTTTACCTTGGATGCCATTAACATGACTGCAAAAATACAGGACTTCACAGGGCTGATGAAAATGATGACGAAGTGATGCTGGTGGTAAACAAGCCTCTGAAAGAGGTCTGCTAGTCAGCAACTGAGAAAAATGTAACATATCTGACAAAACTCCCCACTTTGAAAGGGAACAATCTGAATACCGAACTTTAAAAATGAACAAAAACCAAATACTACTGGAGAAACTAAAGTCTTCAAATATTTTTGTTAAACTGCCCTTTTAACTGGAAAAGTCAAAGTGCTATTATAAAATGTTGGCAGCAATATTATGCCAACAAAGGAAAATTCAGCAGGATACAATGCATCCATGCTAAGAATTAGCAGTTACAACTGTAACCTACAATATTCTTAATTACATTTCAAATGTGGTCACATTTTATATTTCCTGTTCCTACATAAAGTTCTGTTCACTTCCCCCACCATTTTCTTGCTCTTTTCGTACCTGTTTAATGCAGATTAATTGTAACTGGCCTTTTCCTACTATGTATTATTACTAGATAAATGGACCACAGAATAACAACATCAACAGAGAAAGCTAACAGGGTTCCGACCTTCACTGAGAGTGAATCTAGCTATGCCAGAAGTGGAACTGAAAATGCATTTATTTCACAAAAACAACCAAAAAAAATAATAAGCCACCCAAACAGTGTCAGAATACAAAGTACAATAATAAGAATTAGGTTTTCTTTATCCTGAGAGCTAATTTCCCCCACCTCCAGGGCTTTGTCATTTAAGAAATTCCGTTATAAAGTGTCATGAAGCCACCAAATTTCTCCAATAATTTTTAAATTAAGGACATCGACCTTTTGCCAATAAACTGTTTCCAGAGAAAGCACAAACTAACGCTTTCTAGGATAAAAACTGATAGCCACTAAAAATAGAGATGAAAACAAAATAGACTATACAGGACAACTGGATTCCTACATGCACAAGAATGTAGATTCTTAGATCCCTATCTCACACCATACACAAAAAATTAGCTCAAATTTTAAATCAAGGGGTAAATCCTCATAACCTTGGGTTTGCAAAGAGATTCTTAGATATGCTACCAAGAGCATAAGCAGCACAAGATAAAATGGACACTGATCTTTATAGAAATTAGAACTTTTGTACAAAGGATACTATCAGACAAGTGAAATGATAGCCTACACAAGGGGAAAAAATATTTGCAAGGCGAAAATATGATAAGGGTTTAATATCTAAAATATATAAAAAATGCCAAACTCAACAACAAAAAGGCAATCAGATCGCCAAAGACTACCTGAAAACATGCTCAACATCATTAGTCATTAGGGAAATGCAAATCAAAACCACAATGAACTACCACTTCATGCCCACGAGAATGGCTATAATCAAAAATTACTCAGTGTAACAGGTAGTGATGAGGATATGGAGAAATTGGAACCCTCATATAATGCTGGTAGGAATGTAAAATGGTGCAGACTCCACGGAAAACACTTTGATGGTTCCTTCTCACAAGCCTAAACAGAATTACTATATAAGCAGGCATTTCAGCTGCTAAGTGTCTACCCAAAAGAACCGCAATCGGGACTCAAAACAGATAGTTGTACAGCAATGTCCATTGCAGCACCATTCACAATAGCCAAAAGGTGGACACATGCAAGTGTCCATCAACAGACAAATGGACAAACAACATGCAGTGTATACACATAGTGCAATGTCATTCAACCATGAAAGAGAAGGAGATTCTGATACATGCTACAACATGGACAAACCTTGAAAGCATTGCATGGAGTGGTATAGTTACAAAAGGGCAAGTACTGTATAGTTCCACTTATGTGAACTATGTAAAACAGTTAAAATATAGAGACAAAGCGTAGAATGGTGGTTGCCGGAGCTGGGGGTGGGCAACAAGGGAAGGTAGCGCTTAACAGCCACAGAGTTTCTGTGTAGAGTGATGAGAAGGTTTTGGAAATAGAGAGTGGGGACGTTTGCACGACATTCTGAATATACCTAATGCCATTACATTGTACGTTAACATGGTAAAAATGGCAAATTTTATACATGTATCTTACCTTAAAGAAAAACTGAAAAATAAAAGCCAACTACATGTACATTATGAAACATTGTACTCCTTACAGCTAAAAGAGAAATCACACCACTGCCATTAAGATTATACAATGAGTCTCAAAATGAAAGACAAAAACTACATAATGAATGAAAATTATTGGCAGAATTCCTGTATGAGAGGACTGTTGCACATACAAAGTTCTGTACAATGCCATGAGACACAACATATTCAGCAACTTGTTTACATGGCATTTCTGTAAAGACTAAGATAATAATCACAATAAGATGATATATTAAACCTTTTTAAATGAAGTTTATTTTTATCTATTTTTAATTCTTTTTCCCTTATTTTTTGTATATTTGTTATTGGGCTTCGATTGGCCAACATATACTACAACACCCGATGCTCATCCCGTCAAGTGCCCCCCTCAGTGCCAGTCACCCTGTCACCCCAACCCCGGCCGACCTCCCCTTCCACCACCCCTTGTTCGTTTCCCAGAGTTAGGTGTCTCTTATGTGCTGTCACCCTCACTGATATTTCCCACTCATTTTCTTTCCTGTCCCCTTGAATCCCTTTCACTAGTTTTTATATTCCCCGAATGAATGAGACCATATGATGTTTGTCCCTCTCCGACTGACTTACTTCACTCAGAATAATATATTAAATCTAACAGACGACAGGGTAACAAATAGAGAATTTGCTTCTGTATCTCCCTCTAGATCTGGTCTAGTCTGATTCACCTGCTTCTTTTGTGTATAAATTTCTGTCACCAATTAACAGTATTTATTGAATACATACAGTACAGTACAGTCACTGCAGGAAAGTCTACTGCTATTACCCACTGTAATAAATAAAGCCATTCATTTGAAAAACTCAACAAAAGGAGAAATGACGGTTGGGCTTTTTGTAATAGCAAGAGTACGCAATGTAGCAGAGTCACTGGCTAACATGTAGTAAGTATGCTAGCAGATATTTACCTTACAAGAAAACTATTAATAGAACAGAAGTGAAAGCCCACCTCTAAGAGCTACTGTGAGAAATGCCACTAAGTGATTTTCCTGTTTAAAAATGAAAAATCCAGGGCAGCCCGGGTGGCTCTGCAGTTTAGCGCCAGCTTCGGTCCAGGGCCTGATCCTGGGGACCGGGGATCGAGTCCGACATCTGGCTCCCTGCTTGGAGTCTGCTTCACCCTCTGCCTGTGTCTCTGCCTCTCTCTCGCTGTGTGTGTGTCTCATGAATAAATAAAATCTTAAAAATTAAATAAAAATGAAATAAAAATGAAAACCCATTATTACATGAAGACGACTTTTTGCTTCATTCATAAATACTTGAGGAGCAGTAACAAGGACAAGAACAAGTGTCCTGGTTTAATTTAAGAATGAAGCTCTATGTACTGATCTCCCCCCAACAAAAGTTGTATCCAAATGCCAAATCACACGCTGCTTTCTGTTCACACAGAACAACTTGCGGTCAGCCACATACCTAATGAGCTTGATTTGCTATGGAAGAGAACTGTAAAAATAAAAACATGATCCATTCAAAACTCCAGAGTATACCTCATTTTGGAAGCCATTTGAAGAAAAAAGAGCAAGTTGAAGATGCTGATTTTCCATGATGAAATACACTCAACATCAAAAGGGAAAAATAATTCATGTTTTAAATGAAATATGAAAACAAAACATTTGTAGGACATTGGCAAGGCCAATAAAGTCCATTCTAGTTACTTCAAAGGGCTTCTGCAAGTGGCAATATTGCAGTGATATAGTCAAAACCTTTCTTCTTTCAAATCTACTGCTTTAAGAATGGAACTTCATGCTTTTGATGTTGGAAATAAAGGTTAACCAGGTTTCTTAAGATGAGCCTATGGTATAAACAATTTGAATGTTGGCCAAACATTTTTTTTCTTTTTTTTTTAATAAATTTATTTTTTATTGGTGCTCAATTTGCCACCATACAGAATAACACTCAGTGCTCATCCCATCAAGTAAGTGCCCCCATCAGTGCCCGCCACCCAGTTACCCCCACCTGCCACCCACCTCCCCTTCAACTACCCCTAGTTCGTTTCCCAGAGTTAGGAGTCTGTCATGTTCTGTCTCCCTTTCTGATATTTCCCACTCATTTTTTCTTTCCCCTTTAATCCCTTTCATTATTTTTTATATTCCCCAAATGAATGAGACCATAAAATGTTTGTCCTTCTCCGATGGACTTATTTCACACAGCATAATACCCTCCAGGTCCATCCACGTCGAAACAAATGATGGGTATTGGTCATTTCTAATGGCTGAGTAATATTCCATTGTATACATAAACCACATCTTCTTTACCCATTCATCTTTCGATGGACACCGAGGCTCCTTCCACAGTTTAGCTATTGTGGACACCGCTGCTAGAAACATCGAGGTGCAAGTGTCCTGGCGTTTCATTGCATTTGTATCTTTGGGATAAATCCCTAGCAGTGCAATTGCTGGGTCCTAGGGCAGGTCTATTTTTAACTCTTTGAGGAACCTCCACACAGTTTTCCAGGGTGGCTGCACCATTGCACATTCCTACCAACAGTGCAAGAGGGTTCCCTTTTCTCCGCATCCTCTCCAACTTTTGTGGTTTCCTGCCTTGTTAATCTTCCCCATTCTCACTGGTGTGAGGTGGTATCTCATTGTGGTTTTGATTTGTATTTCTCTGATGGCCAGTGATGCGGAGCATTTTCTCATGTGCTTCTTGGCCATGTCTGTGTCTTCCTCTGTGAGATTTCTGTTCATGTCTTTTGCCCATATCTTGATTGGATTGTTTGTTTCTTTGCTGTTGAGTTTAAGAAGTTCTTTACAGATCTTGGATACTAGGCCTTTAACTGAGAAGTCATTTGCCAATATCTTCTGCCATTCTGTAGTTGTCTTTTAGTTTTGTTGACTGTATCTTTTGCTGTGCAAAAGCTTCTTACCTTGATGAAGTCCCCATAGTTCATTTTTGCTTTTGTTTCTCTTGCCTTCATGGATGTATCTTGCAAGAAGTTACTGTGGCCAAGTTCGAAAAGGGAGTTGCCTATGTTTTCCTCTAGGATTTTGATGGATTCTTCTTTCACATTTAGATCTTTCATCATTTTATCTTTGTATATGGTGCAAGAGAGTGGTCTAGTTTCATTCTTCTGCATGTGGATGTCCAATTTTCCAGCACCATTTACTGAAGAGACTGTCTTTTTTCCAGTGGATAGTCTTTCCTCCTTTGTCAAATATTAGTTGACCATAAAGTTGAGGGTCCACTTCTGGATTCTCATTTCTGTTCCATTGATCTATGTGTCTGTTTTTGTGCCAGTACCACACTGTCTTGATGACCACGGCTTTGTAGTACAACCTGAAATCTGGCATTGTGATGCCCATGGCTATGGTTTTCTTCTTTAAGATTCCCCTGGCTAGGGATCCCTGGGTGGCGCAGCGGTTTGGCGCCTGCCTTTGGCCCAGGGCGCGATCCTGGAGACCCGGGATCGAATCCCACATAGGGCTCCCGGTGCATGGAGCCTGCTTCTCCCTCGGCCTGTGTCTCTGCCTCTCTCTCTCTCTCTGTGACTATCATAAATAAATAAAAATTGAAAAAAAAAAAAAAAAAAAAAAAAGATTCCCCTGGCTATTTGGGGTTTTTTCAGATTCCACACAAATCTTTTTTTTTTTTTTAATTTTTTTATTTATTATTTATGATAGTCACACAGAGAGAGAGAGAGAGAGAGGCGGAGACACAGGCAGAGGGAGGAGCAGGCTCCATGCCTCGGGAGCCCGATGTGGGATTCGATCCCGGGTCTCCAGGATCGCGCCCTGGGCCAAAGATAGGCGCCAAACCGCTGCGCCACCCAGGGATCCCACACACAAATCTTATAATAATTTGTTCCAACTCTCTGAAGAAGTCCATGGCATTTTGATAGGGATTGTATTAAACGTGTAAATTGGGATCCCTGGGTGGCGCAGCGGTTTAGCACCTGCCTTTGGCCCAGGGCGTGATCCTGGAGACCCGGGATCGGGCTCCCGGTGCATGGAGCCTGCTTCTCCCTCTGCCTGTGTCTTTGCCTCTCTCTCTCTCTCTCTGTGACTATCATAAGTAAATAAAAATTAAAAAATAAATAAAAATAAACGTGTAAATTGCCTTGGGTGATCACTGACATTTTCACAATATTAATTCTTCCAATCCTTGAGCATGGAGTATTTTTCCATCACTTTGTGTCTTCCTCACTTTCTTTCAGAAGTGTTCTGTAGTTTTTAGGGTATACATCCTTTACCTATTTGGTTAGGTTTATTCCTAGGCATCTTATGCTTTTGGGTGCAATTGTAAAAGGGATTGACTCCGTAATTTCTCTTTCTTCAGTCTCATTGTTAGTGTACAGAAATGCCACTGAATTCTGGGCATTGATTTTGTATCCTGCCACACTTGGGCCGAACATTTTTAAAAGAAGTAAACAGAACTTATTTAAAAGAAAAAAAGTTATGTATGTATTGAAGTCTTTAAAAGAGCCAGAGGAAAAAAACATGCTTTGAAAGATTACTTCAAATCAGAGATCCTGACAGCTGACCTCTAACTAGAAATTTTAGGAATAATCATTTCATCATCTTTCACTATACTGAAATATAAATAGATAGATGATAGATAGATAGATAGAGAGATAGATACACAGATAGATAACAAGAGCCTACCTAGCATTCTTTGCTTACTAAAAATGCCATTCAAGAAGACGCAGGTGGCCTGGGTCGAGGTCCTGGGATCAAGTCCCTTGTTGGGCTCCCTGCTTGGAGCCTGCTTCTCCCTCTGCCTGTGTGTCTGCCTCTCTCACGACTAAATAAATAAAATCTAAAAAAAAAAAAAAAAGAACACAGGCAAACAGGGAGATCATTCAAGATAGTCACATAAAAACTTCTGAAATCCTTTCCCTCAACAGACACAATATATCTACAGCTACATATAAAACAATTATCTCTGAGCAGGACAGCTACTCCACAACGAAGAATTAAACAGACAGGGAGGAGAGACAGATGTAGTTGTATTTTTGCCGAAAACCTCACCTCCCCCCATGCAACGACCTATGGAGGAGGGGTTGCACAAATACAGAACCCCTCCCTGAGGGAGGGAATCTGTACTACTCATCAGGCACCATGACCCATGGGAGATGCACCAGACAGACAGCCCCCAAAGCACCTGGCTTTGGAAACCAGTGGAGCTTCCGTCCAGGAGACTCCTAGGGCTGTACTGAGTGCAGGCTCTGCTTTTACAGGGCTCACAATCAGACTCATTTGCCTCAGGACCCAGTACAAAAGCACCAGTTTGAAAGGAGCCTAGACCAGATGTGAAGGGGTTCCATTTGCTAATCTTAAAGCATCTACCAGAAGGGCAAAAGCCCACTCAGATTCCCTCCAAAGACAAAAGATACCGGAGGGTGCCATATTTACGCTTTCTCTACCTTGCTACTGCCAATGCTGGCAGGAGCTATTTTTGCATTCCCATAACCTTCTAGTACCTCCTTCCCCCTCCATACTGCTGCCACGGCCCTGCCAGAAGCAGGAGGCCAGTGCCCTGACCTCTAGTTACACTCCCACTGCCAGAGGCCTCCAAGCCAGCAGGTACATGCAACCCACACAGGGGATGCCTACTGAATATGAGACTCTGGGGCCAGGGTGGATTGTGTTTGTGAGCCCCACAGGTCTAGAATAATTGGGGAAACAGTATGAGAGACAACCAAACACTGAAGCAAGGCTACTATAAACAAAAATGTTCACCCACACACAGCCACACCTTCAGGACTAGAAGAGATAGCTGTTTCACCTAACACAAAGACATACATACATACAAAGTCAGGCAACATGAGGAAACAGATAAACATGTTCCCAATGAAAGACCAGGATTAAACCCCAGAAAAACTCAACAAAGTGGGTATAGACCAAATGTACCTCAAAATGTAAGGCCACGTATGACCAGTGCACAGCTAGCATCATGCTCAACAGGGAAAAGCTTCCTGCTTAACATCAGGAACAAGGCGAGGATGCTAACACAGTATTGGAAGTCTTGGCCACAGCAGCTAGGAAGGAAAAAGAAAGAAATTGGAACCAAATTGTAAAGGAAGAAGTAAAACCATCACTATTTGTAGATGATACAATTTTATACACAGAAAACCCTAACGACTCTGTGGAAAAAAAAGACTGTTAGAACATTAGTTCTAACCTTATTTCTAAATAAATTCAGTAAAGTTGCAGGTACAAAACTGATATACACAATTCTGTCACACTTGTGTACACCAACAACAAACTATCAGGAAGAGAGACTAAGAAAACAAATCCCATTTAAAATTGCATGAAAAAATACCCAAGAATAAATTTAACCAAGGAGGTGAATGATCTATACTCTGAAAACTATAGGACACTGAGGAGAGACAATGACACTAATAAGTGGAAAGATATTCCATGCTCATGAAGAATATTGCAAAAATGTCCATACTGACCAGAGCAATCTACAGAGTCAAGGCAATCTCTATTGAAATTCTAGTGGCATTTTTCACAGAAATACAACAATCGTAAGATTTGTATAGAACCACAAAAGATCCCAAGCAGCCAAAGCAAATCTTGAGAAAGGACAAGTCTGAGACATTACACTCCTTGAATTCAAGCTGTAGTATCTAACAACTAAAGTAATCAAAATGTATGGTATTGGCATAAAAACACACACACAGATTCGTGGGACAGAAAAGAGAGCCCCGAAATAAACCCAGGCATATAAGGCCAATTACTTTACAAGAAAAGAGGCAAGAATATACAACGGAGAAAGACAATCTCTTCAATAAATGGTGCTGGGAAACCTAGACACCTACATATAAAAGACTGAAACTGGGCCATCATCTCACACCATACAAAGAAATTAACTCAAAATGGATTAAAGACTGGAATGAAAATCCTGAAATCATTAAACTCCTAGAAGAAAACATGGGTCGTAAGCTCTCTGACATCACTCTTGGAGATTTTTTTTTTCCTTTTTGGATCTTATGATTCCAAAGGCAGTGGCATCAAAAAACAAAAATAAATTAATGAGATAACATAAAACTAAAAAGCTTCTGCACAGCAAAGGAAATCATCAACAACAAAAAAGGCAATCTACCGAATAGAAGGAAGAAGAACTGCCGATTCTATCCAATAAGGGGTTAACAGCCAAAATATATACAGAAATTCATATAGCTCAATATCAACAAGAAACAAACAATTCAATATTAAAAAATGGACAGAGGATCTGAATAGACGTTTTCCCAAAGACGACATACTGATCACCAACAGGCACACGGGAAGATGCTCAACATCACAAATCATCAGAGTAATGCAAATCAAAATCACAGTGAGATATCGCTTCACACCTCTGAGAAAGGCCAATATCAGAAAGACAAGAAAAAATAAGTACTGATGAGGCTGTGGGCAAAGGGGGACCCTAGTGCACCGTTGGTGAGGTTGTAAATTGGTGCGGCCACCACAGAAAATAATCTGGAGAACAGTCAAAAACTTAAAAATACAACTCCCACATGATCCTGCAATTCCACTTTTGGGTATTTATCTGAAGATTCAAAAGGATACATGTACCTCTATGTTCACTGCAGCATTATTTACAATAGCCAAGATATGGAAATAACCAAAGTGTCCTTCCTTTGAGGGATGAATGGGAAAAGATTTACACACACACACACACACACACACACACTCACACACACACACGAATACTATTCAGCAAAAAAAAAAAAAAAAAAAGGAATACTATTCAGCCATAAAATAAATTAGCCATTTGCAACTGGCATGAATCTGAAGGGTATTATGCTAAGTGAAAAAAGTCAGACAGAGAAAGACAGATATGGTATGATTTAACTTATACCTGAAACTAAACAACAAATAAAGTCAGAAATACAGAGAATACATGGGTGGTTGCCAAAAGGGAAGGGGGTGAGGCTGTGTGGGTAAAAACGGATAAAGGGGATCAAGAGTCCCATCATCCTCTTACAAAATGAATTTATGCACAGCATGGTGACTATAGTCAATAATAACATATTGCAAATTTGAAAGTTGTTTTCAGAAAATACGTCTGAAAAGTTCTTAGCACAAGAAAACAAATGGCGTGACTGTGCATGCAGAGAGATGTTAACTAGACTTACTATGGTGTTCATTGTGCAAGATATACAAATGCCAAATTTTATGTTGCACGCCTGAAACTAGTGTGTCATATATCGATTATAATTTAATAAAACGAAAAAAAAAATGGAAGGAAATAAAAACATGTACTGATTCACTGAAAGACATAGTTTGATAGCCACAAACCCTCAATACAGGAGATTCTAGAGCTTTTTTACATTAAACAGGTGAAAAATCAGCCTGGATGACAAGGCTGAGCTGTAAGATTGGGACTAGAACAAACAAAATGGTGGTTATACTAAATGAATAATGACGTTGATGTAAAGCAAAATAAGGATGTCTTCAAGGTTGTGAGGGGTTTTTGTTTTTCTGTTTGTTTTCTAGAGAGAATTAAAATACAGGACACAATAGCACTGAAGTTGGCAGGAAAGTATATGCGGCAAAAGTGCGCTAAGATTTCTGGATCTTTTCCAGATGACAATAGACAGATTAAGATAGGATTTTATAATAAAGGATTCATGTCATAATTTCTAAGGTAGCCACTCAAATAACAGAAAGAGAATGTTTTAACTTCTCAACTGTATGCAGGGAAAACCCTAACCAATCCAAAAGAAACAAAGAAAAATCAGGACAAGAAAACACAAAATACGTCAGATTTTAAATTATAAAGATCATACGTCATAATGAACTGTAGTGAAGATATTCTAGCTGAAAGTAAAGACTTCTGACTTGTTACCTCAGAAAGCTCCAACTGTAATTCACAAAAGCTGTAATAAAGCAGGAATATGGAATAGTTGACAATAAAAGGATAGGAAAAGATATCCTGCAAATGGCAACAAAAACATATCTACTTTAAAATAAACTCTATTAAAAAGTATAAAGTGTAGTAATTCACCAGCAAAATAACAAATTTATATTTAATAACAAATTTAAATATATACAACAAAAAATGAACAGAGGGAGCCTGGGTGGCTCAGCCGGTTAAGCACCTGCCTTCAACTCCCGACAAGATTCCAGGGTCCTGGAATCAAGGCCCACATCAGGGTCCTTGCTCCAGGGGGGAGCCTGCTTCTCCCTCTCTCTCTCTCTCTGCCTGTCACTCCTCCTGCTTCTTCAGTGTCCGATAAATGAATTAAATTAAAAAAAAAAACACAAAAAAAAACTGAACAGAACTGCAAGAAGAAAACCATGGTCATAATGGGAAACTTTTTTACCATACTTCTCTTGGTAACAGAGAATAAACGAACAAAAATCAGTGAAAACACAGAATATTTGAATAGGTTTACAAACTTGATCTACAGACACATACAGAAAACTATACTTAATGACTGCAGAATATACCTTCTTTTTAGACACAGACAGGATACATTACAGATATTGAATATGTAGCTGGCCGTAAAGTGTAAACACATTTCAAAGGACTGAAATAATGCAAATTAGGTTTTCTGACCTCAAAGCAATTAAGGTAGAAATCAGGAACAAGATAGATTAAAAAAATCCTTATTTGTAAATTCAAGAAGTCTAAGTAAGCAACTACAAAATGATTCTAAGTTAAGAAAACCAGTACCTTGGGAGAAATGGCCTTAAATGCTAACGTTAGGAAAAGAAGAAGGTTGAAAATTTATGAACAAACGTTCATAACAAGAAAAAGAATTTTTTTTAAAAAAGTCAATGAAATAAAAACTAATATACAATGAGGAAAATTAATAAGGCCGAAGGTTTATATCTAAAAAGACTAATGCCAAAACTCTGGCAATATTGAGGAAAGAGAAGAAAGGGCAATAAGTACCAATATCAGGACCAAGAAGAAAAACAATTAGCATAGAAACTGCACATGTGAAATATTATAAGCAACCTTTTCAGAAATTTGACAATGTAGTTGAAATGGACCAAATCTTAGAAAAATATGAATCATTAAAACTAATCAAGAAGAAATAGAAAGCCTAAACATTCTTGTCATCTTTAAAATAGTTACCAATATCCTTATCAAAAAGAAAACATCCAGGCCCAAGGAATCCAACAAGTCAGTTCTGCTAAAGGACAAACGAACTTCAGTCTTTCATAAACTTACCCACAGAAGAGTAGAGACTTCCACCTCACAACATAAGGCTACCCAGGATATTGTGAAGATCTGATGAGAGAGATAAGAAAGCAAAATTATGGGCTGAAGTCTCATAAAAGGAGACATTAAAGTTCTAAATAAACTAGGAGTCAACTAACTCCAGCAGATTATATGTAAAGGAGAACAAATCATGAACAAATTAGGTTATCTCAAATAATAGTCCAATGATAGCCAGTTGAACAGTCAAAAATCAGTAAAAAAAAAAAATGTCAAAAACCAAAGAACTTTCCTATGTTGAGACTGACAGGAAACAAATCATATGATCATTACAATAAATAAATAAAAAGCAAAAAAAAAATTAAAAAAAAAAAAATAAATAAATAAATAAATAAAAAGCACTTGACAAAGTCCAATGGCTAGTCATTTAAAAAGTCATTTTACACAGAATAAACGGAAACTTCTTAAATTGAGTAAACGGCAAATATGAAAAAAATAATCTAGAGCAAATATGACAAAGAAGAAATGTTGAGAGAATTTCTTTTGAGATCCAGATTCACACATAATAAACAAAAATCTAGAGTAGCGAAATCAAAGTGAAAATGAAAAAGGGAATAGCTTTTTGGTCACACATTAAGGAAATGTTTCATGAATACAATTCAGAAATCACTAACCTAAAGGAAAATGGTGCTCGACGAGTAACTTCTGCATAGAGAGTAGGGGAGGACAGAACAAAGCATGAGATGACAAAATATTTTTCCATATGTTTTCCCACCAAGAGAATCTGACATCAGCATGGTTTTACCTTTACCGGTGAATGCAGGCTTTTCTCACCAAACATATCCCAGAGGAAGGTCAGGTCTTCCTGGCTGTCCACACGTGGCCCCAGCCGGCCTGCACAACAGCCAACAGCTCATACAGACCTAGAAAGTGAAAATAAAACACAAAGCGTAACCATAGAGTGATCTCATTAATTTCACTTAAGGTGTGTGTGAAGGATGGCTGGAACATGTCGTTTTTACTGGATCAGTAATCTGGGCCATCAAGCAGAATGCTTCTCCGCGGAAGCCAAGGAACCTTTTTGATTTTTAAAGCCCAAATATGTAGCATCAACAGGCTAGCCTAACCTTTCCTTTGTCAACATTCTCCAGGCATCCAAGCGGACACAACCCGAGGCAGAAAACGTGTACAAGCTTTCAGAGGAAGAAGAAAACTAAATCGTCACTACATTTGCCTCAGTGTTAGCCAAAGATCAAAAGGAGTCATGAATAGGAAAAACTCCTTAGAAGAGCAGAAAATTGATAGAGTGGCCCATTAAAAAGGTTTTGTGGTTTCCAAAGAGTTCCTAATGATATATAGCTTCAAAACCATCTGCGTTATCTACATCCAAATTCAAGTTCCAAAAAGCTAAGGCCTATTAAGCCATACGTGGTGTTGCTTTCTTGTAGCTGCTCATTTTTCAAAAAGCAACAACCACAAGCTACACAGAACTGAGTTTACCTTTAACTCCAATCTGGGCGTATGCCGTACCCTCTGAAAGAGTTAAGGAAAAGGATGCAGGTTCCTCGGGGCCCTCCTCACTAGAAGCTTCCTGGGGCTAGACAGTAGCACCCTGTTCCACCAGTAGCCTGTTGCAGAAACCCTCCCACCTCCTTTGGGGCCCATCAGACTCCTGTCCAAGAACTGTTACGACAGTGCCTGCCCGGGGCCTCTGCAGGGAGGTGACCTAGAAGAAGTCAGTATCAACTCTCAGCACACGTTTCACTTTCCAGTGGGATTATACGAGGTAAAAAGGAGAAACTTCCTTTTATTTCTGTCTGCTGTCTACAAGAGCACCGAAACCTCCTGGGATCTACGACACAGGAGCGTGCTGTTATTCCTGCTCTGAAGTGCTGCTGTTCATCACAGGGACAGCTTTACAAGATATGTAACTAGCAAAGAATCATAAATTATGGCCTGCTGATTAGTCTATCTATTATCTTCCTAAAATATTATCATATTCTGATAATCAGTGATCATTCACCAAATGTATTCGCTTTGCCTTGGAAAGCTGGATCTGTAACATGAGACGTTAAACTCAAACATTCCTGGGACTGCATGTGGCCAAAAAGATCTATTCTACTTTAGGGGGAAGAAAATGTCTCCCTATTACATTCTTAAGTATTCTTGATGATTTACACTTATTCCCTTAAAAACCTGGCATCATGCCTAAGCTAGCTCTTATTTATGATTTCATAAAACTATTTGTAAGGTGTCCCAACATAATTCGATGTATAATAATGCAGGTCTCACTTTACACGTACACAGATACACACAACTTTAAAAACATGACAATTGCCAAGATCAGCGATTAAGGTCAGAGGTTCAAATTGAAAATTAGGTAAAAAGGAGGTAGAATTTCGCTATTTTATTATTGATTTAGGAGCAACAAAAGGAATTCCTTGTTCCTTGGAAATATGGTTAGTTTAATTAATAATACTAGTTCAACTATAACATAATTTATGAGGTATAGTTCTGGGGGGGGGCAATAACTGAGGTAATGTATTAGAACAGCCCCGGCATATGGTAAATAGTCTATTTCATATGTAACTTAGTGAGCTTCAGCTATTGTTGTTATTCCTGTTATTCATCAAGACTATTATTTTTTTTAGGATTAATTTATTTTACAGAGAGGCAGGGGACAGGGGCAGAGGGAGACAGAATCTTAAGCAGACTCCACGCTCAGCATGGAGCTTGACACGAAGCTCCAAATCATGACCCTGATCATGGCTGGAGCTGAGACCAACAGTCAGACACTCAACCCACTGCATCACCCAGGAGTGTCCATCGCTACTGCTATTGAAAAATCAAAACTCTGAGTCAAACAGACCTAGATTCAAACCAGGTCTATACTTCATTTACCCCCCATAACTTACCTCAGCCTTCTTTCCATCATATGTTCAAAAGAAACGGAATCTACACCTATAGTAAACTGGACAGGAAAAAATATACATACGTATGCAGATACACAAGTGTGTGCATATAACACAGGTAAAATCTGAAAAAGCCTAAGGGACTGCATCAGTGACGATGTACCCACGTGGTTACCATAACTATGCGAGATGTCACCACTGGAGGAAGCAGGGTCAAGGGTACACGGGATCTGTATTATGTCTTCCAACACATGAATCCACAGTTATCTCAAAGTACAGTTAAAGCAAGAGGAGAAGTGGTGGTTAACATTGTTATAAGAATGCAAGGGAACAAGGCACGTAGTCCTGTGGTTGGCACAAAAGAGGCATTTGATGAATTTTTAAAAGATTTTATTTATTCATGAGACGGACAGAGAGAGAGAGAGAGAGAGACAGGCAGAGACATAGGCAGAAAGAGAAGCAGGCTCCATGCAGGCAGCCCAAAGTGGGACTCGATCCCGGGACTCCAGGATCACACCCTGGGCTGAAGGCTGACACTTCAGCACTGAGCCACCCAGGCGTCCCTGATAAAAACGTTTTAAAAATTGGGCAGCCCGGGTGGCTCAGCAGTTTAGCACTGCCTTTGGGCCAGGGCTTGATCCTGGAGACCCAGGATCAAGTCCCACTGTGGACTCCCTGCATGGAGCCTGCTTCTCCCTCTGCCTGTGTCTCTAACTCTCTCTCTCTGTCTCTGTGTGGCTCTCTTATGAATGAATAAAATCTTAAAAAAAAAAGAGTTTTAAAAAATAATAAAGTGATTTCCTAAGACTTCCTCAAGTGGCAACTGCCCCTTACTAGAATTCTGTCTATACCTTTACTCCACTTCAAAAAGTTTGGTTCTCGAATGAACCACCAAGAGGAGCAGAGGAATAAGCATCCGCATAAAACACATAAAGTGAAAGATCCCTATAATTTCTAATCTGTGGATGAAACCTGAAAGGCGTCTGGGGGAGTAACCAAATAGCAAATCACTTTGAGATTGATGACATATGCCTTATTATATAAGTTAAAATAGGAAACACAGGGACATCTGGGTGATTAAGAAGCTGAGCGTCTAACTTTGGCTCAGGGCGTGATTCTGGCCCAGGACCCAGCCCCACATTGGGCTTCCTATGGGGAGCCTGCTTCTCCCTCTGCCTGGGTCTCTGCCTCTCACTGTCTCTCTCACAAATCAATAAGTAAAACCTTTTACAAATAAAATAGAAAACACATCTAAAAAATCAACTTCTGAAGATAATCGATTTCTTTTTAATTATACGGCCCCGATATTTAAACTATGGCTTTTCAAAATCATCAACAAGGAAAAAATTTTAAAAAGCAACAGATAAGTACTAGGAGATCATGAAAACCAGCCCATCGCAGTCTGCGCCGCACCCATGCCCCGGCAGCACGTGGTCCGGGAGGCCCCGCCAGCGAGACAGCCAGCCCGGGCGAGGGAGGAGGCCGCCGCGTGCAGCCCGCTACCGTGGCCCCTGCTGCTCTGGGTCCCTGCCCGCTCCCCGCCCGCGGCCCCGGCGGTTCGCACCTTCCTCAGCGCCGACATCCTCGAGCGCTCTGAGTTCAGAAGGCGAAGGGCGACATGCGTTGTGGCCCGTCCGTCCATCCGCACCGCCAGCCAACAATCCGCGGGGCCGGGGCCGCCGCCGCCGCCGCCACGCGTCCCACCGCGCTCCAGCCCCGCACACGCTCGGAGCCCCCCGCAGGCGCCTGCGCACTGGGCGCCCCGGAGGCCTGGTGCGCTGGGGGCCGCCCGGCGCGCGGAGGCACCTGGGAAGGGCCAGGCAAGCGCGGGGAGCCCAGGCAAGCGCCGCGCCTCCGCCACCCCGCAGCCCGCGGGCAGTCCCCACCCCGAATGCCACCTGTGGCGCGGGCTCGCCGGGTGCCCTATGCGGCCGTTAGCCTGAGGCGCGTGCTGCTCGCTGGCCGCAACAAGGTCCCAGCGCCGCAGCGCGGCCGGTGCCAGGGCGAAGCGAAGGTAGCGCGCGTCCCCCCAGGGGCGGTGCCCCGCAGCCGGAGGACGGACCGGACACTAGCTGCCTCGGGCGGCGTGGCCGGAGGCTCTCGAGCTGTCCAGAGACCGTCTGTCCGCCGCTGGCGCTGCCCTAAACACGAGCCGCTTCCGCCTGGGCCCCTGGGCCCTCGCGGCTGCCCCGCGGGAGCCGGACGCCGCCCCCTCCTCAGGCCCCGCAGCTCCTCCAGCCCGCCCGTCTGCCCGGTACAGTCCGCGCCGCACCCACGCCGCGGGAGTGCAGGGTCCGGGAAGCACCGCCGGCGAGGCACCAAGCCGCCGCGCGCAGCCCACGACCGGTCACCCCTGCAGCTCCGGGTCCCTGCTCGCGCCCCGCCCGCGGCCCGCACCTTCCTCAGCGCAGACATCCTCGGGTGCTCGGAGTTCAGCAGGCGCAGGGCGACAGGGCACACGGCCCGTCCACCCGCAGGGCTGGCCGTCAGTCCGGGGGACCGCGCTCGAGCGCAGTGCACGCTGGGAGCCCCCCGCCGGCGCCTGCGCACTGGTCGACCGGGAGGCCCCGCACGCTGGGGGCCGGCCTGAGTGCGAAGGCACCTGGGGAGTGGCCACACCCGCACCAGGGAGCCCAGGCAGCACCGCGCCCTGTCGTCCGGGGGTCCTTCCGCCCCACCGCTCCCCCGCCGCCGCCGCCGCCGCCGCCACGCGCCCCACCGCGCTCCAGCCCGGCACACGCTCGGAGCCCGCCGCCGGCGCCTGCGCACTGGGCGCCCCGGAGGCTTGGCGCGCTGGGGGCCGGCCGGCGCGCGGAGGCATCTGGGGAAGGGCCAGGCAAGCGCGGGGAGCCCAGGCAGCACCGAGCATGGCGTCCGGGGATCCTTCCGCCCCACCGCTCCCCCGCCCCTGCCGGCGCGCAGGCCCCACCCCGGATGCCACCTGTGGCGCGGGTCCCCTGGCGCTCAAGGCGGCGGTAGCCTGCAGCAAGTGCAGCTCGCCCACAGCCCCACGGTCCCAGCGCGCCTGCGCGGCCGGTGCCAGGGCGACACGAAGGTAGCGCGCGTCCCCCCAGGGGCGGTGCCCCGCATCCGGAGGACAGACCCGGCACTTGCTGCCTCGGGCGACGTGGACGGAGGCTCTCGAGCTGTCCAGGGACCGTCTGTCCGCCGCTGGCGCTGCCCTAAACACGAGCCACTTCCGCCTGGGCCCCTGGGCCCTCGCCGCTGCCCCGCGGGAGCCGGACGCCGCCCCCTCCTCAGGCCCCGCAGCTCCTCCAGCCCGCCCGTCTGCCCGGAACAGTCCGCGCCGCACCCACGCCGCGGGAGTGCAGTGTCCCGGAAGCACCGCCGGCGAGGCACCAGACCGCCGCGCGCAGCCCACGACCGATCACCCCTGCAGCTCGGGGTCCCTGCCCGCGCCCCGCCCGCGGCCCGCACCTTCCTCAGCGCAGACATCCTCGGTTGCTGGAGTTCAGCAGGCGCAGGGCGACAGGGCACACGGCCCGTCCATCCGCAGGGCTGGCCGTCAGTCCGGGGGACCGCGCTCGAGCGCAGTGCACGCTGGGAGCCCCCCGCCGGCGCCTGCGCACTGGTCGACCGGGAGGCCCCGCACGCTGGGGGCCGCCTGAGTGCGGAGGCACCTGGGGAGGGGCCACACCCGCACCGGGGAGCCCAGGCAGCACCGCGCCCTGCCGTCCGGGGGTCCTTCCGCCCCACCGCTCCCCCGCCGCCGCCGCCACGCGCCCCACCGCGCTCCAGCCCGGCACACGCTCGGAGCCCGCCGCTGGCGCCTGCGCACTGGGCGCCCCGGAGGCCTGGCGCGCTGGGGGCCGGCCGGCGCGCGGAGGCACCTGGGGAAGGGCCAGGCGAGCGCGGGGAGCCCAGGCAGCGCCGCGCCCTGTCGTCCGGGGTTCCTTCCGCCCCACCGCTCCCCCGCCCCTGCCGGCGCGCAGGCCCCGCCCCGGATGCCACCTGTGGCGCGGGTCCCCTGGCGCTCAAGGCGGCGGTAGCCTGCAGCAAGTGCAGCTCGCCCGCAGCCCCACGGTCCCAGCGCGCCTGCGCGGCCGGTGCCAGGGCAACAGGAAGGTAGCGCGCGTCCCCCCAGGGGTGGTGCCCCGCATCCGGAGGACAGACCCGGCACTTGCTGCCTCGGGCGACGTGGACGGAGGCTCTCGAGCTGTTCAGGGACCGTCTGTCCGCCGCTGGCGCTGCCCTAAACACGAGCCGCTTCCGCCTGGGCCCCTGGGCCCTCGCCGCTGCCGCGCGGGAACCGGACGCCGCCCCCTCCTCAGGCACCGCAGCTCCTGCAACCTGCCCGTCTGCCCGGAACAGTCCGCGCCGCACCCACGCCGCGGGAGTGCAGGGTCCGGGAAGCACCGCCGGCGAGGCACCCAGGCGCCGCGAGGGACGAGGCCGCCGCGCAGCCCGCGACCGGTCGCCCCGGCAGCTCGGTCCCCGCGGCTCGCACCTTCCTCAGCGCTGACATCCTCGGGCGCTCGCGGTTCAGCAGGCGCAGGGCGACATGCTTTGTGGCCCGTCTGTCCGCAGGGTCGGCTGGCCGTCAGTCCGGGGACCGCGCTCGAGCCCAGTGCACGCTGGGAGCCCCTCGCTGGCGCCTGCGCACTGGGGCCTCACGGGGTAAACAACCCCCACTGAGCCCTGCACCAGGCAGGGGGTTGAGCAGCTCCCCCAAGTGCTAACAACTGAAAATCAGCACAATAGACCCTCCCCCAGAAGACCAGCGAGAAGGACAGGGGAAAAACAAGTTATTGACCAAGCAGCACTGGAAAGTTCCAGGGTAAGACAAGCGACTTGCAGGATACAGAATCAGACGATACTCCCCCTTGTTTTGTTGTTGTTGTTGTTGTTGTTGTTGTTATTTTTTATTTCTGTTTGCTTCCCCCACCCCTTTTTTCCTTTCTTTTTTTCTTTTTCTTCTCTTTTTCTTCCTTTTTTCTTCCTTTTTTCTTTCTTCTTTTTTCTTTTCTTTCCGTCTTTCTCTCCTCTCTTTTTCTCCTTTTCCCAATACAACATGTTTTTGGGCACTCTGCACTGAGCAAAATGACTAGAAGGAAAACCTCACCTCAAAAGAACGAATCAGAAACATCCTCTCTCCCATAGAGTTACAAAATCTGGATTACAATTCAATGTCAGAAAGCCAATTCAGAAGCATTATTATAAAGCTACTGGTGGCTCTAGAAAAAAGCAAAAAGGACTCAAGAGACTTCATGACTGCAGAATTTAGAGCTAATCAGGCAGAAATTAAAAATCAATTGAATGAGACACAATCCAAACTAGAAGTTCTAATGATGAGGGTTAACAAGGTAGAAGAACGAGTGAGTGACATAGAAGACAAGTTGATGGCAAAGAGGGAAACTGAGGAAAAAAGAGACAAACAAGTAAAGGACCATGAGGATAGATTAAGGGAAATAAATGACAGCCTGAGGAAGAAAAACCTACGTTTCATTGGGGTTCCAGAGGGCGCCAAATGTGACAGAGGCCCAGAATATGTATTTGAACAAATCATATCTGAAAACTTTGCTAATCTGGGAAGGGAAACAGGCATTCATATCCAGGAAATAGAGAGATTCCACCCCCTGAAATGAATAAAAACTGTTCAACACCTCGACATTTAATGGTGAAGCTTGCAAATTCCAAAGATAAAGAGAAGATCCTTAAAGCAGCAAGAGACAAGAAATCCCTGACTTTTATGGGGAGGAGTATTAGAGTAACTGCAGACCTCTCCACAGAGACCTGGCAAGCCAGAAAGGGCTGGCAGGATATAGTCAGGGTCCTAAATGAGAAACACATGCAACCGAGAATACTTTATCCAGCAAGGATCTCAATCAGAATGGAAGGAGAAAGAAAGAGCTTCCAAGACAGGCAGGAACTGAAAGAATATGTGACCTCCAAACCAGCTCTGCAAGAAATTTTAAGGGGGACTCTCAAAATTCCCCTTTAAGAAGAAGTCCACTGGAACAATCCACAAAAACAGGGACTGAATAAGTATCATGATGACACTAAACTCATATCTTTCAATAGTAACTCTGAAAGTGAACGGGCTTAATGACCCCATCAAAAGGTGCAGGCTGCCAGACTGGATAAAAAAGCAGGACCCATCTATTTGCTGTCTACAAGAGACTCATTTTAGACAGAAGGACACCTACAGCCTGAAAATAAAAGGTTGGAGAACCATTTACCATTCAAATGGTCCTCAAAAGAAAGCAGGGGTAGCCATCCTTATATCCGATAAACTAAAACGTACCCCGAAGACCGCAGTGAGAGATGAAGAGGGACACTATATCATAATTAAAGGATCTATCCAACAAGAGGACTTAACAATCCTCAATATATATGCCGTGAATGTGGAGGCTGCCAAATATATCAATCAATTAATAACCAAAGTGAAGACGTACTTAGATAATAATACACTTATACTTTGTGACTTCAATCTAGCGCTTTCTACACTTGATAGTTTCCTAAACACAACATCTCCAAAGAAACGAGAGCTTTAAATGATACACTGGACCAGATGGATTTCACAGATATCTACAGAACTTTATATCCAAACTCAACTGAAAATACATTCTTCTCAAGTGCACATGGAACTTTCTCCAGAATAGACCACATACTGGGTCACAAATTGGATCTGAGCCGATACCCAAAGATTGGGATCGTCCCCTGCATATTCTCAGACCATGATGCCTTGAAATTAGAACTAAATCACAAGAAGTTTGGAAAGACTTCAAACACGTGGAGGTTAAGGACCATCCTGCTAAAAGATGAAAGGGTCAACCAGGAAATTAAGGAGAAATTAAAAAGATTCATGGAAACTAATGAGAATGAATATACTACCATTTAAAACCTTTGGGATACACCAAAAGCAGTCCTGAGGGGGAAATACATCACAATACTAGCAGCCATCCAAAAGCTGGAAAGAACTCAAATACAAAAGCTAACCTTACACCTAAAGGACCTAGAGAAAAAAAAAAAAAAACAGCAAATAGATCCTACACCCAGCAGAAGAGAGTTAATAAAGATTCGAGCAGAACTCAACGAAATCGAGACCAGAAGAACTGTGGAACAGATCAAACAAAACCAGGAGTTGGTTCTTTGAAAGAATTAATAACATAGATAAACCATTATTCACCCTTTAAAAAGAAAAGAGAGAAGACTCAAATTAATGAAATCATGAATGAGAAAGGAGAGATCACTACCAACACCAAGGAAATACAAAAGATTTTAAAAACATATTATGAACAGCTATATGCCAATAAATCAGGCAATCTAGAAGAAATGGACATATTTCTGGAAAGCCACAAACTACCAAAACTGGAACAGGAAGAAATAGAAAACATGAACCGGCCAATAATCAGGGAGGAAATTGAAGCAGTCATCAAAACCCAAGACACAAAAGTCCAGGGCCAGATGGCTTCCCAGGGGAATTCTATCAAACGTTTAAAGAAGAAACCATGTCTATTCTACTAAAGCTGATTGGAAAGATAGAAAGAGATGGAGTACATCCAAATTCGTTCTATGAGGCCAGCATCACCTTAATTTCAAAAGCAGACAAAGACCCCACCAAAAAGGAGAATTACAGACCAATATCCCTGATGAACATGGATGCAAAAATTCTCAACAAGATACTAGCCAATAGGATCTAGCAGTACCTTAAGAAAATTATTCACCATGACCAAGTACGATTTATTCCCGGGACACAAGGCTAGTACAACACTCATAAAACAATCAATGTGATTTATCATATCAGCAAGAGAAAAGCCAAGAACCATATGATCCTCTCATTAGATGCAGTGAAAGCATTTTACAAAACACAGCGGCCATTCCTGATCAAAACACTTCAGAGTGTTGTGAGAGAGGGAACATTCCTCAACATCCTAAAAGCCATCTACGAAAAGCACACAGCAAATATAATTCTCAATGGGGAATCACTGGGAGCCTTTCCCCTAAGATCAGGACCAAGACAGGATGACCACGCCCACCACTGCTATTCAAGATAGTACTGGAAGTCCTAGCCTCAGCAATCAGACAACAAAAAGATATTAAAGGCATTCAGATTGGCAAAGAAGAAGTCAAACACTCCCTCTTCACCGATGACATGATACTCTACATAGAAACCCCAAAAGCCTCCACCCCAAGATTGCTAGAACTCATACAGCAATTTGGCAGCGTGGCAGGATACAAAATCAATTCCCAGAAGTCAGTGACGTTTCTATACACTAACAATGAGACTGAAGAAAGGGAAATTAAGGAGTCCATCCCATTTACAATTGCAACCAAAAGCATAAGATACCTAGGAATAAACCTCACCAAAGAGGTAAAGGATCTACACCTAACAACACCCTAAAAACTATAGAACACTTCTGAAAGAAATTGAGGAAGACACAAAGAGATGGAAAAATATTCCATGCTCATGAATTGGCAGAATTAATATTGTGAAAATGTCAATGTTACCTAGGGCAATTTACACGTTTAATGCAATCCCTATCAAAATACCATGGACTTTCTTCAGAGAGTTAGAGTAAATTATTTTACAATTTGTGTGGAATCAGAAAAGACCCCGAAAAGCCAGGGGAATTTTAAAAAAGAAAACCATATCTGGGGGCATCACAATGCCAGATTTCAGGTTGTACTACAAAGCTGTGGTCATCAAGACAGTGTGGTATTGGCACAAAAACAGACACATAGATCAGGGGAACAGAATAGAGAACCCAGAAGTGGACACTCAACTTTATGGTCAACTATTATTCGACAAAGGAGGAAAGACTATCCACTGGAAGAAAGACAGTCTCTTCAATAAATGGTGCTGGGAAAATTGGACATCCATATGCAGTAGAATGAAACTAGACCACTCTCTTTCACCATACACAAAGATAAACCCAAATGGTTGAAAGATCTAAATGTGAGACAAGATTCCATCAAAATCCTAGAGGAGAACACAGGCAACACCCGTTTTGAACTTGGCCACAGTAACATCTTGCAAGATACATCCACAAAGGCAAAAGAAACAAAAGCAAAAAATGAACTATTGGGATTTCATCAAGATAAGAAGCTTTTGCAGAGCAAAGGATACAGTCAAAAAAACTAAAAGACAACCTACAGAATGGGAGAAGATATTTGCAAATGACATATCAGATGAAGGACTAATTTCCAAGATCTATAAAGAACTTATTAAACTCAACACCAAAGAAACAAACAATCCAATCATGAAATGGGCAAAAAACATGAAGAGAAATCTCACAGAGGAAGACATAGACATGGCTAACACGCACATGAGAAAATGCTGTGCATCACTTGCCATCAGGGAAATACAAATCAAAACCACAATGAGATACCACCTCACACCAGTGACGATGGGGAAAATTAACAAGACAGGAAACCACAAATGATGGAGAGGATGTAGAGAAAAGGGAACCCTCTTGCACTGTTGGTGGGAATGTGAAATGGTGCAGCCACTCTGGAAAACTGTGTGGAGGTTCCTCAAAGAGTTAAAAATAGACCTGCCCTACGACCCAGCAATTGCACTGCTGGGGATTTACCCCAAGGGTACAGATGCAATGAACGGCCGGGACACCTGCACCCCGATGTTTCTAGCAGCAATGTCCACAATAGCCTAACTGTGGAAGGAGCCTCGGTGTCCATCGAAAGATGAATGGATAAAGAAGATGTGGTCTATGTATACAATGGAATATTCCTCAGCCATTAGAAATGACCAATACCCACCGTTTGCTTCAACGTGGATGGAACTGGAGGGTATTATGCTGAGTGAAATAAGTCAATCGGAGAAGGACAAACATTATATGGTCTCATTCATTTGGGGAATATAAATAATACTGAAAGTGAATAGAAGGGAAAGGAGAAGAAATGGGTAGGAAATATCAGAAAGGGAGTCAGAACATGAAGACTCCTAACTCTGGGAAATGAACTAGGGGTGGTGGAAGGGGAGGATGGCGGGGGGTGGGGGTGAATGGGTGACGGGCACTGAGGGGGGCACTTGACGGGATGAGCACTGGGTGTTATTCTGTATGTTGGCAAATTGAACACCAATAAAAAATAAATTTATTAACAAATACAACCAGAAATGTAGAGGAAGGGCAGGCCAAGCGGCTCAGTGGTTTTCCACCTGCCTTTGGCTCAGGGCATGATCCTAGAGACCCAGGATCGAGTCCCACATCGGGCTCCCTGCGTGGAGCCTGCTTCACCCTCTGCTTGTGTCTCTCATGAATAAATAAATAAAATCTTGGGATCCCTGGGTGGCGCAGCGGTTTGGCGCCTGCCTTTGGCCCGGGGCGCGATCCTGGAGACCCGGGATCGAATCCCACGTCAGGCTCCTGGTGCATGGAGCCTGCTTCTCCATCTGCCTGTGTCTCTGCCTCTCTCTCTCTCTCTCTCTCTCTCTGTGACTATCATAAATTAAAAAAAGAAAAAAAGATTGAAGAAAATAAAAAAGAAATGTAGAGGATGTTACACTTGACACCACAAAATACAAAAACACTATAAGAGATGGCCAGAAACAATTATACATAACCATACTGAAAGACCTAGAAAAAAAAGGATAAATTCCTAAAAATGCACAATCTTCCAACACTGAATCATGAAGATACAGAAGACCTTAGTAGGTCAATTATAGGGATGCCTGGGTGGCTCAGTCAATTAAACATCTGCCTTCAGCTCAGGTCAGGATTCCAGGGTACTGGGTATGAAACCAATATCCAGCTCCCTCCTCAGCAGGGAGCCTGCTTTTTCTCTCCCTCTTTCTCCCTCTGTTTGTGTGGTCTCTCTCTCTCTCTCTCTCTCTCTCTCTCTCAAATAAATAAAATCTTCAAAATTATTTGTTTTAAATAAGATCTTAGTGGTCAATGATGAATAATGAAAATGAATTAGGAATAAAAACTCCCCAAAACAAGGACTGGACAGCTTCACTGATGGTTATACCAAATAGTTAAAGCCCTATAACTCTCAAATTATTCCTCTCCCCCTAAAAAGAACTGAAGAGAAAGGAAGGCTTCCAAATTCATTTTAAGTGGCTAGCACTGCCCTGATATCAAATCCAAAGACATCACACAAAAAGAAAATCACATGCCAGAGTCTCTGATGAACACAGATATGAAAACCCTCAACAAAATATTAGCAAACCTAATTCAACACACGTTAAAAGGAGAATGCATTATAATCAAATGGGATTTATTTCAGGGATGGAAGAATGGTTCGACACTCACAAATCAACATGATGTACCCACATCAACAAAATGAAGAATAAACATCATATGATTTTTCTCAACAGGTGTAGAAAAAGCATATCATAAAATTCAACTTCCATTTATGATAAAAAAAAGTCTCAACAAAGTGTGTATAAAAGAAATATATCTCAACGTAATAAAGGCCATATATGTCAAACCCACAGTTAACATTATACTCAGTGGTGAAAACTGAAGGTTTTCCTCAAAGATCAGAAACAAGACAAGGATGCCCAACCTTGTCACTTTCATTCAATATGGTATTAAAAGTCCTAGCCATAGCAATTAGATAATTAAAAAAACGCAGAAAAATTGAAAATGAAGAAGTAAAACTGTCGTTATTTGCAGATGGCATTACACTATATATAGAAAGCCCTAAGGACTCCAAAAAATTATTAGAGCTAATAAGTGAATTTCATAAAGTTATAGGATACAAAATTAGCATACGGAGAAATTCATTGTGTTTCTTCCCTACACTAGTAACTATGAGAAAAAGAAATTAATGATGCAATCTCATTTACAACTGCATCAAAATAAAAAAAAAGCTTAGGGATAAATTTAATCAAGGAGGTGAAAAACTTGTATCCTTAAAACTATAAAATACTGAAAAAAGAAACTGAGGACAACACAAATAAATGGAAAGATATACTGTGCTATGGATTGGAAGGATTGGAAGAATTAATATTGTTACAATGTCTATGCTACTCAAAGGAATCTACAGATTCAATACAATTCCCATCAATATACTGGTGACACTCTGCACATAACTAGAACAAAGAATCCTTAAAATTTGTATGAAACCATGAAAGACTCAAAATAGCCAAAATAATCTTGACACAGAACAAAGCTGGAGGCATAATGGTCCCTAATTTCAAACTATAGTAATCAAAACAGTATGGTACTGACACAAAAATCCTTAGGTCAATGAAATAGAGACCCTGGAAATAAATCCACATATTTATGGTCAATTAATCTATGACAAAGGAGGCAAGAACACACAATGGAGAAGACATTCTCTTCAGGAAATAATTTTGGGAAAATTGGACAGCCACATGTAGAAGAATGAAATTTAACCACTATCTTACTACCATATACAAAAAATAAATTCAAAATGGACTAAAGACCTGAATGTAGGACCTGAAACCATAAAACTCCTAGAAGAAAATGCAGGCGATAAACTTTTGACATTCATCTTAGCAACATTTTTTTGGACCAGCCTCCTCAGGGAAGGAGAACGAAGGTTAACACAAACAAATGAAATTACATCAAAGTAAAAATCTTTTGCACAGTGAAGGAAACCATCAACAAAACAAAAAGGCAACCTACCAAATGGGGGGAGATATTTGCACATCATATATTCAATAAGGAGTTAGCATCCAAAATACAGAAAGAATTTATACAACTGAATATTTAAAAAGCAATCTGATTTAAAAACGAGTAGAGAACTTCAATAGACATCTTCCCAAAGAAGACAAACATAGCTAACAGGCATATGGAAAGGTGCTCAACGTCACTCAACATCAGGGAAAAATGCAAATCACTCCAGCCAGATTAACTTTCAAAAATACAAAAACAGCAAGTGTTGGAGTCTGTGGAGAAAAGGGAATTCCAACGCACTGTTGGGAGGAATGTATATTGGTGCAGCCACTATGGAAAACATTTTAGAGGTTCTTCAAAAAATTAAATTTAGAATTATCATATGATCCAGCAATTTCACTTATTTATCCAAAGAAAATGAACACACCAATTTGAAGAAATATATGCACCCTAGGTTTACTGCAACATTATTTACAACAGCCAAGATGTGGAAGCAGCCTAATGGTCCAGTGATAGATGAATGAAGAAAGAAGATGTGGTAGGTATATCCAACAGAATATTACTCAACCATAAAAATGAATGACATCTTTCCATTTGCAACAACATGGATGGACTTAGATCAGTGCTATTACACTAAGTGAAATATGTCAGACAGAAGAAGAGAAAAACTTTATGATTTCTCTTATATGTGAACTCTAAAAACACAACACAAAACAAGCAGACTCATAGGTACAAGAAACAAACTATAGGCTACCAGAGGGGATACGAGTTGATGGGGGAAACAGGTAAATGTGGTGAAGTGGATTAAATGGCACAAACTTCCAGTTATAAAAGAAATAAGTCATGGGGATGTAATGTACTACATAGGGAATATAGTCAATAGTATTGTATTAACTTCACATAGTGGGAGATGACAAGCAGATTTATCATGGGGATCATTTTGTAACATGTAAAAATATCAAATCACTATGATATATACCTTAATATTATCTTGTATATCATTTATACTTCAGTAAAAATTAAATACATGGATAAAATAGAGTATTCCCCCAAAAAAGGACAAAAGGTAAAGATAACACATCAGAAACAACTGACAACTATAAAAATAAGTGTAAGCAATATTGTGTTGAATAACAGTTACTTTGCAGTATCAGATATAAACTGAAGAGTTAAATTAATGCTTACTTTATTACTTTTCCTTAATATTATATCTTTAGTTACTGATAATTGGTAAATTCAAGGTCTTTTGATTGCATCTTATGCTTCCCTATGTTTCTGTTTTCTCATTTGAAATACCGTCTCTTCTTTGCTCTATTTATCCAAATCCTTAACTCTCAAAATCCAGTTCAATTTTTTCTTATTTCCTCCCAACACTCTCAGTACATAAACATGTGATAGCTTTTGAATTCCTAGATAATTTTTGAATTCCTAGAATATTAAATGCTTTTTGTAGGTAACTGGCATGTAATTATGCACTGCTTGTCCTTTCACTCATGCAATTAAAGTAACTACTATATGCTAGGCACTCTGCTACAGCTAGAAATAGGACAGTAAACAAGGCAGATGCAGTCTCTGCTCATCATTAAAGCTTCCTAGTCATTGGAAAACAGAGCTTTATGCACAGAGTCATCCAGCAGGGTAGTAGGACCATGAAAAAAGCCCCAGGGGTATGGGATACAAAGCCACTCAGGGAGGGTGCAGGCTTGGAAAGGTTCCATTCCAAGAATACAGTACAGGAAGTCATAAGTCACTTCTCAGAAAGAGGATAATTTCAGAAAGAGGACAATTAAATACTGAAGAACACCCAAGGACTAATGGGAGAGCATTGGCCGCTTCTGGTAGAAAGACTGACTGGCATACAGCTGCCTTTTGCAAACAGTTAATTCCACTTCAAACTCACAAGCTTCATGTCAGCTAGGAGTATATTTAGTAGAAGCTCAGCAAAGATTTGTTTGAGTGCATGAATTAGAAGTAAGGCCTGGACAGAGTAGGGACTGAGACAGAACTCAGTATTTGCAAAGGAAAGTTGTAGTCCAATAAAGAAATGGTTAGTTAGCAATAGACTGTATAAATTAGTGCACAGTATACCCTAAAGTGCCCAGATTTTTTTTTTTAATTTATGTGTCACATAATGCTATCCACAGAAGCGGAATCCCAGCAGAACTCGCCGAGGGCCTTTGTTGAAACAACTCACACATTAATAGAAAATATTCCTGGCCTCTTTAGAAGATGTAAAGAGATGAACTCATCTGGAAAATGTGAATTTGGGCCTAAATATTTCTTCATTGTTAAAGAATAGGTTTTAAACATTTGTTTTAGCTGAAATTCACCAAAGAGTACAAATAGGAGCATGTGATATATTCATCTCTTATAGAGCAAAGATTGCTAACTGTGATCTATAATTAGTAAACACAGATCGCCAATCTTGTAGCAGCCTCTGAGTCAGAGATGTGATTTCGGTTAGAATAATCAACCCACAGATAAGCAATTCCAACTTATATTGATAGAAGCCTATGTTACAGGCTGCATAGAAAATTAACAGAGCAGGCATTAAAAATTAACTGATGAGGGATCCCTGGGTGGTGCAGCGGTTTAGCGCCTGCCTTTGGCCCAGGGCGCGATCCTGGAGACCCGGGATCGAATCCCACATCGGGCTCCCGGTGCATGGAGCCTGCTTCTCCCTCTGCCTGTGTCTCTGCCTCTCTCTCTCTCACTGTGTGCCTATCATAAATAAATAAAAATAAAAAAAATTAACTGATGAGAACCTGTGAATTCCAAAAGATTTACCACCATGTGCTGAGGACTATTGTGATTTTTCAGGCAATGTCCTTTTAAAAAAAGAAGAAAGAAAGAAAGAAAGAAAGAAAGAAAGAAAGAAAGAAAGAAAGAAAGAAAGAAAGAAAGAAAGAAGAAAGAAAGAAAGAAAGAAAGAAAGAAAGAAAGAAAGAAAGAAAGAAAGAAAGAAAGAAAGAAAGAAAGAAATGTAGTGAGAGAACAAAGGACTGTTTTCCCATGAGAAATTTGTTTGAAACAGTTAAAAAGCGAACATTAGCAGGAAACAAACAAGTGAAATTAACTGGCACATGGGATTCCTACAGGAGGCAACTCTGTACACAATTGCAACCTATGACTTTTCTGTAAACAAATGAACAGTAAACCTGTGAAGCAACTAGCTAATGACATCTTAAACTAGGTAGATTCCAACAGTTTCTCTTCTCTGCCTTCTCCCCTATTTTATAGTACTAGCTACTTCTGACTTTTGAAAAAAACAACTCATAATCTGGGTGAAAAATCTCAATATATTAATCCCCCAGCAGCAAGCCCGTAAATGGCTGCTTGTACCTGGCTGTGAACCTGATACCTAGCCTGCTGAACCAGTTCTTTGCTGTGGTGTCACCTACGTCTATGTACAATTCACCTGTTCTGAACTTGGTTCAGATAGAATGCTATCTTCAGTGTCTTTGTGCTTCAGTTACTGGAAACTGAAGACACACTGATTTTTCTTAACAAATAAATGTAAATGCTGAACACAATGAAAACTTTTCAAGGCTTCTTATATATGAGGTACTGGTTTTCAAGAGAGTGTAACATGGATGAGGGAAATACATCTTTATTTTTGGTAACCTCAACTAAAATTTGGTGTTTTCTTTAATCATGAATGCAAGCAATACATCATGGTAATAGTAGTACCTGTGACTCTCTCACCAATGATAAAAAAAAGCTTTAATATCACTTTGTAGAACTGAAAATATCTCAAGAATGTCACTTATGCTTATCAGTCATTTGTGTTTATTCCATTCTCCTTCAGACCTTGTCACTTAATATACATTTACTAATTTACTAAGTCAAAATTTGGGATTTAAAAATATTTTAATAATTGGTATTGTTTCCTTTGTAATTCTAGTATTTTGTTTCATATATTTAAAACAGTATTATTGGGGGTGAATGGGTGACGGGCACTGAGGGGGGCACTTGACGGGATGAGCACTGGGTGTTATTCTGTATGTTGGCAAATTGAACACCAATAAAAAATAAATTTATTATTAAAAAAATAAAACAGTATTATTAAGAAGTTCATCAGACTGCCAAAGAGATTTGTGACACACAGAGATACATAACACACATGATTAAGAACCACTGGTTGCTGTGAGCCTGGGTGGCTCAGTTGGTTAAGTGTCCAACTCTTGGTTTCTGCTCAGGTCATGATCTCAGGGTCTTGGGATCAAGCCCTACATGTGACTCTATGCTCGGCATGGAGACTCCTGAAGATCCTCTCCCTCTCCCCGTCCCCCCACATGTGTGCACTCTGTCTCTAAAAATAAAAATAAAAAAATCTTTTTTAAAAAGAGAACTGGTGACTGTGAAGAATTCTGCTTTTAATTTACAATGTCTCTATCTTCAGAGGGAAAAATTGTTATTGACCAAGTTTAAAAAGCCAAGAGAGAGGAAGACCCTGAACAAAAAATAATATAATTAAGAGATTTTATCTAGCTAGCTTTGCTCTTACAAAAATCAAATTACATGGTTTCTAATTCATTCTTTCCTCACTAACTTTAAAATGCTATTAAATATGATTTTGAAATTTTTGAATTATGGTAGATGTGAGGCAGAATGGTTTAGATAAACATAATTACTGTTACCAGCTGTTGACAAGCTAAGTTAGAAAACAAACGAAACTATAATAATTGCTTAACACAAAGTAATCACTTCCCCTTTCTAACATATGTGGATCAGAGCCCCTAGAAAGCACTGATCATCACTAATATTACTGTTTCCTGGATACGAGAACATTTTAAGTTCTAATAGCAGAAGTTGAATGCAATGGTTTAGAGGATGGATTTCGGAGTTAGAATTGGTTTTTAATGCTGATTATACTATTACAATTTATATAACCTGGGTCTCAATTCTGTGGCCTGAAAAATTAGGATAAAATATCGATATCTTGTAAATTTATTCTGAAGATTAAGAGACTTAACAAGTGCAAAAGAATTAGCACATCATATGGGAAAAAAGGAACCAGTTTGTAACTGGAAATCGATCACAAGAGTAGCAACAGTTGTGGGACAAGAAATGAAAGGAAAATAGCAAAAATGGTATGAAAGTTATATTCTTTAGAATTGGCCATATCATTCTGTTAAAAGAGAAACTAAATCAATTAAAATTAAATTCAATTAAAATTGTTAGCATCTTAACAGAAATTCTCTCTTCATGACACAAGGGACTCCAGAGGCACCGGCTTCTCAGAAGCCATAGTGGGTAGCATTCAAGACATCTGAAAGAGGTAAATCATGGCGGGGGCGGGGGGGTAGAAAGAACTTCAGAAAAATCTCAGTCAAAACTATGCCTTGAACAAATATTGCCACACTCCCCAAGATGATAAAAAGGAACATTGATTTTATATAAATCAGGGCACTGTGAGCCTGTGACAACTAATTTAATAAAACACAAGTTGCTACTTGTGTGCTATAGCTTAAAATGCCAAAATCAAACTGTTTTCTCTCTCAATCTGGTCCAGGTCAATATATAATATAGCCAAAATCATGTAAATTGAGTTGCTAACATGCTAAAGCAATTCTGGAAAAGCAAGTGAAGTTCTGGCACTAAAGATTTAGTTTAATCAATTTACAATCTAAAATCTACAAGACAGTCTTTGAAAAAAAATCGACTTTCTATATCCTGATTCTATGTATCTTCTCTATCCATGTTTTCTATATTCCTTTCTCTGAAATAATGAATAAAATGCCAAGATGACTAAAATAGTATCAGACGTTTGGTAGTCTGGACAGATCAAAATACGCCTAAATCCGAAAATGTTTCTGACACACTCCAATAGTTAGACACCTGTAGTGTTAGCGATTAGTTGTAAATCTTCTCAGAGTAGGACTGTGGTGAGCATATGTGTCAGGGATGGCATAGTCCTGAGTTAGGAAGGATGGAGAATGTTTGCTTTGTCGATTAACCCTTACACAAAACTGAGGCTCACTGTTCACTAGCTTCCGGGTAAAAGCAGACCCAGAACAACCAGTCTTCTAAGTAGGCAAAGGGATCTGGCCTTTCGTTTGTTGATTTGACATTTTTCAGAGCCTATTGAACAAAATCTGTATTTCCATACTTCATATGATCTTCAGATAGAATTTCCAGATAGATAAATATCAGAGCTCTAAATTAGAAGTCAGAAAAAACTGGACTCATATTCTTGTTCTTAAAACACCATGTGAGCCGGGGCAAGAAATATAACCTCATAATCTTAGCCCCTTTATCTCTCAATGAATAGTTTAAACAAATTACAGGTGACCCCATCTGCTCTAAAATTCTCTGAACCACTAAGCAAGATAAAACAATGAACTAATTTAGCAATGGTCTTTCAGCATAACTAGGTTGCTATAATCAGGAGGACGCTCCTGAAATACATTATTTTTCTCCACTTCTGGCTTGAATATATTATTTTTTTCTATCATAACAGTGTAACAGCCCTGAATGCCTTCAGTCAAAATTCCCTACAGCACACAGTCATCTTGATTAAAATCTCAACAGTTTATTACAGATGGAGTAGTTCCAAAACATAATAATACTCTTCAGGTAGCAGGTGTTCCTGCATTTATTCAAATGGCTGGCTGAAAAGATGCAAAAGTCTTTTGTTTCCTGATGAGGTTAAACAGACTTTTACCTATGAAAACAACAAACACAGGTACATTTAAAAACTCCTCTCAAATTATTTTTTGAGCATTAAAATCTACATATAACTCATCCATAATTAACCCGATCAGAAAACAAGTAGCCAGAAAAACAGGTAAAATTAAATATATTTGTAAAAACAAGTTGACTTTTATGTAACACGGCTTTGTTCTACCTCTGAGCACTTGGTTCATTTTTTGTTTTAAATCTTAGATGATCTGAAAAGCAATACATTTACACTTCACAAGAAATTTAATGCTGGATGTAAATGAGTAAAAGGTAAGTAAATATAAGTAAAAGGAGACATGTTATCAAGAATGAGTAAAATTTTTTGAAAAAAAGAATTACTAAATCAGAAAAAGACCTGGCAATGTAATTTAAATTATCAACATCTGATTTTCCTCTATAGAAAGACAGAAACAAAACCGATTGTGTAACATTCTAAGCTTAATTTTTAATCACCTGAGTTAAAGTCCTAGCTCATCCACTTACTTACAACCTTTGACTTAATATTTAGTCCCTCTGAGTTTTCATTGACTCATCATAAATGAAGACATAACCAGTTACCATCGATTAAATCCTACTCGCAATGTGGTTTGGTCCAAGAAATGAGTGACAGATCTATCCTCCTATATGGTAAATTGTCCAATGTTATTTAAAAAATTCGTTATGTTTTAAAAAGTTATTTCTCTTGAAAAAGTCACTTCATTTTATTTTGTGTGTTTCTACATATATAACTAAAGGAAATTCAAAGGAAAGAAAAAAATAATTTCTCAATGAAATACTTTTTTCCATCTTTGCGTAATTCACTCATCACCTTAAGACAAAAAAGATTACATTTGTTCCAGATACATCACTTTAGTGAAAATTAATTCTCATGTGACGGTAGGCAAGCAATATAGAATAAAAATATAATATATAGAATATGGAAAATTGTACAGCTCTTTACTAAATGTTTCCTAAACAAATAGTTTTGCTATCCTGATACTTCCCTAAATTAACTCCTTTAATACAAGAGTAGGGATCCCTGGGTGGCGCGGCGGTTTGGCGCCTGCCTTTGGCCCAGGGCGCGATCCTGGAGACCCGGAATCGAATCCCACGTCGGGCTCCCGGTGCATGGAGCCTGCTTCTCCCTCTGCCTATGTCTCTGCCTCTCTCTCTCTCTCTGTGTGACTATCATAAATAAATAAATAAATTTAAAAAAAAATACAAGAGTAGTTTAAGAGTCACAAATATGCATGCTAGGAACTATTACTCATTTTGTTTTCCTAAAAAAGAAAATTATTCCATGATTTGAGCCAATGAAAATAGATCTCTCTAAAACAGAATCTGTGTTTCATTATAAAAGCAGAACTCATAGTATCAGTGAAAAACTCTCGGGAATAAAGGTGAGGGTAAAAATGTAAGTTTTGGATGTAAATATACCTAGATTCAAAGTCCCAGCCTGTCAGTGACTAGTTAGGTAGACGTTTCTATGAAGCTCCCTTTACCCATCCTTCAGTAAAATGGAACTTGCATTTTAACTCAGAGGGTTGTGCTAAGAATTAATTACATAAAATAGTATTAAGTATTATGTTCAATAAATGTTAAATATTTGATGTTCAATGAATGCATCCACTACTGTGGTTGTGATGTCTAATCAGAACTACCCTTTCCAACAACATTGATATTGAATTATTGCTCAATGGTTGCATAGCTTTTGCATCTGATTGCATGTATGTATCTCAGAATACAAATTTTTCAGATCAGACTTTTTATTGAATTATAATTGACGTGGAATATTATATTAGTCTCGGGTGTATAGTATTGCGATTCAATATTTTTGCATATTATGAAATGATCGCCTGGAGAGGTCTGGTTACTACCTGTTAGTATAAAAAATTATTGCAATGTTATTGACTATATTCCATAGACTGTACATTGCATGCCCATAAATTACTTATTTTATAACTGGAAGTTTGTAACTCTTAATCCCCTTTACCTATTCCAACTGTCCCCTGACCCTCTCCCCTCTGGCAACCACTAGTTTGTCGTCTGTATCTTTCTGTTTTGTTTGTTTGCTTTTTTTTTAGATTCTACACATAAGTGAAAGCATATGGTAGTTGTCTTTTTCTGATTTACTCACTTAACACAATGCCTTTAAAGTGTATCTGTGTTGTTGCAAATGGTAAGATTTCATTCTTTTTTTTTTTTTTTTTTTTTTTTTTACAGTTGAACAATATTCTTTTGTATATCACATCTTCTTTAACATTTATCTCAATGGACACTTAGGGTTACTTCCATGACTTGGCTATAGTAAATAATGCTGCAGGAAACACAGGCATGCATATATATTTTCCAATTAGTGTTTTTGTTTTCTTTGTATAAATACCCATAAGTGGAATTGCTGGATCACACGGTAGTTCTATTTTTGAAAAATTTTTGAGGAAAATTTTATACTGATTTCCACAGTGGCTGAACCAGTTTGCATTCCCACCAACAGTGTAGGAGGGTTCCCACATCCTCACCAACACTTATGTCTTGTGTTTTTGATAATAGCCATTCTGATAGGTGTGAGGTGATACCTCATTGAGGTTTGGATAAGGCAGCCTATAGAAGAGTCTTGTTTTCCTTATCCATTTAGCCATCCCATGTCTTTTGATTGAAGGATAGTTCCCTTACACTTAAAGTCACTATTTCTAGGTATGTACTTACTGTCATCTTGTTAATTGTTTCCTCACTGTTATTGTTGTCCTTCTCTGTTCCTTTCTTGGTTTGTTACTTCGTGTTTGTTTTCTTTATATTTAGATTGCTTTGTCTTTTACTTTTGTGTTCTTAACTATAAGCTTTCTTCTTTGTGGTTATGGTCTGGTTCACATATAACATGTATATAACTGTCTCCTTTAAGTTGACAGTAAGTTAATTTTGAACGTATCCCAAAGTTTTATATTTGTACTCCTCTCTTCTGCATTTTTATATTGTTGATAACACATTTAACATATTTTTTATTTTATTTATCCCTTAACTCATTGCGGTAGTTTTATTGTACTACCTTTGTCTTTTACCCTTCATATTTGTTTTATAAGTTGTTGATCCACTCACTACCTTGATTACTTGTCCTTCCGGTTAGATTTTTAACTCTCATTTGTTTTCTTAGTTTTCTCTCATTTTTTTCTTTAGTTTTCTTACTAGTAATTAGTACCTTTTCGTTTTAGCTTAGAAAAGCATTCTTTACATTTTTTGTATGGTTGGGTTCAGTGGTGATGAACTCCTTTAGCTTCTGCTTCCTGGAAAACTCTTAATCTCTTCTTCAATTCTGAATGAGAGACTTGCCAGGTAGAGAATTCTTGGTTGGGAGTTCTTCCCTTTCAGAACTTTGAATATATTATGCCATGCATGCCCTTCTGACCTATAAATTTCCTGCTGAGAAACCTTCTGATAGAGTTATAATGGCTCCCTTTTATACAGCGTGTTGCTTTTCTCTTGCTTTCAGTATCTTCTCTTTATTATTAATTTTTACTATTTTAATTATAGTGTTCCTTGGTGTGTTTCTCTTTGGATTCATCTTTTCTCTTTTTTAAAAAGATTTATTTATTTATTTATGGGGGGAGAGAGAGAGAGAGAGAAAGAGAGCAGGAGGAAGGTGAGAGGGAAAGAATCTTCAAGCAACCCGCCCACTGAGTGCGGAGCCCAACGTGAGGGCTCAATCCTATAACCCACAAGATCACGACCTGAGACAAAACCAAGAGCTGCTCACTCATCCAACTGAGCCACCCAGGCATCACTGGATTCACCTTATTTGAAACTCTCTGGGCTTTCTGGACTTGAATATTTATTCCCTTCCCTGAATTAGGTAAGTTTTCTGCCATTATTTCTTTGAGAATTTTCCTGGCCCTTTCTCTCTCTCTCCTCCCGTGACTCCTATAATGAAAATGTTATTCTGCTTGATACTGTCCCAGTGGTCCCTTAAGGCATTTTGTCTTTTTAAAAACTCTTTTTTGCTTTCATTTTCCTGCTGTGATTGGGTGTTTTCCATGGATTTGCTTCTGTTTTACTGATTCACGTTTCTATTCCATCCGTTCTGCTGTTGAACCCCTACAGTGCGTTTCTCAGTTCAGATTTAACTTCTCTTTGGTATTTTCATCTAGTTCCTAACTCCCTGCAGAAGTTCTTGCTGTGTTCATCCATTCTTCTCCTGAGATCTGTGAGCCTCTTTATGGCCATTACTATGAATTCTTTATTAAGTGTGTTGCTTATCTCAGTTTCATTAAGGTCTTTCTCTGAGGAGTTTCCTTGCTGTTTGGATATATTCCTCTGTCTCCTCATTTTGCCTCTCTCTGTTTCTCTGTATGTATTGGGTGAAATGGCTACCTTCCTTCATCTTGAGAGAGTAGTCTTATGTAGGAGTTTTTCCATGTGAGCCAGAAGCACAACCTCCCCTGGCCACCAGAACCAGGCACTCTATGGGCATCTGCAGTATGGTTTGAGTAAGTCTGCTGGCTCTGATAGAGCCACAGTTGCTGTGCAGGGAGATCAGGGCTCCCACCACTTGCCCACTCCATTTATGCATCAGATAGGTAGAGTTCAGGGTGCTCATCTGACCTGCTTGTGGCTTGGCTGCTACATGAGGGAGACGGGCTCTGTCACTCACCTGGTCTTGATGCAGCTCCGATAATGCACAGAGTGAATGAAATGTGGGGAGCTTCCCCCAGCCTCGTTATGTGGCAGGGAGAGCAGACCATGACCTTCATGTGTTAGCTAGAGGGAGGGCACCAAAGATGGCACACATTTGTTCTATCGTCAGGAAGTTAGGATGAGTGGCAAAAATGGACACACCAGCACTTCCATCCCTGGATAATGTCCTCACAGGTTCCTGACCCTCTGGCAGTCATTTTAAAATTAGTGCATCTCCCTTCTTATGGTTTAGGTGCTTTCAAGTCTATTCCTCTTGTGCTAGATCTCCATGTGAATGCATTTGCAGATGAGCCCTTTTAGAGTGGGATATATGTTCCTTATAGTTCTATGATTCTTTTGGTCCCTATTGTGGGGTTATTGCATCCGGGACAGGGCCCAGGGAGGCCATGTCTCTTCCTCTCCTATCCTTTGCAAAGTGTCTTTTTTGTCTCTTACTGTGGAAAGGCTAGTCATCTAGTTCTCACGGGGGGAGGAGGCTTTCCTTGTTTGTTTACAGAGGAAAATTATTACATGTATAGCTAGAAATTTGTTGTGTCTAAGGAAAGAGTTGCATTTAGGGTATTCCTACACCATCATCTTGAACTACCCTCTCTTCCCAGACTAGATTTACTTTTGTGCAGGTAACCCATAACAGTCACTCCTTCACAAGGACTGTCCCCAAAAGAGGTGCTTTGGCCTAGCACCACTCCTCTTCTGCAGGCCCTTCTCTGAAGAGCCCAGAAGGACAAAAAGCCTAAAATTTCAAGGTCTTGCTCTCAAGATTTTATGACCTGCCTGTTGAAACAGAATAAGTATAATTGAACATTTAGTGAAAAAGAAGAATTTTTTGGAGCTGTGAAGGACACAGCTTCTTATTCTGAGGAGTAATCATGGTGGGCAAAATTGGTCAAGGAAAGTTTTGCAAAAAGCTCAATCTACCAGATTGTGTTGGGTTTGGTATGGAGGCAAAAGAGGGAAACACAGAAGGAGATATTCCTGAGAAGAGACAGAGGAGACTGAGCCAGAGGCAACACCTGCATAAATTGAGACCATTTCAAAAGACAAGAAGTAAAGAAATAAATACATAGAAGGCAGAATTCTTGCTCCTATCATGTCTGCCATCTGGCTAGGATGCTTTCAAATTAATGAGCAGGTTAAAATCCAGCATGGTTCCACAAAGAGAGAAGCCTAAGAAGTACTTTGTAATGATGATCAAAAATATGTATTATATTAATTACCAAAATAAAACGATTGCTCTAAAATTCCTGAATATAATATACACGATGAAAGATTTCTCTTTTGCAATAAATATCACTAAATGAAGATAATCATGTTTTTTTTTCTTAAAAAAAAGTGTTACTGGGTTTTAAAAAAACATAGCAGAAAGATAGTTTTTTAAAAATACTGTTAAATATCTATAGGAATCAATCGGAGGAATCATAGGAGTTCAACATGACTTGACAGGAAGACTTCTCTCTCACAATAGTTTAATTATACATTTTATTAGTAATATAAAGTTTGTTACTATGATAGAAGAGAGACTAAGGTGAATGTGAGGGAAACAAATACTAAAGCAAAGTCCACAAGGCAGAGCAAAATCTTTCACCTGAGAAATCCTTCCCTGTGTAGCCAGGTGTCACATGCGGCAATGTACTTGCAGAACACTCTTGTGCAAACTTTAAGCATTATATTTAAGCTCCTACATTTATATGCAAGCATAAATCACAGTGGTATTTGCTGCACGTGTTTTATTAGGTAGGCATTTCTGATTATCGAATAACCCTAAAATATACAGTTAACTCGGTTTTTGGATAAAATGCAGACTATTCAGCCATCACCTATTCCGAAAGAGATTCGGTATTCAGTATTCTAGTCAGGCGTTCTCCAACAGTGCTAGGGTACTTCAGCAAAGCTCGTGTGTGATAAAACAGCAGTGGCCTCTAGAGCATGTTTTTAAAGCCAGCTCTCTCAGAATTCTAACTAAATTCCTCAAATGAACACACACACACACACACACACACACGTGCATGCACACTCATCTCGTTTTTGCTGCTGTTTTAACTTGCCAAAGAGTAAAGGTATATGAATCAGGTCTTATTAATATTAATATATACGTTGTTATTTTGCTCCCTGAACACTGTCACTTTGTTATACTAAATAAAAGCCCTGACAGAAACATCCAATGAATCATCACTAAGAAAATGCATTGTTGTGTCATAGTTAATAAGCAGTTCAATGTAATCACACCTTGATCATTCTCCGGAGCAGTTCGGTCCTTTGCATGGTGTGGTTAGAACCAAAATGTCTAATATTAGTTCCCTTAATGATTGCTCAAACAGAAGTTAAAATGGAAAGTCACTCTCCCTTCAGATGTACAAATAATCTTTTTTTTTTTTTTTCTGAGAAGGATAGGGAAGGAAACGTCAAAACAGCAAGAAGAAATTTATGAGTCTTAGACTACATGTTATCATAAAAGGAGTCTCTGGGATTCAGTCATAATCACAGGGTATGATGTTGAGCTCAAAGCTAGTTCCCATGCCCTGCTTATCAACCCCCACAGAACATGTGAACCACAAGTAGAAGCTCCCATCCCAGATGAAAGGAAGCTTCTTCTGGCCAAGGTAGCAGAACTGTAAAAACTCCCTTTGGCCATGGACGGCCTGTAGGGCACTTTGATAAGCCCAGAGGAATCACAGGCAAAGATCCTACCTTAATGAGGACTGAATGGACCCCGTGGCTTTTGCAGATAGGAAATACCAGAAGCTTAGGGTGCGGGCAGTGCTGGATTCTTGCCACACAGCACTCTTGAGGTGTGCTTCTTCACCCCGAAGACCCAATGGAGTAGCCTCCAGATACAAGAAGTGTCCTAGGAACAAGGACGGCATTCAGACAGGGCACGAACAAGAATGAGGGGATCATTTTAGCTCCTCCATCTTACTTAGGGTTTTTAAGTATATTTCATAGGCTATGAGCTGCCACAGGCATTTCCATTTGAAACAGAAAGAAAACCCAATAGCCTTGCTTCTAGCTCACTGACAGAACAATTTCCAACTGTCTGTGCTTTGAGCAAAGTACTTCACAGAATGCAGATTAACCGATGTGACAGGATATTTATGCCACTGAAGCAACAAAATAGTTATAGAAATCATTTCATGGACCCCCTAAACTACCCACTTGTAAAACAATGCAAAGATACTATCTACAAAAAAAATATAAAGGAATTACGGTGTACTTTCACAAATTCAGTCACCTACGGAATGCACAAGTAAAATGCTGAGAATCTTATTATGTACCATGAAGGATATTGAGTTTTGGGATGCCTGGGTGGCTCAGCGGTTGAGTGTCTGCCTTTGGCTTATGGGGATGGAGTCCCGTATTGGACTACCTGCAGGGAGCCTGCTTCTCCCTCTGCTTCTGCCTCTGTCTCTCTCTTGCTCTGTGTCTCTCATGAATAAATAAATACATCTTAAAAAAAGATATTGAGTTTTACATTTGTGTATCCAAATACTTTTATGTACGTAGACCTGAGTGTTTGCACGGGGCTCAGACCTTTCTTTCTCTGGTGTGGTTAGTTTGGGCTCCTGGAGGGCTCTGTTTCATCATAAGCCCATGGAGTTTCCACACTTAGACACCATCTTTCCTATTCTATAGCTTCCAGGAATTCGAGGTCCCTTCTTTACTGACATCCCTTGACCATTGAGTCTGAGACTTGACCTCATTTACTCATGGCAAAACTGAGGCATTCCCAACACTTCTGACATGTGTGACCTTACAGTCACATCGGCACAGCACCTCTGCAGCTTCCCAACTACCTTCCTTCACACATATCATCCCATTTCTCTAATCCTTGTTTGGGACACAGGGAAAACTTGATTCTTTCCATTTGCAGATGAGAAATTTGAGAATCTGAAAAACTATATGACATAGGAATGATCACATGAGTGATAGAATTTTGGGTTATTAATTATAAATTATGCCATTTAGGAAAAGTGCCCGATGGCAGCATAAATTATCATCTATCTACAATTATTAGAATGATATTAAAATTTGGTAACTCCCCCGTTATGTGTCGAATTGCATCCCCGCATCCCCCACTCCCCCAAAGATGATGGAGTCCCAATTCCATTCCCCTGTGAACGTGATCTTATTTCAAAATAGGCCCTTTATGGATGACCAAATTAGAATGAAGTCATCAGGGCAGGCCTCAATCCATACTAAGAATGTGTCGTAATGAAAAGGATAAATTCAGACACAGAGACAGACGTGCACAGAGGGAAGACAATGTAAAGACACATGAGAATGCCACCTACAAGCCAAGTAACATGTGAGTCTACAGCAGCTAAGAGAGAAGCAAAGAATTGGTGATTTCCCCTCACAGCCCTCAAAAGGAACCAGTTGTGCTGACACCTTAATCGCACACTTCTAGCTTCCAGAACTGTGCAACAATGCCTGTGGCTTACATCTCTGGTACTTTGTGATGGCAGCCCCAGGAGACAAATACGCTCACCAAATGTTTGCCTCGCTTGCCATGGTACCAGAGTAATCTCTCTAGAGATGCTGTAAAAGACTCATAACCTACCTTTTTTGTTTCCAAGTGTGTGGTCTTTGGGAGGTCTTAGGGTTTGATGAGAGCCAACTCCCAAAGCCCAAAGTTTTCAACCAAGGAGTTTTGCCAGCCACACCAGCCTCTCTCAAAAGTACAGGAGGTACCACATTCATTTTCATCAGTCTCATCTCCACAGTCATCTACAAAATTACAGCTTTGCTCTGGTTTATAACATTTGCCGTTCTGACATTCTCGAAAGCCAGGGGGACAGATACCTAGAAGACAGAAAACAAATGAAGATGAGGAAATACTACTAACACATCTGAAACTACATGACATCCTTACTTAGCTTAAAAGCTAGTAAGAGTAGATTCACTTTAACACATAAAGAAACATGGTGTTCTTAGGAATGTGAGTTATCTGACTCCTATCCTTCTCTCCTGGTCCCCTCCAGGGTTTTGCCCAATAGATCACTCACGAGGATTACTCAAAATGAAAAAAAAAAATCAAGTATCATTTTACTGATCTAGGAAAGTATCCCAAGTCGCCTCACATACAGCATTTCCTGTAAGTTCAAGGATATAAATTAGATCTGAAAGCCAAAGTGAGGCTTTCAATTTTTTATCCTGAAACAAAATCTTTAGGGTACTCAGAGCTTATGTATTATGTTGTATTTGGAAGTCTATTCCATTACCACCCACACATTTCAAGATTTATCAGAAACCAAATAGATACATGGTACTTCTTCAAAAGCAGGTGTATGAATATATAAGTAATATTCAACTTTCTAACAGATTTTTTTCCTTCAAAATGCACATATATCTGTCAATCATTTAGAATTTTAGAACCAATTTGCCTACATAGCAATGTCAACAATAAATATTTTTTCCCACAAAGCTTAAAATAAAGGGCAATGTTTTTGAAGACCTGAGTTTGAATCCTGGTATTGATACTTCTCAGCTATGAGACTTGGCTTAATTAGCTAAGCTCATTGAAGAGACTACTGTTGATATTCTCAGCATCTAGAACAGTGCCTGGCCATTAGTAGGTGACTAAAAAATATGAGTCAAATAAACGGAGAAGTGAAATACAGTGCTCTGGAAATGACAAAGCAGTTCCATATTCACATTTAGGGTATAATTGTTATCCTGCTCTAATATTACAATAGGGCATAGCACCAGGGTAACAATATTTCAGTAGAAAAAGCCATTTGAAGATCCATCTTGGAATATCTACTTCCCAGGCTCTGTGACACTATGGTATCTGAGACTTTCTTCCTTCCTGTCTTTCCTATCTGGTAGGTAGAGGAACCAATAATGCCTCCCTATTTTACTCCTACTTGAGCTTCTATGGCCTGGAGTTGTCTGGTGGCTGAGGATTGGTGTGGATTAGAGCTGAGAAGTAAGTTGGGAAGGTGTTCTGGAAGCTAAAATCTCCTGCTGATTAAAATCTTCAAAGATTTTACAAAGAAGCTTTCATGTCCTCCGTCAGTCCCACATTTTAGAAAATAGAAGGCTAAGAGGGAAGAAGTGGGAGGAGATGGATGTGATGTCATGTAGAAACCACTGGGGGAGAAGACTAGTGTTCTGGAAGCTTCTAGCCATTTTGTGTGTTAAGCTGTTTCTGGACTGCTTGTTCAAAATTGCCTAATTAAATGCCCTTTACACTTGCAAAGCTTTTGAAAATAAGTTTCAACCATGCATTCTGCCTCTAACAAAACTTTCTTGTCTGGGTTAATTGCTAACATTTTCTTTTCTTGCAGCGTGGGATTAAACTATTTGTATTTAGCTGCCCAGTTCAGTTTTAGCAGATTGGGGGTAAGGCAAAAGACCTTTAATGTTTCAATCACAGAGCTTGACTCAGAATCAGAACATTAAAGCATTCCTGAGCTACCTAGAAATGGAGATCATTTACATTAACCTCCATTCATAGATGAAAGATAAATGAGGATTATAGATGTTAAATGACTTGATGATTTTTTGATAGCAGAGGTACAATTTGCACCCAGGTCTATTATCTTCTGAACTATTTTTTAAATCTATTGACTTGAAAAGAAGAGCAGTGATCCAGGTCAACTATCACAAGACGAGACCACCAAGGAAGAGAAATGGTGGTGTTGACCACCAGATGAATTATTTCTCATGGGACTGTTGAAAACCTGTGAAATTACTAGATCATTTAATTTTACACAAGTAGGCATTTGTATTGATTCCGTCAATTCCAGTTTATTTGGGGAGTAAAAACAAAACTGGTTCTTGAGATACTTTTCTCCAAAGAGACTGAATCAAGCTTATATTTAATCCTTTTAAAGCAAATAAGAAAATAATTTGAACATGTTTCTAAATGGAATCACATTACAAATCCCAATATATTACAGAATCAATACAGCTCATATTTTGGAATAATCATAATTTTTAAGTTCTAAAACATAATAGCTACATAATTTAAAAATACAATAATTTAAATATTACATAATATTAATTTTGAACAGAAAACCCTTCACATTAATAAAGACAATTTTACTGCTATCATGTATCCTACCCATAAAACACCTTTTTGCTAAATATCAAGCAATAATCAAAATTATCGACTAATGTTATTTACCTATTTCCAAATTATTTTCCATGTCTGTTGTTTTGTCCAAAGAAATCAGCTACTAAGGGAGGATGTATATCTTTAAGTGATTCTGGGATTAAAGCTTCTATGAAATTATGTAACTTTGATTTTTAGTAAAAATATTTTATTTACATTAGGCAGAGACCTTCTTAGTGGGCAGGGTTTTTTTTTTTTTTTGGTAAAAAAGAACAAATTATGAAAGTAAAAAATCTCCAATGCAAATAAATCTTAGAGACTGAATCTGAAGCTTAACATGCTGAAATGCAAACTCTGATTCTTCCCCTCCAAATTTTTTTCAAGTTAATAGCTTTCTTCAACTGTGTCTATGGCAACTCTACAACACCAGTTACTCAGAGGCAAAACAAATCTTGTAAGGAGCTCTGTGTAATAGAGTCTGACTCTACTTCTTGATGTTAGACTTGATTGCTGACAGCTCTTCCTTTGTGTTCCACATCTGGAAACCTAATAAGATAGTCCAGGTGCTTCCCTTATTGGCAGGAGGTTCACACCAAGTATGCCCTTATCAATGCACAGAAATTCTCACCCCAGACCCATCTTCCAAATACCATAAAACTTTAAGTCAGTTTCTTTTCCTTGGTCTCTTAAAAAGGATTGAAAATGTCTATTACTCACATAATGAGGCTTTCTGTGACATAAGGGTAGCTCCAAGGCATGTCTGAAAGTAGTTTTTTTTTTCTATTTGAGTGAAAGCTCACAAGCAGGAGAGTGACAGAGAGAGGGGGAGAAGCAGACTCTCCTGCTGAGCAGGGAGCCAAACATGGGGCTTGATCCCAGGACCCTAGGATCATAACCTGAACTGAAGGCAGATGTTTAACTGAGCCGTCCAGGTGCCACTGGTATTGTCAGTCTTAACATCCAAACCAAATTTTGAATAGAGGCCCACCTTCTAACTAAGTATTGGCCCCAGTAGTGTGTGTATACAACTTTTTATCTCATAACTCATATACAATTTTTCACCATTACTATTTTGGTCTAAGTGACTATCATTTTGTGTGACTTTATTACAATGCTTTCCTTTCTGATCTCCTTTGACCCTTTATGGTCCATTAAACAAAAGATAGCCATGTGATATTTTAACATAATTAAATGTCACTCCTCTATCCCAACCTCTATTTAAATACTATTTCACATTAAAATGAGCCAGGTCCCCTTGAGAAAATGGTCTGTTTAGAACTAAAAACAAAAAAAAATTCAAAATGAGCCTAGATTTGTTTCTGTACCAGAAAATAAGAAAGTGCTCAAAAAATTATAGCATTAGAATGAAAGGTTTAAGGAGCCAGCTTTTAGAGAAACTTACTGGTCAAATCAGAGACAATTAGAATATCAAGATTAAGTAATTTGTGCCCAATTTAAACACAGTAAGAAACAGTAAAAAAAAATAGTATGAAATTATTCTTCAGCAACAAACAACTAGAAACTTGGGCAAAATACATAAAACAAGTGTTTTCAGATATTGAACATAAGGAAACACAGGACTGTGTGAAAAAAGGCACACCCTATGATCACCCCTAGATTTCTGCATGGAGGCACTTATGAACTATAACTCCTAAAGGGTCAGCCTACCAGAAAATGGGCTTACACATAGGAGGAGATAGAGTTTGGAACATCTAGAATTTTCAATACTGGGAGGTGGAGGAAAGGGAGCTAGACAGAGAAGAAGATCAAGAGATATGCTTAAGTCTTGGAATCTAGCTTTTATATTTGTAGGTAAAATCCCAAAGGATAGATAGAAAACAAACTTCTAAGACAGCAATAACTAGGAGCTATAAACTGAAAAACTGCCAGAATCCACAGAGGGCCATATATATGTGAATTTCTACCAGCCAGAGTGGAGAGAGATTGGTGAATACACAGGGTATTCAGTAGGAACTCCAGAAAGGTACACTTTAGTATGGGGCAAAGTAACTCTAGAAGGAAATAGACTCTACTATAATCTTAAGAACAAATCTGGCCAACCACCAGCTTAAGTAAATAATGTTTTATTGGGACTTAGCCATATCCACTTGTTTACACATCATCTATGGTTACTTTCACACTAAAATGGCTGTTAAGTGGTTGCAATCAAGACCAATGAACTAGGGATCCCTGGGTGGCGCAGCGGTTTGGCACCTGCCTTTGGCCCAGGGCGCGATCTTGGAGACCTGGGATCGAATCCCATGTCGGGCTCTCAGTGCATGGAGCCTGCTTCTCCCTCTGCCTATGTCTCTGCCTCTCTCTCTCTCTCTCTCTCTCTCTCTCTCTCTGTGACTATCATAAATAAATAAAAATTTAAAAAAAAAGACCAATGAACTATTGGGACTTCATCAAGATAAGAAGCTTTTGCACAGCAAAGGATACAGTCAACAAAACTAAAAGACAACCTACAGAATGGGAGAAGATATTTGCGAATGACTATCAGGTAAAGGGCTAGTTTCCAAGATCTATAAAGAACTTACTCAACTCAACAGCAAAGAAACAAACAATCCAATCATGAAATGGGCAAAAGACATGAACAGAAATCTCACAGAGGAAGACCTAGACATGGCCAACATGCACATGAGAAAATGCTCGGCATCACTTGCCATCAGGAAAATACAAATCAAAACCACAATGAGATACCACCTCACACCAGTGAGAATGGGGAAAATTAACAAGACAGGAAACCACAAATGTTGGAGAGGATGCAGAGGAAAGGGAACCCTCTTGCACTGTTGGTGAGAATGTGAAGTGGTGCAGCCACTCTGGAAAACTGTGTGGAGGTTCCTCAAAGAGTTAAAAATAGACCTGCCCTACGACCCAGCAATTGCACTGCTGGGGATTTACCCCAAAGATACAGATGCAATGAAACGACGGGACACCTGCACCCCGATGTTTCTAGCAGCAATGTCCACAATAGCCAAACTGTGGAAGGAGCCTCGGTGTCCATCGAAAGATGAATGGATAAAGAAGATGTGGTTTATGTATACAATGGAATATTCCTCAGCCATTAGAAATGACCAATACCCACCATTTGCTTCAACGTGGATGGAACTGGAGGGTATTATGCTGAGTGAAATAAGTCAGTCGGAGAAGGACAAACATTATACTGTCTCATTCATTTGGGGAATATAAATAATAGTGAAAGGGAATAAAAGGGAAGGGAGAAAAAATGGGTAGGAAATATCAGAAAGGAATATTAAAACTTTTTTAGATAAACCATTTACAAATATCTTCTCCCATTCAATAGATTGCACCTAATATAATAAGATACCAGGGAATAAGCTTAACCAAACAGTTGAAGGACCTGTCCCTCTCAAAACTATAAAACACTGGTGAAAGAAATTGAATACAACACAAATAAAGGGAAAAATATTCTTTGCCCATGGATTGGAAGAACAAATTTTGTTGAAATATCTATACTATCCACAACAATCTACAGATTTAATACAGTCCCTATGAAAATGCCAAGAGCGTTTTTCATAGAAATAAAAAAAATTATAAAATATATATGGAACCACAAAAGACTCCAAATGGTCAAAGCAATTTTTAAAACAAAAGCTGAAAGTATCACAATTCTGGACTTCAAGTTCTATTACAAAGGTGTTGGAGTCAAAACCATATGGTACTGGCACAAAAATAGACGCAATGACCAATGACCAATAGAAAACGCAGAAATAAACCTACAACTATGTGATCAATTAATCTTCAATAAAAGAGGCAAGAGTATCCAGTTGGAAAAAGTCTCTTCAACAAAGGAAACTGGGAAAATTGGTCAGCGACATGTAAACAAATGAAACTGGACCACTTTCTTATACCATACATAAAAATAAACTCAAAATGAATTAAAGACATAAATGTGAGACCTGAAACCATAAAAATCCTAGAAACGAGCACAGGCTTTCTTACGTCTCTGACATAAGCCAAAACATTTTTCTAGATATGTCTTCTGAGACAAGGGAGATAAAAGCAAAAATAAAGTATTGGGACTATACGAAAATAAAAAGGTTTTGCACAGCAAAGGAAACAATCAACAAAACAAAAGGCAACCTACTATTGACCTTTTGACCATACATCAGAAAAAAGATCATCTGCTTCCTGCAGTGCGGTTGACCTTGGGTAACTGTGAAACCACAGAGAACAAAACCAGAGACAAGAGGGGAATACTGTCATATTTACTCTCTGAATGTAAAGTGCACACTACTCAAGTGAATATTTAATGAAGTCAGCCAGAATGGAGACCTTTATAAAACTAAAATGACTTGCAGTTGAAAGCAAACCAGATTAGCTTTAAAACAGTAGCAAAAAAAGAAAACCTCTTTAACTTTTGGTTTTGCTGTGTTGGAGTGTAGAATTTGAAATAAATGCAAGATAGAACTCAAAAGACAAGAACAAGGGTATAGTATAAAAATTCCTTTACTAATTTTTTTCGTATATATAAGAACGCTAGCTCTTACTCTAAACAATTGCCATTCAAGTAAAATTAATGGCAGAAGACTATATAATACTGAAGAATATTCTTTCAAACTATAGTGTACCAATAAATAAGTTGGTCATAAAACTATAGATCTCGCTTGGTTGTATGTTTACAAATCTTTGAAGGTCTCTTTTAAGTTTTTCCTTTCTGAAGGCAGTGCATCCGTTCTTTCTGCATTATACTTATATGACTCTAAAGTTATCCTACTGTCCCTTGAAAATTACTAAGGAAAAGGAGGGGATGGGGTTGGTGGACAATGTTTTGCAAAATTATTTAATTCCTGTTGAAGATCTTTAAGTCAGGCAAGAGGGAAGGTTATAGGAATATCAGATTTTATTGATCTACCGATACCTGAAATGAAACTCAAGTAGTTTTGAGTCAAGATAATATAGGGGCATGGTTATTTTTATGAAGTTTGGTGGAGCATACTATTGGGAAGACTCTTTCAGCAATCCATGCAGAATGTAGATCAGAGCGATGAGAAAAAGGGTGCCTGGGTAGTTCAGTTGTTTAGGCATCTGCCTTCGGCTTGGGTCGTGATCCCAGGGCCCTGGGATCGAGCCCCACATTGAGCCTGCTTCTCCTTCCTCCTCTCTCTCTGCCTTTCTCTCTCTCTCTCTCTCTCTCTCTCTCTCTGTCATGACTAAATAAAATATTTTTAAAAAGAGAGTTGAGAAAAATCAGGGACATTGTTGGGTTGTGATATGTTGGCAAGGTAGCTGTACTCTGACTCATCACAAACCTACATGAGCATCTATACTATACCAAGAGATTCAGTAAATAATAAAATGTGATGATTTTCCTCAAGAAGCTGAGTCCTTTGGGTAAGAAATAGTTTGTATATAGTAGGGTTGTACTGTAATTAGAATAGAGGTCTAAACAAGGTGTTGTTACAACTCTAAGGATTGGAGAATGTGTTCTTTAGAAGGTAGATAATTTTTTTTTTAAAAAGAAGAAGGTAGATAATTTCTCAGCAGGAATTTCTTAAATTTTTTTGTTTTTGTTACAAGAATTATCTATTGAAAGTTTTGACAGGGATTACCAGTTGTAAACCTGTCTCTGAATAGATAAAGACTATTACCAATCTACATGGTTTAAGAACTTTATCTAGGGATTGCCTGGGTAGCTCAGCAGTTTAGAGCCTGCCTTCGGCATAGGGCATGATCCTGGAGTCCTGGGATCGAGTCCCCATCGGGCTTCCTGCATGGAGCCTGCTTCTCCTTCTGCCTGTGTCCCTGCCTCTCTCTCTGTATGTCTCTCATGAATAAATAAATAAATGAAATCTTATCAAAAAAAGAACTTTATCCATATAACTCCTATAATCATGAAAACCAATCTAAGGAGTCACTATTACTAGCCTCATTTTATAGACTTTCTTAACAGTTTGTGTCCATTCAGGAGACAGAAACCACACTAGAAATGTGAACAAGGAAAATGTAATAAAAAGAATGAATATGTAATTTTAAAGAGTAGTTATGTACAACGAGAAACAAAAACAAAACAATAGGAAGAGAGGAATGACAGATGTGAGGAGCAACTTACTACTTCTAGTTCTGACACAGACAGTCCAAGGGAGGCATCATTTTGGATGAGAGCACCCCCCCCATATCCGAAAAATGAGTTTTAGACTTTATTGGAGAGGGTGTGTTACTGGGACCCATTGGAAGGTAGAAAAATTTGCCGGGATATTGTGACCTAGATTTGGTTAGTAGCTGGTAGGGAAAGGGAGAATTTATTCATCAGGATGCCTGTAAAACTCACTGAAGGAGGACTGTAACTGGGTTGCTTTAAATTGCTAGCAGTCACAGGGCCAAAGCAAACAAGCCAAAAAAAACAAAAAAACAAAAACAAAAAAAACAAAACAACAACAAAGAAAAGAAAAGAAAAGAAAAGAAAAGAAAAGAAAAGAAAAGAAAAGAAAAGAAAAGGAAAGGAAAGGAAAGGAAAACCAATAAGTGCACTGGAACCAAAAGGAGAAGCTTCCTACACGCTGTGTTTTGTGGTATCTGACTTGTGCTGTCTGCTAACAAAGCCAAACACTGTAGGAGCTATTCAGAAGAGAAGTGTGTATCTGTGTATGCATACCACTACTTCTTTATTCATTAACTTACTGATGGACACTTAGGTTGTTTCCATGTCTTGGCTTTTGTAAATACTGCTGCTGTGACAATGCGGGTGCAGGTATCTTTTTGCATTAGTGTTTTTGTTTCCTTCAGTATATTCTCAGAGGTGGAATTGCTAGATCCTAACTAGATCTTTTTTTTTTTTTTTTTTTTTTTTTTTAGGATTCTCCATGCTGTTTTCCATATTGGATGCATGAATTTACAATCCTATCAGCAAGGATTCCCTTTCCTCTACAGCTATGCCAATAATTGTTCTCTTTTGGTAGAACCCACTCTTTTTCTTTTTTTGCTTCATGTAGGCAACCCTTTTTCTTTTTTAAAAAATTAAATTGAATTAGCCAACATGTAGTACATACTTAGCTGCAGATGCAGGGTTCGATAATTTATCAATTGCATAGTAGCAATTCTAACAGGTGTGAAGGGATATTGTAGCTTTAATTTGCATTTCCCTAATGACTAGTGATGTCGAATGTCTTTTTTTTAAGATTTTATTTTTTTATTCATAAGAGACACACAGAGGCAGAGACAGAAGCAGGCTCCCTGCAGGGAGCCTAATGTGGGACTGATTCCCAAGATCCTGGGATCATGCACTGAGCCAAGGGCTGACCCTTAACCCCTGAGCCACCCAGGCATCCCTGTTGAATGTCTTTTCCCATGTGCTTGTTGACCCTTTATATATCTTCTTAGGAGAAATGTCTATGCATGTTCTTTGCCATTTCTTAATGGACTTATTTGGTTTTTGCTATTGAATTTCATGAGTTATGTTTTGTATAGTGATCCCTTAGAAGATAAATGGTTTATAAATGCTTTTTTACCAGTTTGTAGGTAGTCTTTTCACTTTGTGGATAGTTTCTGTAGAGTGCAAAAGATTTTTAGTGTAGTCATACTACATTAGTTATTTTTGACTTTGTTGCTTTTGCATGAGATGTTGTAGCAAAAAAATGATCCCTAAGACCCATGTCAAGGAAATTTGGTCCTATGTTTTATTTTTGGAATTTCGTGTCTCACACTTAAGTCTTAATCCATTTTTGGTTAATATTTATAAGTGGTGTAAGATATGGGTCCAATTTCATTCTTTTACATGTGAATATTTAGTTACCCCAGCATCATTTATTGAACAGATTGTCCTTCCTTCATACAGTATTGTTGTCTTGCCTGTCAAATATTTGTTGACTTTATGTGTTTGGGTCTATTTTTTGGGTTTCTATTCTTTCTATTGATCCCTTATCCATTTTTGTGCCAGTACCATAATGTTTTGGTAACTAGAACTTTATAGTATGGCTGGAAATCAGGAAGACTGATGCCTCCTGCTTTGTTCTTTTTTCTCGTGATTTCTTTGCCTATTTGAGATCTCTTTTGGTTCCATATAAATTTTAGGAGCGGTTTCCTTCGGGGAAAAAAAGCCATTGGAATCTTGATAGGGATTTCATTGACTCTATGGATGGCTTTTGGTAGTATTGACATTTTAATAGTATTAAATTTTTTAATCCAGTTTGTGTCTTCCTGGATTGCTTTTATCAATGCCTTCTAGTTTTCAGGGTAGATATCTTTCACTTTCTCAGTTAAACTTATTCCTAAGTATGTTACTGTTTTTGATGCAATTGCAAAATGGGATAAGTTTCTTTTCAGAAAATCTGCTGTTGCTATGTAGAAATTCTTTTAAATTTTGTATGCTGATTTTGTGTCCTGTAACTTTATTGCATTTGTTGGTTGGTGTAACAGGCTTTTGGTTGAGTTTTTAGGATTTTCTTTATATAAAAACAAATCATCTTCAAACAGAGACCATACATTAAAAAAAAAAATTCTGATGGCATTTATTTAGTTAGCTAGTTACTGATTGCTCTAGCTAGGACTTTTATTTCTATATTGCATAGGAATGATGAGAGTGGGCACCTTATCTTGTTGCTGATCTTGGAAGAAAAGCTTTCAAACTTTCACCATTGAGTATGATATCAGCTATGGGCTTGGCATATATGGTTTTTAGTATATTGAGGTATGTTACTTCCATACCTAATTTGTTAACTGTTTTTTCATAAATGTTAGATTTTGTCAAATGCTTTTTCTGTGTCTATTGAGATGATCATAGGATTCTTTTCTTTCATTCTATTAATGTGATGTATCACATTGATCGATTTCCATATTTTGAACCATCCTTTCAACCCAGGGATAAATCCCACTTGAATATGGTCAATTATCCTTTTAATGATTCTTTTGATAGGCCGCTGAATTTTTTTTAAAGATTTTACTTGAGAGAGTAAGAGAGAAAGCACAAACCAAGTGAGGGGCAGAGGAGCCTGATGCAGGGCTCACTCTCAGAACCCTGAGATCATGACCTGAGCTGAAGGCAGATGCTTAACTGACTGAGCCACCCAGGTGCCCCATAGGCTACTGAATTTTTTGTTAGTACTTTGTTGAGAATTTTTGCATCTATAATCATTAGGATATTGGCCTGTAGTTTTCTTTTCTTTCTAGTAGCATTCTTTTCTGATTTTGTTATCAGGATAATGCTAGCCTCCTAAAATGAGTTTGAGAGTGTTCCTTCATTATTAATTTTATGGAGAATTTGATAAGTATTGGTTTTAAATCTTAATTTAAATGTTTGGTAAAATTCACAGTGAATCCACCGGGTCCTGGACTTTTCTTCTTTGGGACATTTTTTTTTTTTTACTCAACATATATTTATTGAGCACTTTTTATATGCCAGGAATGAGCACTGATCAAAATGACAAAAAGTCTTTGCCCTAGGTGAGTTTATATTTAAGAAGTGGAGGGACGCCTGGATGGCTCAGCAGTTGAGCATCTGCCTTTGGCTCAGGGTGTGATCCTGGAGTCCTGGGACTGAGTCCCACATTGGGCTTCCTGCATGGAGCCTGCTTCTCTCTCTTCCTGTTTTTCTGCCTCTCTCTGTGTGTGTCTCTCATGAATAAATAAATAAAATCTTTTAAAAAATTTAAGAAGTGGAATGTAGGCTATTAAAGAAGTAAAATGTTTATAGTATGGAGAAAAACTAATCAGGTAATGATAATAGGGAGATACTCATGTGGGGAGGGAGGTTGCAGCTTTAAAAAATTATTTATTTTAAAAATTCCACTATAGTTAACATACAGTGTTATATTAGTTTCAAGCATACAATAAAGCGATTCAGGAACTCTATACATTACTTAGTGCTCATCATAATGAATGTACTCTTAATCCCCTTCACTCATTGCTCATATCTTCCCACCTACCTCCCCTCTGTCAACCACCAGTTTGTTTTCTATATTTAAAAGTCTGTTTTAGGGATCCCTGGGTGGCGCAGCAGTTGCGCCTGCCTTTGGCCCAGGGGGCGATCCTGGAGACTGGGGATCGAGTCTCACGTCGGGTTCCCGGTGCATGGAGCCTGCTTCTCCCTCTGCCTGTGTCTCTGCCTCTCTCTCTCTCTCTCTGTGACTATTATAAAAAAATTTTTTTTAAAAAGTCTGTTTTAGGTATGTCTTTTTTGTTTTGTTTCTTAAATTCCACATGTGAGTGAAATCATATGGGATTTATCTTTCTCTGACTTATTTCATTTAGCATTATACCCTCTATGATCATTCCATGTTGTTGCAAATGGCAAGATTTCTTTTTTTCTTTATGGCTGGGTAATATTCTAGTGTGTGTGTGTGTGTGTGTGTGTGTGTGTGTCCACCACCTCTTCTTTTTTTAAGATTTTATTTATGAGAGAGAGAGAGAGAGAGAGAGACGGGGGGGAGCAGAGACACAGCGACACAGGCAGAGGGAGAAGCAGGCCCTATGTAGGGAGCCCGATGTGGTACTCAGTCCCGGGACCCCAGGATCATGCCCTGGGCCAAAGGTGGCGCTAAACCGCTGAGCCACCTGGGGATCCCCACAACCTCTTCTTATCCTTTCACCTATTGATGGATGCTTGAACTGCTTCAATAATTTGGCTATTAAAAATAATATTTCAGCAAACATAGGGATGCATGTATCTTTCAAATTAGTGTTTTCATATTCTTTGGGTAAATACCCAGCAGTGGAATTACTGGATCATATAGAACTTCTATATTTAATTTTGTGAGGAAATCCCAAGTTGTTTACCACAATGGATGCACTTGAGTTTGCATTCCCACCATTATTGCACAAAAGTTCCTTTTTCTTCATATACTTGCCAACATCTGTTTCCTGTGTTGTTAATTTTAGCCATTCTGACCCATGTGAGGTAATATCTCATTGCAGTTTTGATTTGCATTTCCCTGATGGTGAGTGATGTTGAGCATCTTTTCATGTGTCTGTGGGCCATCTGCATATCATCTTTGGAGAAATGTTTGTTCATGTCTTCTGCCCATTTTTAAATTGGATTGGTTTTTTTGGCATTCAGTGTAGAAGTTCTTTATATATTTTGGATATCCCTTATCAGATATGTCATTTGTAAATATCTTCTCTCATTCAGTAGGTTGTCTTTTCTTGGTGGTTTCCTTTGCTATGCACAAGTTTTTATTTTGATGTAGTTGCAATAATTTATTTTTGTTCTTATTTCTCTTGCTTTAGAGACATATCTAGAAAAATGTTTCTGTGGCTGATATCAGATATGTTGTCTTCTGGGATTTTTATGGTTTCAAGTCTCCCAATTAGGTCCTTAATCCATTGTGAGTTTATTTTTGTGTATGGTGTAGGTCCAACTTCATTCATTTGCTTGTAGCTGTTGGATGTGAGGGCGATCTGGCTGCGACACCTGTCACCCCATTGATCACCAGGGTTGATTCGGCTGATCTGGCTGGCTAGGCGGGTGTCCCCTTCCTCTCTCACTGCTCCATGTGCGTCCCTCCCGAAGCTGCGTGCTCGGTGGAAGACGACGACCATCCCCAATAGAGGAGGACCGTTCTTCGGTCAAGGGTATACGAGTAGCTGCGCTCCCCTGCTAGAACCTCCAAACAAGCTCTCAATGTCCAGTTTTCCCAGAACCTTTTAGTTAAGAGACGTTTTCCCATTGCATATTCCTGCCTCCTTTGTTGTAGATTAATTAACCTAATAACTGCAGGCTTATTTCTGGGCCCTCTGTTCTGTTCTTGATCCATGTGCCTATTTTTGTGCCAGTACTATATGATTTTCATTACTACAGCTTTGCAATATAACTGGAAATCTGGGATTGTGCTACTTCTAGTTCTGTTTTTCTTTTTCAAGATTGCTTTGGCTCTTTGGGGTTTTTTGTGGGTCCATACAAATTTTAGGATTATGTAGGTCTGTGAAAAGTGCTGTTGGTAGATGGAGATTTTATTAAATCTGTAGATTGCTTTGCGTCCTGTGGTCATTTTAACAATGTTTATTCCCCCTTGGGGCATTTTTGATTACTTATTCAATCATCTAACTAGTAGATGGTCTAGTTGCATTTTCTAATTTTTCCTGATTCATTCTTGGTAAGTTGTACATTTCAGATAATTTTTTTCATTTATTCTATGTTGTGTAGTATATTGGTATATTGTTAAGATCTTTGTATTTCTGTAGTATCACTTGTAATGTGCTTTTTTACATTTATAATTTTATTGATTTGGGTCCTTTGCCTTTTCTTTGTTAGTGTACGTAAGGGTTTGCCTAAGGGTTTATTTATCTTTTCAAAGAACCAGCTCCCACTTTGGCTATTCCTTTCTATTGTTTTTCTATTCTCTATTTCATTTATGTTTACTTTCATTTTTATTTCTTCTAATTTTGGACTCAGTTCCACTTTTTCTGGTTCCTTAAGGCTTAGAGACTTAGGTTACTTATTTAGGATCTTTTTTTGCTTCTTAATGTAGATGTTTATTGCTGTGAACTTCCAATTAGAATTGCTTTTATTATAGCCCACAAGTTCTGGTATGTTGTACTTTCATTTTTGTTTGTCTCAAAAAATAAAAAATAAAAAAACCTTTCCTATTTCTCCTTTAACTATCAATTGATCAAATGGTTTTAAGGAGAGTGTTATTTAATTTGCATATGGTCATGAGTTTTCCAGCTTTCCTGTTGGGATTGATTTTTAATTTCATGCACGGTAGTCAAAAAAGATATTTGGTGTAATTTCAGTCTTCCTGAGTTTGCTAAGACTTGTTTTGTGGCAAAGTTTATGGTCTGTTCTAAAAAGTATTCCCTGCCTGCTTGATAAAAATATCTGTTCTGCCATTGTTGAAGAGAATGTTCTATGTATGTGTTAGGTCTGTTTGGTCTGTAATGTTTTTTAGGTATACTGTTTCCTGATTGGTTCTCTGGATGATCTATCCATTGCATTACTGTTGATTTCTCCTCTGAGCTTTGTCAGTTTCTGCCTTATATATATTCAGGTATTCCAACGTTATGCACAAAATATTTACAATAGTTATTATCTTATTAAAGCATTGGTCATTTTCTCATTATATAATAACCTTCTTTATCTCATATCATTTTTATAATACATGTAATGTAAGTAAATTTAGTGCCAGTAATTTAGTGCCATTTGCTTGAAACGTCTTTTTTCATCGCTTTATTCTGTGTGTCTTTGAGGGTAAAGTGAGTCTTTTTTAGGCACCATAATGTTGGGTATGGTTTTTAATCCATTTAGCCATTTTGTGGCTTTTAATTGAAGAAATCTGTTTACAACTAAAGTAATTATTTATAGATAAGGATTTACTATTGCCATTTTGTTCATTATTCTCTGGTTATTTTGTACACCCATTATTTCTTATTTAAACCTGTTACTTTTTTAGGGTGTGTTTTGATATCTTTTGGTATCATTGTGCTTTGAGTCCCTATCTATGTTTTATGTAATTACTAAAGGATTTTCCTAGTAATTACAATGAGGCTTACATATAATATCTTAAACTTATAACATCTCATTTTAAACTGATACAACTTTGATAAAATTGATAACCTTTACACTTTTACTCCCTCTCCTCCTTTTTGGTTATCGCTTTTACATTGTGTAATAACAGATTAACATAGTTATTTTTAGTACATTTTTTAAAACTTCAGCTAGAGTTTTAAGTGAATTAACTATCCCTGTTACCATATTGCAGAATATATGACTGTATGTTTACCATTACCACTGAGATTTTTGCTATCTTTTTATGTTTTTGTGATAATTATTGTTCCTTTACTTAAAGAACTTCCATTAGCATCTTTTGTAAGGTAGATATAGTGATAAGGAACTCCTTTACTGGTTATTTGCTCAGGGAAGTCTTTATCCTTGCTTTGTTTCAAGGGACAGTTTAGCCAATATAGAATACTTGGTTGACAGTTATTTTCCTCCAATAGTTTGAGTATGTCATCCCATTCCTTGATTAAAATGTTTTGTTTTGATTTTTGACTAAAATGTTTTTGTGAGAAATGTGTTAATAATCTTTTGGGTGTTCCCTTGTGTGTAACTTTTTCCTGCACTGCTCTTAAAATTCTTTCTTTGTCTTTGACTTTTGGCAGTTTGACTATAATGTGTCTCAGTGTAGCCCTATTCAGGTTCATCCTATTTGAGGTCCTCTGGACCTGATGAATCTGGATGTTCATTTTTTCCCCTAGATTAGGGGACATTTCAGCCATTACTGGTCTTTCTCCCTTTCTTGTCTCCTTCAGGAAATTCCTATAATGCAAATGTCATTCCTTTTGATTGTGATTTATAATTCCCGTAGGATTTTTCACTCTGTCATTCTTTTTTCATTTTGCTCCTCTAGATTATTTTCCATGACTTCTCTTTCAAGTTACTGATTCCCTCTTCTGCATGGTTGAGTCTACTTTTGACATTTTCTGTTGAATTCTTCAGTTTACTTATTTTTCAAATCTAAGAATTATATTTGGATTTGTTTTTGATGGTTGCTCTTTCAAAGTTCTCATTTTTATTATTCATTATTTTCCTAATTTCATTTGCTTTTCTGTGTGTGTCTGTGTTTGTGTGTTTTGTAGTTCACTAACTTCCTAAAGGTGGTTCACTTTGAATTCTTTCTGACAGTTCCTAGATCTCCATTTATTAAGGTTTAGCTTTTGGATCTTTATGAGTTTATTTTGGTGGTGTCCTATTTACCTGATTTTTTTTTTTTTGTGATCTTTGATTCCTGATGTTGGAATCTGTGCATTTAAGTAATTGGGCTCCAATTCCATACTTGACAAGTTTGCTTTGGCAGAGACACTTCTTCACCATTCAGCTCAGTTTCAGTTTCTGGGCATTTGCTGGTAATTTCTTTGGGCAAATGGGGTCTGCTATTGTGGTCTTTTCTTGGATGGGGCCATGCTTCATACTTTAAGGTCAGGGATAGGAGATGTTCCAGTGACTGAGAGAGTTGTATAGGACTGCCAGCTTGGTTCCCTCCCTAAGAAAAGCTATAGGATGGGCTTTGCAGTTGCCTGGCTTCTCTACAATTGCTTGGATTCTCTCCTAATCTGGTTAGGCTTCATGGATGGTCTGGACTGGCTACTATATTCAGCAGTAGATAAGACTATGAATTAGTTTCCCTTCCCTAGCACGACAGCAGATAGAACCAGGGTCTGTATAGCTCATTGTTGGTGGACCCGAATCAGTGTAGTGTCTGCACTGAGTTGCTTGGTCAGGTGAGGCCACTGGTTTTGCTCTGCAGACTGGGGAAGCCACAGGCTATGCTCTTTGTTCAAATGCCACTGTAGGTAGGGCTGTTGGATGGGCTACAGAGCTTTCCTTGTGCTTTGGTTAGATTCTCTGGTTGGATAGACTGATGGCATTCAACAATGAGCAGGGTTATGAATTAGATTCCCTGTCTGGGTGCAGTGGGAGAAGCAGTTAAAGCTGCTATTGTTCTTTGTTTGTTGTTTCAACTCAGGCTGATCCATTCCCCAAGTTCCCTGACCAAACAGGGCCGCTGTGCAACTTCAATTCTACCAGCTTCTCAGCTTGACTGCTATTGGGTCACAAAGCTTTCAGGAGTTTTCTCCAGCCCTTCTTGTCAAATTGGACTAGAAGATACTCTCCACAGTCGAGGAAGGGAGCTGTGATTCAGTTCCCTTCCTGGGCTTAGGCAAACTTGGCTCTATGGTCAACAGTATTCATTTGATCAGAATAAATAAGATCTATATTCTGCTAATTCCCTGGTCAGAGTATATATCCATCTTGGTTCTGATAATGAGGAAAGCCGCTGGTTGGTATTATTACTTGGACACTGCAAGTATGAACTTGGTCGGCCAAGGTCGTATGCTAGTTGTTGCAAGCCTCTCTCCTATTCTTTGTCACAGTTAGAATCCCAGTGTTTGAACCTTATAGTTTTCCAGCAATCCCTGTGTAGGCATGAGATCAGAGTAGGGGTTCAAACAAAGCAGCCACAGTGCTGAGTTGGGGGGCTGGCTATTCCCCCCTGTGCTCTCTTTTCCCACTGGAAGAATTGGAGGCTCAGTTGAGACCTCAGGTTGGTGCTGAAATGGCCTGGATTTGGGGGAGGAAGTGCAGCCAGCGTGTGGCCCCTTCTCTTCCTATGCAGTTTGTCTTGGCCTCTGAGGTGTGGGGAGTACCTCACCATCATGTTCTAGGGTTCTTTCAATGTTGTCTTGCTTTTTTTTTTTTTTTTTTTTTGTCTTGCTCTTGAATAGTTGTTCATTTGTTTTGGGAGGGGAGTGAAGTCAGGAATATCCTATGTTGCCATCTTGGTGATGTGATTCTTCATGTTCTTTTTTTTAAATAAAAAGAATATCCTTTCCCTTTAGTAATTATTTATTTAATCACATTACATTTAATAAGATAGTTGAAAAGAGGATAGGAGACCATGATTTGGCTATGGACCCACGATCATAGTGAATTGAGTTAGAAAATTAGCAAATGAGCTCCAAATTTCTAGAGTATTTATTTTTATTTCTTTGTCTGATTTTTTGGCAGAGGTAATGTTATACTGTGGATCTGTTTTATTTATAGAAATTGTTTTTTTTTACCCCATTTTTATGAATCTATGTGTTAAAAATTCTGACACTTGAGTTGAGGAAAAGACAAAGAGTTCAGGAGAATAAGAGTAGGGGTCTTTGTTTTGCAGCAAAGGGAGAGAAGCCCATGGATTTTAGGCTGAGAGTCTGGTGGTGGACTGACTGACATATCAGTTTCTCCACAGAGAACCTTAATTGCTTGACAAAACAGGCGTTTCCTATGAGGAGAAAAACACAATACCACCCTGAGGATTTCTATTCATAAACATAAATCCTCCTTAAAAGGAATACTGGCAATCTAGAATTTCAGATATTTAATATTTTTAATGAAATTTATCCTAATTTTCTCATTTTTGTAAGCATCTGTAACCCAACTCGATTTCTCTTTCTTTTAGATGAGACTATTACTTACCTCCAAAGAGTTATTAAATTTGCCATGGATTTAGGTTTTGGGTGCTTCTAAAATATCTCCAAACTTTTTAGGAAAGAGAATACCAAACATATGTTTTAACACAATTTTGGCATGAAAAAAGAATTTTTTTCAAAAATTGGGGATTTCAAAACTAGAGGTTATAGCAATTTGCAGATTATTGAGAATCTTGATTATTTAATTGAATGTTTCCTTATTTAAAATACTAAACTACAACTACTTTAATTCAACCTAAGTGTATTTTATGAAGCCTATCTTCCTGCCACCTTGCCCCCCACCCATTTTTTTCCCTTAAGGGTCACTGTGTTAAAAAAAAACAGTCAAAGCAACAAAATAGAAATGTTCTAGTTTGTCTGTGCTTAAAGTGCATTTTGAAATTTGCTTTTAATCCTCTCATGGTCATGAAGATACTCTTCAGAAGTTTCTATTTTTGTGAAAACATATTAGCTTTCTCAGACTAAAATACACTGAGCTTGATTTAGTCCCAGAAAATAACCCATATACTGGAAAATGAAGATTTCATACATCAAGTAGCACCAGTGGTGCATTTTCTCAAGTCTACGTTGTGTAAACAGGACATTTTTACATTATTTTGTTCTATTCTCCATGGTATAATGTAGATGAGAAAGCCAAAGTTTTCATAAACAACTCTGTACACAGTAAAGATATTTTAATATTCCCAAACAATATTTTTGATCACTGTAATTTATTTCTGCCTGCAAACTTTTGAGTCATGTGCTTTTTTTTTTTGAGATCTAAACTATTTCTCATTTTCTACTTTATCTGTTCACAGGAAAACCACATAAGTCAATACTTAGCATTTGGATTCAGTAAAGGCTAAGCAAAGACAGGTGGAGCAATATAGGAAAAAGGAGTGATTTATTATTTTTATGATGTTCATTTTCTTTTTTTTAATTTTTTTTATTTATTTATGATAGTCACAGAGAGAGAGAAAGAGAGAGGGGGGGGGGCAGAGACACAGGCAGATGGAGAAGCAGGCTCCATGCACCAGGAGCCCGACGTGGGATTCGATCCCGGGTCTCCAGGACCGCGCCCTGGGCCAAAGGCAGGCGCCAAACCGCTGCGCCACCCAGGGATCCCTGATATTCATTTTCAAGCTAAAAATACTAATTGTAACTTTTCCTCAAACTACTATATCTGCTAAATATAGGAATGTTGGTTGGCATTTCTGTAGCTGAGATCTAAAAGAGAGTCTTGAATGAGTTTGTGTGTTGGTGCTTCGGAAGCCAGTTCCAGTAGTAACTGTATTCATGTTTTCATTAATTCATTACCCTCTGGTAGTAATTGTTCTATTCTGCATTGAGATTTAGGAATTTCTTTCATCCCATGTATGCTTTGGGAGAAAGCCTGAATTGCCCACCCCTTATGTTTTTTTGCTGTGAATATATTGAGCATGTGGATTTGTGTGTGTGTGTGTGTGTGTGTGTGTGTGTGTGTGTGTGTGTGTGCGTCTTGGTCTTCTATTTAGGGCTGTGCTTTTTCTGCATATATTGTGAAAAAAATGTTTCAAGAAAGTGTTTTTTTGTGTGTGAGATTTGGCATTTTTAAACTTCATTATAGATTTAAAGTCTTCCTAAAATAGAAGATGGGGAATGAAGCGACTATTTTCTTTTCCAGTTTATGCTCTTTTCTATAAACGTAACTGCAGAATAAACCTAAATTTGTTAATTATCGAGCATCTTATTTTTTATTAAGTGCATATTCATAAATAAGTCCTTGTAGAAAGAAGGGTATCTAGTTGTTTTCTTCTTAGTAAACTGGATTTTCATTGTCATCTTCATATTGTCCTCAAGTTATAATTTAGACACTGTTTGGCAGTGAACAAACACAGTCCCTCGACAGAAGTGATTGTAAAAGACTGGAATGAGAAGTTGTTGAGGTAAAAGTTTCATCGTTACTGTGACATAAAACCAAGAAATGGAGAAAAAGTCCATTCCTTCCCATTTATGGAGTCACTGATCACTGACTGGGGGAAAATATATATTTTTTGTAGACAAGTAAAATCTGGTAAATAACCCATGGTATTTTGAAGAATCTTTGCCGTAGATAATTATGTTGCTGGATTAGAGAAATTCAGGTCAGTAGAAATAAATAATAAAACATAAAGTATATACTATGGAGTCAAGACAAAAAAATAAAATATTTTTCTTATTTGAAAATTCTATTGAGAATAAGATCCGTATTTAATAAGAAAGTATTTTTCTATGATTATTCAAGATTAAATTTCAATGAGTTACATTATCAAGGATGCCTATGGAGAGAGTAGTTTTTTTTCCTGTGCCTTTTCTTTGAGCTCCTTTGGATTTTATTTTTCTGCAAGATCATTGTTCTTCACTCTAAAAGTTATAAATTAGAACTATAAGGGGCATTTTTTGTTTTTGTTTTTGCTTGTATGTCAGAACTTCTCAAGTCTTTTTCTTTTCTCCCGTAAGTATCGCTCTGGTCCATTTTGTTTCTATTTTCATACTAGCAGTGTGTATGAAAAGTATAAGAAGAGACAATGATCCTCCCCTAGTCAACACCAAGTTTCCTTAGCAGCCCATGTCTCCTTGCCTTGCAGAACTTTACCATGTAGATAGTGAAATTTACATTAGATTTTCGTAGAAAACTGCTGAACCTTACAAAAAAGTCTCCTTTAGTTTAGTTTTGTTTTTTTTTTTATCTTTTTTTTTTTCAGTTGAGGTAAAAGTTTCAGTGTATGGAAAGCTGCCCGTGGCACACGCGCCCCCGTGTTCCCTCCCAGGAGCTCCCGAGGCCCCTCCCTCGGTGCCCACCCGCCTCTCCCCACCCCTGCAGAAGCCCGGACTGGAGCCCGCAGCACCTCCACAGTCCCCCCACCCTGCAGCAAGAGGTGACCCCAGCCGCGGGGCTGAGCTGGGGGGACAGAGACATCGCCTGTTTGCAAAGCTGACAGCCTTCGGTGCAGTACCATCTCAGAGAAACTTCCTTTCAAACAATGCTTTCTGGAGCTACAGACCAGCTTGGGCATAAGAAAGGGGCTTTGCAAGAAACTTCAGATCACATCTGACATGGTTTTCTACGGTCATCAGGTCAGCGTTTGAAGTTGCCGTCTCCAAGCAACTCAACTCAGTAAGGAAGGGAAGGCTTTATGCGGGTTCACACCTTCTCATAAAGCCTCACATACACACGAGAAAGATCTTAGACCTATTAAAGCCAAAACTGGAAGATTCCATAACACTGAGTTTATTTATCTTTTTTAATTTTTATTTATTTATGATAGTCACAGAGAGAGAGAGAGAGAGAGAGGCAGAGACACAGGCAGAGGGAGAAGCAGGCTCCATGCACCGGGAGCCCGACGTGGGACTCGATCCCGGGGCTCCAGGATCGCGCCCTGGGCCAGAGGCAGGCGCCAAACCGCTGCGCCACCCGGGATCCCTGGATTCCGTAACACTGAGTTTTAAAGAAAACCTGCAGGCGCGGAACCAGAGCAGCAGATCAACCAGAGCAAGGGACACTGCAGAGTTCCGGCGGGTGCGACTTCGCTGGTTTTGTCCTGATGTGCGAGTCCAGCGCTCAGTCTGAGTCGCTGCAGTGGAGCTGGATCCGCCGAACTGCTGCTCCCGGACCGAGGAGCTGCTGCTGCTGAGCCGGGCGGCCCTCCCGAGGGCGCAGAGCCCGCTTTCTCCTCCTTGGCAGGCTTCTCGTTGTTGTTCAGCTGCCCACGGACGTCCTGGCGCGCGTCTCCGACTCCTTCTTTTCCTGAGCTAACTCCTCCTTGGACTTGGCCGCCTGCTTCTTCCCGCTCGTGGAGAAAGGCTCCCTTGGCTTTTCCTGTCAACAACACTTGCTCCCGCACAGTGGTGGGTTTCAGAGGCTCAAAGTCAATCTCTCTCTGCTCAGGCCTGGGTCCCTGAGCGAGGGCTCCGGGACTGGATGAAGTGGACCCCGCAGCCCCGTGTCCCCGGGCAGCCGGGTGGTCTAGGCTGAGCTGGCGCCCTCGGCCTAGCTCACGGGCAGGCCTTGCTCCTCCTCTCCGGGTCGTCGAGGCCGATGCCTGCTTGCCGCCCTGCTTCGGCTGCCTGCTGGCCTGGCCGCGCTGCCGGCCTTCTCGGCGGGAGCCCTCTTCGGTTGGGCCTGCTTGGCGGCGGGGCCCCCTTGGCCTTCTCGTCCTCAGACTTGGCCTTGTGCCTCTCCGTGTCCTCGTCTTCGTCCGCGTCCTCCTCCTTCTCCTCCTTTCCCTTCGGCTCCTTCTTCCTCTCTGGCTTGTTCCCGGGCCCGCGACAGGGCGGCGAGCTGCTCGTGCACAGCCTTCAGCTGCTCCTGCAGCTCCGCCAGCCGGGCCCGCTCCTGCTCCTCCTCCTCCTCCTCCTCCTCTTCCTCCTCCTCTTCCTCCTCCTCTTCCTCCTCCTCCTCCTCCTCCTCCTCCTCCTCCTCCTCCTCCTCCTCCTCCTCCTCCTCCGAGCTCTCCTCGCTGCTGCGGCTGCTCTCGGCGCCCCTGCTCAGCACGGGGGCTGCGGGCGCAGGCAGGGCCGGCGCCTCCCCCGGCTCAGCCGGCATCTTAGCAAACCGCACCTCAAACACGGCCGCAGCTTCCTGGCCACGGCCACCACCTTGTGGCCTGGGGGTTGTACTGGTAACAGCTGGAGAACATGAACCGGGTGTCAGCAGCGAAGCCCTGCGCGTCTGGGCACTCGCGACTGTCCGTCTTCTTGACAGTGCTGAGGTCCATCGGGTGCTCGGTGACGTCGTGGTAGTCGTGCAGCTCCAGGGCCTCGGCGTCCACCGGCTGGAGAAGGGCCAGGCGCAGGCCGCACGCTTCTTGCACGGCCTTTCCTCGAGGACGCTGTCACAGTGCCGCGAGTGCTCGGCAGCTCGCCCTTCCGGCCCGCATGCTGAGGCACCTCGCCGTCCTCTAGACCCTTCCAGGGCGGTGCGATGGGGCGGCCCCCACTCTCTCGCCGAGCCCCCACCTCGGCCTGCTTGGGGTCTGACAGTGGCGGCGGCGATTCGCTCCGGCTCGCGGATGGAGTGGGCGTCGTGGTGGCTGCTTTCCGCTTTGCACCCTTTTCCTTGACGACAGGCGCTGTGGGAGGGACCACAGGGATGGATGATGGGCGTCGAGGGAGGGGGTGGGGCGGCGGCGGGGGCGCAGGGACCGACGTGATGTTTGCGGTAATGGTTGGCAGAGGGGGGGCAGCAATGACAGGCGTCTGGAGACAGTGGGGGGACGCTCTGGAAGGGGGTTGCTGGGGAGACAGAGGACACGGCCACCACTTGCTGCCCACCTGCACTCCGGGTTCCTGCGCCGCGTTCCGGCCTTTGCCCTTCGGAGCAGGGGGTAATAATTCAACTTCGTCCTGGGGCACCTGGGCCACTCTCTGCAGAAAAATTTTCTCTAAGGCTTGGGCCGTTAGCACTGTGTCATCTGTGGGCTTGTTGTAAATG